>NC_031799.1:55363064-55434111 GCF_001522545.3 Parus major | reverse complement strand
TATATATATATATATATATATATATATATATATATATATATATATATATAGGGAATGATGCGTGTTTGCATCATGTGTAAAGAACAACATTTTGAACAAAAGTTCTTGTGCAGTCAGACCCATATTTTGATTTACAGTCTTCTTTCTTTGACTTCTCACTCAACATCTTAGATCTTAGGATATAGGATCAGACCACTGTGTTCTGATTCTTAATTTTAGCATATATTTCCAAAAATTAAGATTTTGGTTGTAAAAGATGCTAGTCGCCAGACTAGAGTGTGTGTATATATGTATTGTGTGACTGTATTTGCATGTATGTACATGTATATACACCTACATATGTATACTGGCAGCTCACACCTTTAGCACAACAGTTTTCTTTTAAGTGCAAAAAAGATTAAGGACAGGAATACAGTGTTCTGGTCTGCTAAATCAAAACTGAAGTGACTCTTATTTGGAAAAAAGCAAGCTAGTTTTTTAAGTTTCGAAGAGAAATTTTGTGTAAAATAGATTACCTTAGTGTGTGTTGGTTTTTTTAAGATCCATCATTCACTTGTTTGTTTAAATACTAAGCTGTGTGAGAAATAAACAGTTGAGTCAAGACTTCAAATACTTATATTTACCAGGAATTAAAACCACAGTTACTTAGTTTCAAAAATCCTTGCTACTTAAGTGGTGTCTAAATATATGCCCTAGGCCTCCAAGTAACCTTTTTCATTACTTTGCAGTCATGCATTTTATATGCCTATATACTAAGGGCAAGAATCTGTGCTGTGTTTAGAAGCCACAGAGTACTGAATTTATCCTGCAGAAGGAATGATATGACAGGTCCTCAGAAGGGTTATGCAATGATTTGCTGCTGCCCTGTCAGTGAGCAAATCCCACCTGCTCAAAACTGACATTTCACAGCTGTACTTATTCTCAGCATGCAGGGTCTGGGTTGAGGATGGTAACTTGTATTTATGTTACCTTTAGTGGAGGGTGCACAGACAGTTCCAGTGCAAATCACACATACCAGTTACTTTCTAGCACCTTGTGTGTGTGCAGATCCATCTTTGCTGTGGGGACCACTCTCTTGGAAGCACTGAAGTTCCCCTGTCTGGACTACTGAAGAAAGGAAACATGGAGATTGACCAGCACCCTGTGGCAATAGAGGGACCATTTGTTCTTGTTCCACCAAATAGAGCTAAACAGAAATTGACAAAACTGCCTTTGGATCTGGCTCCTACTGTTGGGGTATCTGTAATTCTTCAAAGGGAGAACTTGACTACCCAGGTATGTCTTACCCATTCATTGTTGGTTTAGACACTGTTGCACAATTTCATGTTAAAAATTAATTATTGGTGATTCTAAATCATATTTGACTGGGTTTTGTGTAACAAAAACAAAATAAAACAAAGCCTGAAAGAATTAGTGTCTTTATATAAATAATCCATTTGTTGTCATTTTTCTATGCCTGAAAAATAATCTCATAATATGAAATGTTATAGATAGACTATTTCAATGCAAGCCATGATCAGTAAGAAAACTATCATTTCATCCAGCCTTCGATTCCCTTAAATGCTGCAACTGAGCCCAAACAGCCACAGGAGAAAATTCTTTCACCTGTTAGTAGAAAAATAGAGAACCAGCAGCAGAGATCCCAGAATGTCCCATCTCAAGTTGACCACAGTTCTTCAAAAGAAGATGTAGCAACAGAAAGTGAAGTGGAAAGTCTTAAGCTTGAAAAAGGCTCAAAACCAAGGAAAAGGGGTATGTAGTATGTAATTTTTTTCCCAGTTGCTGAGTGTGGTCTTGGGTCACATACTACTCCTTTCTAGTGTATTCATGAAGTAGTACTCATGTCTGGTGATAGATTTCAGGCAAGTCAGAATTATTTGCATAAAACAAGTAACAGAAGGGGGATAAATGTTGTGATTTGAACATGGTTGTTAAGTACACTTGCAAGAGTCAGGTTAGAGGTTTAGGGGTGTGTAGATTACAAGTGATGTAGATGGTCATCAGCTTGAAAAATCGTAACAAAAGTTTTTGAAATTTCCTGAAGTTGTGAATCAAAAGGTTTAGTGCAATGCCTATGAAGAAACTGACTTGCTCAAGATTAAATGGTCTAATGCTAGTTTATTCAATAGAAAAGCAGGGGTAATGTGGGACTCTTAAGTTTTCTAAGGAATTTAATATGTGGATAGTAATTTGTGAAGACAATTGTTTGTATAGTACAGAGTCCTGTAACTCTGTGCTATACAAACAAAGCAGCTGGGTCGTTTTGTTTGTTTTCGCATGATCCTTCTGTTTGGACTTGGTAGCTCAAGCCCTAGGAAGACTTGTTTCTGATTTGAGAGCTGAGTAGGGGAAAAGTGGAAGAGGAACAGAGATAAGAAATACTGTAATAACAGAATAAATGTCAAAAAAATGTTGTTTTGCTAAGCATTTCTAAACATGAATCTTCTTCAGAGATGGTTATGAATAATGCAGAGTGATTATTTTTCTAATGATACTTGTATTGCTGCTCTTTTGAGATGTGTCCTAAAGATGCCCAGTTCTGTAGAGGAAATTCTGTATCCTAGAATGGTCTCTCAGGATTTGTCTGCTAATTCAGCCAAATTTTCTTTTAATTCTAACTGATCTTATCTAAGCAAGGATTAAGTCCTTTATATGGAATGTAAAAAGAAAGTATTGTGAACCTAGCAGCTAGTTTGAACCTCTGGTTAGGAAATCCAGGATTGTGCTGTTTTATTAATAGTAATAGTAATTTTATAATTCTGTTTTGCTAAGATGTAAAACACGTAATTTCACATTTGCCTTTCAGGGCTGGTGGCTGGCTGCCCTCAAGAGGTTAACAAACAGTGTTTTGAAGAGCCTCCAGCTTTGAAATCGCAGAGCAGAGCAAAGTCACCTCTGTTAGATGTGCAAAATCACAGTAAGGCAAAATCTATTGAATTTAGTACATCAAATGAAATTTTACTATAGAAGCAACTTAAATGAATTTTAACAGTAACCTTATATGTACTTTTTGTTTTGTGAGGACCTTAAAATTCCACTCTGCCACTTCTTTGCACCTACCGACATTTTACCTGAATCACTTAAAATTGTTTCATTCATACTTTGTCTTAACTAGCTGATGTTGAGGTATTACGACATTTTTCTTTTTTTTAATGTTAATATTAATGCAAACAAACTGTTTTTGTTATTAAGCTTTAGTTTGCTTCAATAGCTAAACCTCAGCTTGGGGCCAAGGTGATGCTGCCTTACGTGAACACTGTACTTGACCCATTAATCTGTCTTCGTAATTTCCCTAAAAAAGTCCGTTAATTTTTAAAAACACATTAATTGCTAAAAATATATTTTTTTCCTATGCATGCCCTCAAGCTGGCTAAGAGAATTAATATAAACTGAAGTCTTACAGCATCTTTCTGAAGAATTTAATATCTTTGATCTTAGTGTAAACTTTTTCAGTGAGTTAAACCTACATAACTTAAAAGATTAATAAAGAAAGGAAAAATATTACAATCCTGTAAGAAGATTTAAAGCATATTGGGATTTGGTGTTTTTTTCTTTGGAAGTAGTAACTTAGAGAAGGAGGGGTTATTTTTCACAGTATTCATTTATTTTACAAGGAATAGAAATCTCTTGGGGAAGCAACCTATCTACTTGCATTTAAAATATGACACTAATCTTTGATATATTTTGTTATTTTTGGGCAGAATAAGTTATAAAAAATGCACATGAATTCTCTTTTGTGTTTTCAGCTGATAGTGGTGCAGTAGCGATATCTCAGCCCAATCCTGTGGGTATGTCCAGCTCTTCTGACCCTGTGTCAGCACAGAAAATTGTTATTCCAGCAGCCGCTCACCATTTTTGCTTTTCAATAGACTTAAGAAGTATACGTGGTCTGGAAGTTGGTTTTCCAATAAATTGCATTTTAAGGTACAATTTATTTTTGTTATTTTTGGTAAATACAAAGCCTTCATAATATAAGTGATTGCTAGCATTGTGCTTCTCTGCTTCTTCATGCCTTTTCTGTTGCTGATTTTCAGTAGCAAAATAGAATGTTCATGTGGATTATCACTAAACTAAGCATTAAAGATGGTGTGTAAGACTTTATCTTTTACTGAAACTGGTATTAAATCTCATTTGAATGTCTAAGCTCAGACAGCAAGGAACATAAGTTCTTAAAGGAAAGAACTACTTTTCATGTTACATTTGGCTACATTTCCAGCTGATCAGTGGAGTGACTTTTGGGTTTTGTTTGTTTTTGTTATTGTTGGTTTTGTTTGTTTGTTTGTTTTGTAGTTTTCCACATACTACCAAGAACTCTTTACAGTGTTTTAGTAAGAGACAGATCATTGGTTTCTGTATGAATCCAGAAGAAGCACATTCTAGTTTTAATGAAGAATCAGTGCAGTTAAATGCATTTCTGAGAGACTTGTAGATATAGGGGTGATTTTGTTGGTTTAAAAAAGAAATTATACTTTTAATATATTAATTATTTATGGTGTATTTGAAGTCAGTGATTAGTAATAGTTTTTACAATTTGTCTTATATCCATCAGGGTGCTTTTGGGGTTTGTGATGAAATGTATCTTTAAATGGTGATTCAGTCTGAAAGCATTGAGGATTTCTGGCTGGGGAGGTGCTTCTGCATTTGCTCTGCTTCTTTTCTGACAGGGCTTGATTCATGCCATTTTTAACTGGTCACTGGAAGTCTAGTTGTGGTGGTGGTTCTTGGGGTTTAGATTTTGTCTGAACTAGGACAGAAAGGTATGCATGGGATGTAGGGATGGAATATTTTAAAATATAGCCAATATAGAGTGCATCATTAGCGTCTTTCCATACAAGCTACTTTACTAAATAGTATGTGGAAAGCGACATATGGTGGATTGAATTTTGCCACACAAAATCCTTCATGTAATACTTAAATCATTTCAGAACAGTAACAAAACATGGGTTTTTTTGTTTCATGCACTTGAATTTTTATAGTCAGTGATGAACATGGCAGGAT
Organism: Parus major; assembly: GCF_001522545.3. Classification (NCBI taxonomy): domain Eukaryota; kingdom Metazoa; phylum Chordata; class Aves; order Passeriformes; family Paridae; genus Parus; species Parus major. The sequence goes on along the minus strand of NC_031799.1, from coordinate 55,429,113 downwards.
GCTGAAAAGGAAAAACATCCAGATACATAAATGTTAAGAAAAGTTGCAGGATAAAAAATTGCATATTCACTGTAGATTGGAAGCATTATTTTATTCCAGTCTAAACCTGCTCTTTCAACAGCTCTCCACAGAAGGTGAAGAAAGCAATTTTTATATATAGAAGCATCATTTGATGCAGCTTTTATTTTATTAGAAACTTGGGTGACAGCTGGTATTATCAATTTGAACAAAATGAAGAGGTTCATGGCCTCCCTTTTGTTACAGTTTATCATACACTAAAATATGCCAGTAGTTTCAGGCCACATTTTAAGTCATATTGGTAAGATGATATGACTTGCCTTTTAGTCAATTAAACTGGAAATGAAAAGCTAATGAAATTTTCTAATGGTTCTGACACTGTGTATATGTATACCTAGTTATCAGTTACTGCATGTTAGTCTAATCTGAACTCTATACTTAAAGATGCTCTCAAATAACAATGAATATGAATTTTTCTTCCGCTTGTCTTCCCAGTTTATATAATAATGATAGAGTTCTAGCAATATATGAATTCATCTGGTTGTAAAGATACAGGTTTTTAGCACTTTGTCGAGATAACAGCCAATATAAAGAAGCTGGATCATTCCTGAAGTAAATGAAAGCATGAATACTTGAGAACTTATACTAGTACATACAATAATAGAACTAAGTTTCTGAAACTTTGATACAAGTCATGCTATACTAAATGATGTCTAAACTGGTTTTCCTGTATAAGATATTAATTTCCTATAAGGTATAAGAAAAGTTATCTTTTTTTCTAATTATCATTTTTGTTATTATTCTTATTAGGTACTCGTACCCATTTTTTGGCAGTGCAGCACCTATTATGACAAGTCCACCTGTAGAAATTAGAAAGAACATGGAAGTCTTTCTTCCAAAGTCATATTGTGCATTTGACTTCGCAACTATACCTCATCAGCTTCAAGATACATTCTTCAGGTAGTAATTTGCAATTTTTTATCTTAATTACGTTTTTCTAGATTTTGTTGTAAATGCAGTCACATTAAGATTCACTTCTAGAATTTAGTTAATAATTCATGGGCTAATACCAATAAATACTTAATAACCTACTCTTCCAGTTTCTATATTAATTAAAGTCAGGAATTCTAGTTCTTGATTTTATCTCTTGCCTACTTGGGTATTGTTGCTTACAGAAACAATTGCAATTGCCATAAACTTTAAAAGTAAATTGTAAAATCAAGTAAAAGCTTGATAACATCGTTTTTATCAAAGTACTTCTTGAAATATGTAATTTTTTCCTCTTTTTAATATGCAATGACTATATGATACTTTTGAAAATCCAGCAGGTAGCTGGAAAGCAGCTCGCAGTGTTGAAGGCTGTAAAACAGTTCTCCCAGTAGTTCCACCATCTTTCAATAAATTATTAAGATGTAGAAAAAGTATCCTCAAAAAAGCAGTCTTTTGTTAGAAGTGGAGGGAGGTGTATTTTGGGTGACAAGGTCTAAAATTCATTTGTAAATATTTATAAATGAAGATGATCAAGTTATGTTAGCATTATTCTGTCAGTCACTTTCACTGTAACATTGTTAGTCCTTAATAATCGAAGAAAGGAATGATAATCTGACTGAACCAAGTGATTGAGAAGATAGAAAGGCAGTCAGTCTCATTCCTCGAAGTGAAAGGCAGTAAAACCAACCTATTGTTTGACATTTGTAGCATCACTGATTTAAGAAGTTACTTTTTAGAACCTGAGGTTCTTCCGAATAAGAATGCTTCCTCTTTCATTTTGATGCCTGATACTAAGATCACTTCTTTGTTTCAGACTGCCTCTGCTGGTTGAATTGTGGCACAAGGATAAAACAGCCAAAGACTTACTTCTAGGAGTGGCAAGGCTTCAGCTTTCAAATGTTTTGGCTTCAGAAAAAACCCGCTTCTTGGGTGGGACTGGTGAACAATGCTGGCGTCAGACTTATAATGAAGCAGTCAGCTTCACAGCAGCACAAGGGTAATACTAATTAAAAAAATATTTTGTAGCAAGTTTTCTGGAGTTTTTCATTTAGTATGTCTCTGAAAAACAGCAAGCTTTTCCTGCTTAGCTTTTTGAATAGGTAAACAGGCTGCAGAGTACTGCAGCGTGCAGAGGGGGAAATAGGCACCCGAGAGATGAAAAGCTAAATTGCCACTTTGTGTCGAGCAATGTCCACACTGCTACCAAAGTCATTGTAATAAACCCATATAAAATCATGAGGCTATAAATTAAATTAATTAAACTAAATAGAAACTTTAACTTCACAGAGAGATTAAGATATAAATAGAAAAAAGCGTTACTTTTGAAAAAAGCGTTACTGAGTCACTTCCTTAAGTAAGTTACTCAATTATAGAAAGTGTTGATGTTCCAGAAAATAGTTAACATTGTTTGTCCATAGTATAGTTTTAGATACTACTGACTTCATGAAAGTTAGGGGATAGATAAACCCAGAGAATGGAGATGTCTCCTGTTTCAGGATAGTAGCAGGGGTTTCAGCTTGTGTACATCAGAGGGAGCAGTATAAGCTAATATTCTGTCCGAAGACAAATGTTCATTTACGTTGAGCAGTGATGATGATATATATATATATGTGTATATTATATATATGTGTGTATAGAGAGATGTGTATATATATATTTTTAATTTGTAGTTACTTCTGTCTTGTGTCCTTGTTAAAGATGATTAGTGTTCACAATCAGTGTCTAGACCCTCATCTTTTTTGTGTGATGATGGAACTTGATTAGGCCCTTAAAAATAAACTTAATTGCTATTAAACTGAGGTCAGTTTTAAACCACTAATGCAACAGATTTTTTACAAAGCATGTTATATTTAACTCACAGGAAACTTCATTTTAGTGACTGGTTATCCCCCCTTCTCCCAACTTAATTCATTCATTTGACCTCTGGCTTTGTTTAAACTTCTGTGGGAATGCCAGCATGGCCTAATTCTGTGAAGAGTTACTTTAACGCATTCAGTTTGTTAAATGAAACCTGGTTTTGCACAAAATATAACCACTAGATGGCATTCTCAAAATGTAATCAGGTCTGCATTATGCTGTGCTGACCTCTTCTTATCCTTGTTCTTGTTAGAGTAACTTTCTTATTACACTGGTGTGTTCAACAGACTTGTTGAATCAATTACTCAGATTTCTCAAGTCTGCTAACATGAATCTTGTTTTCTTTTTTAGTCAGTGGCTGATGGAAAGTTGTAAGAATTTATTGCAGCTATTTATTTCAACTTAGGTGAAGCACAAGCTTTTTTTTTTATTATTTTTTTCCTTCAAAAATAACTGTAGAAAGCTGCACCTTGTAAAAAGCATTTTAGTGTTGTCTATATTTGCTGAAAGTGAATTTCTGTTAAAACTACAGCGGTAGTTAATTCATTCAGCATCTTATTGCTTGATACATTCTGCAGCTTCCAGGTGACAAGTGATTATGTAATTTGCCTTACCTCAGTGGTTATCACTGAAATGTGAGGTTCTATGTTGACCAAGGTCTGCACTGCAGTGAACTTCGATGTGAGACTTTTGATAATTTCTAGTTACAGACTTCTGTGTGTTCCTTCTCTTAATACCTTTCTGTGCAAAAGATTGACTTTGTTTGCTACATTTTGACTTGATTAGAGACAAGGCAGTTAGAAACAAACTGTTCTTAAGCAGAAAACGCTATTTTAAAATTAATTATTAAAATATCTGTTATCTAGGTATTGTTTCACTGTACAAGGGCAGATAGATATTTTAACCTCTAAGTGATTTAAAGTTACCAGTTCCCTGTGCTGAAGCTTCCAGACATATGGTTTTCAGTAATCCAAGGATGTTTTACCACAAAGGATATGCAAAGTTACTAATATTGTGGATAACTGGAAGGTTACTGTTAAAGTCTAAACAAGGAAAACTAAGGAAATGTAATGAGTATCTTAAATTAAAGTCAGCAGCAATGCCTGTATATGAACAATTATATCACTAAAAAGATTTAAGAGCATATTTGTGCTCTCACACAGGCAACTGTTTAGAGATTCTAAGCTTGTACAGAATGACTTTAGATTTGCTGTTTTGTGTGTTGTCTTAAAATTCTCTTTCTGTATCTTTAGACAGTTTCAATTAATATAACATTCTAATGCTATTTATAGGTCAGGCAGCAGAATAGCAGAGCTTTCGTATGCCATCACCTTGGAAGACTATGGACTTGTCAAAGTGCAAGAAGTTATGGTGTCAGAGTCTTCTCAAGTAAATTTTATATAAATCTTTTCTTTTTCCTTTGAACATGTCTTTGAAACGTTGAGGTTCCAATGAAAACTCTGCTCTTATTATATCAGGATGTAGGTGCTGGTCGACAACGGCATGTCCCTCACACTCAGCCTCGCTGTGCCCAAGAAGACCATCCAGAACCTCGAGAAACTCTGGAATACAAAGCAGCACTGGAGTTAGAAATGTGGAAGGAAATGCAAGAAGACCTTTTTGAAAATCAGGTTTTTACTTTTTTATTATCTTGTCTTAGTCTGAAAGACGGGAGTCTGCTGAGGAAGGCAGGAGCCTCCTTTGGAATGGAAAATGCAAACCCCTTCCCTGTGAATTGTTATAATGATGGAATGACTGAATGAAGGGTCTGTCAGGCAGAGTTCCTCACCAGTGTGTCTGACAAAGCAAACGAGCAGCAGCAGCTCTGGCATTATTCCCGAGCAGAGCAGCCCCAGCACCGCTCCCGGCCGCGGGCGCTCTCCCCTCACTGCAGTTCCGGGCACGGCCGCCAGGGGGCGCTGCTGCTCCGGCCGGAAGAGGCGGGGCGGGGATTCCTCCGGGCCGCCAGGGGGCGCTGCTGCTCCGGCCGGAAGGGGCGGGGCAGGGAGTCCTCCAGGCCGCCAGGGGGCGCTGTGGCGCGGGCGGGGGCAGCACGCGGTGATGGCGGCTCGGCCCAGACGGGAGAGTATGGGACAGAGGCTTCGCTTCACAAAGCCCCGGGGCATCGAGACCCTGCAGGACTCTCGGGAGCAGCGAGCTGGGCCCGCAGGACGTCTCGGCAGGCAGGGGGTGCGGGTCTGTGGGGCTGCAGTGCAGTGAAACCCAGAGCAGTGCTGGAGAAGCAGAGGGAGTGGGACAGTGGCGGCCCGGCTCTGAGCAGGGCAGGGGGAGATGAGCTCAGGATCCCGGGCAGCCAAGCAGATGGGGATGGGTCCCTCTTTTAGTGAGACTGGGTGATAATGAGGACCCAGTCCAACGGCTGCACTCACGAGCAAAAGGCTTACCCTGGGAAGGCAGTATAGGACGGGGCTTCTACGGTGACCGTGTATGCTTCCCGCAGTAAGCAACAGCTTGCCTGTCCTCTGAAACCGAAATGCCAGGAGCTGTCCCTGCTCCTTTACCTGCCCAATTCTCACGGTATCCCTGTCCCTCCAAGATAAACCCCTCCGGATGAAAGAAGTGCAACCAGATGCCCATTCTTTGTTTTCTTAAGTAACTAGTAGTTAGTGTTTCCTAGCAACGTATGGGAAAAATTCTATAGGTAAGAAGGAACAAAAGAAAGGAAACCTAAACTCCAACATACTTAAATTACGTGGTAAATTACCAGGGAATGTTTAGCAGAATTGATTCAGAAAATAACATTAATTATATTTTATTTAACTGATTCAAGAACTAAATTTTACTCATATTAATATTAAACGCTAATATTAAAACTTTGGATGTAAACTACTCCATCCACAAATTCCATGCTCTTAAGGAAGAAGATTAATTTTTAAGTGAGTAAAGAAGATGCTGTGTTTGAACTGCAGAATACCATCATCACGATTTCCCATTACTCTTTATAAAATGTACAATAGATTCAAGATTCAAACTATTGATGTTAAATATTAATTCTGTATTTCTTTAGTTGCATCTCAAAAAACATTAGCTGTCTACTCTTGAAGTCATTCTAGGCGATTTTGTTTGCATGATTCTTTTTGAAAGATAGTGAAAATCTAGTACCTCTGGATATTTTTCTCAAACATGCATTTACTTTGCTTTTTATACTATAGTGTAAGAAATCTTTCACTATCAGAATCATATATTGAGCTATACAAGTCAGCATATAAAACTTTTGCTTCAAGACTTAGGTCTGCTGGTACTCTAAAGGTGCACTTCTAACAATTTTGATCCGGTTTGTGGGTTTTGTTTATTTTTTTCTCTAAAAGCTTAAAAAGAAGGAAATGGTCCATATGCAAGCACTTGCAGAGGAATGGAAGAAAAGAGATAGAGAGAGAGAGGCATTAGTGAAGAAAAAGGTAAGGAAATTCCTCCTTATACTTGCAGAAAATCTAAATTGTTATAAATATAGCAAAGTATTTGGTAACATGTAACAAGGGTCTGTGATTAGGCTTTGCTCCTATTGATATGCATGCATTTAGGTTACAACAGTGCAAAAGAATTTAAAGCAGTCTTTAATCATAGAATATTTGTTAGAAATTTCCTCAGGTTAGCTTGCTGTATATGGGAGCTCTTTAATTGCATTTTAGTTGTCTTCTACAGCCTGGCTGTGCATGGCAACCCATTAGCCTATACTGAGTTGGAAGGATTCTCCATTTCAAGTTCTTATGAGCTGGAGATTTGTTTCACGTGGAAATTTCTGAATGAAAACTATCAATAATTTGTTTTTTCTCCCCCCTTTGTCTAGGTAGCAGAATATAATGTTTTGGAAGAACAACTTCAGAAAACCCTGAGAGATCTGGATAAGCGAGAGCGACAGCTTTTTAGTGCTGAATCAGAGGTAAAAACTGGTTGTATTAAACAACATAATTGCATTAGCTACTTCTATAAGGTTTGAGTTTTCACTTAGTGACAACTGTGCTCTGTATAAAAGATATTCAATAGCCACATTCACCCTGATACTTAGAGGACCACTAGTAATTAAGCCAAGTTTTATTACAGCTACACCTTTTTGTTGAAATAGAACTTCAGTGAACTTTTAAATAGATTTCTAGAATTACAGAGCTGCAAACCTTCTATTCTTGACAGAATTAATGTCAGTGCAGACATTTATGTAACATTAGCATACAGTTTTAAGTTTAGCACTGTCAGGTGAGTATTGTCCGCATACACAAGAGTGCCTCACTTCAAAAGGTAATTGCTAGATTAATTGTTGAAATAGGAGACAGTGACAAGGAGATCTGGGAGAAACTTCAGGTTTTGTTATCCAACATGTTCCTACTTATTTTTAAATAGTATCAGAGTCTCCTTCATTCTCCAATGAAGGAGAAACCAGTAACTACCACTGTACTGAACACCCTCAATCTGAGGAAGTGGGGTGTGACTTTGGGGGTGCTGGTGATATGAAAAGAGAAAATAAACTGCCTATTCTTGTATTTCAGAACAAACTCAAAATTACATAGGTAAAATAATGTGGTGTTTTTAGCTGTCCAGCAAACCTTTCTTTCCTCCTTGTAACTCAGATTAATTTTTCTAGCCTACTAATCCCTTCTGTGCTTGTAACAAAATTGAGAGCTCCCAACACAGAAATTGGCTGGCTGAGCCTTTGACCTATTCAGTACCCATGCTATCTGTGCCTCAAGATGCAGTTTGTGCTGTAAATAATAATAATTATAATGCTCAGATGCTTGACTCTAGCATCTGAGCAAAAAATCTGGTGGTCAGGTTTGGCCAAGTGCATTTCAGTCTGAGTAGTAGTTACTTTGAATGTCATGTATATTTCTCTGAAAGCCTTCTCAAAGTTTAGTGAGATTCTGACCTGAGAGCTAGAGATGATAAAAATCAGTTGGTTCAAAAAACATCTGGTTCAAAATGATGTAGTTTTAATGTTTTTAGAATAGTTTTGATATGTTCAGTAAGCAATTAACAGTTTGTGATATGTACCATTGGAGAAGTTTCTATTCAGCTGGCAGTTATCTGGGACAGTAGCATCTTTCCAGAAAGTTCAAACATGTAAAGGATTATTCTTCTGTTAAGCTTGATGAGAAATTATCTCAATATGCTCAGTTTGAACAGTGCAGTCTCACTGACCTAAAGACATTTTGGCTGTAGCTGTGGCTTTCACAGTCTCTGCGATGAATTGGAGTATTTAGCTTTTCACTTTGTGGTAGGAAGGTGGATGTGAAATCTGCCTTGAGCAATCATCTAGAATCATGCAGAGTGTACAGAAGAGCTCCAGAGAGCTCTGTTTTACAGTCAAGCAAGGATATATTTGTATAGTACATAATATAGTACATAATATAATAAATATGATAATTGACGGATTGTTAGTTAAATTGAAATTCATTAAGATAATATATAATGAACATTTGGACAATTGGAATTTTATTGTTTAATTTCAGAAATTAATTTTTCTGTCATGAATAGCAGTAAGTTATAAGAGACTTTTCAAGTGAAGCTCTCACTCCTACGGGTGAATAGAAATATGTCTCTTTTTAAGCTTCAAAGAGTAAAGAAGGAGCTGCAAGCAGAACATGAAAGAAATCTGCAGGTGCTTCAGGATTCTGTGCGTCGAGCCAGAGAGGAATGTGCACACCAGCTAGAACTAGAAAGGTCAAAAATCAAACAACTGGAAGAAGACAAGCTTCGCTTACATCAGCAGGCAAGTACACTTATGTTGTCTAATGAAAGTGAGCTATTTTCTAAGTATTATAAGTTAAGCAGTGGTTTGGAGGTAATTGTATTCTGGCAACTTCGTAACAAACATTTTATTTAAATTGAGGAGCTGCGCTGAGATCCATCCATATTGTTCTTGCTCAGTTGCATGGCCAGTTTGCAGTGTGGTGTTTGTAATTAGTATTTCAGCATTGAAATCAAGTTTCATTTAACAGCATACATTACATGAAGAACCTGAACAGCAGTACATTTCAGTAACTTAAAAAAATGTTGACAATTAACATCTAAGTAGTTTGACTGCAAATATTCTTCTGTTGCAAAAGAGTATTACTATTATCGTTATTGGAACACAGGGGAAAACTCTTGTTATTGCAGTCTTCTTTTCTGAGAGTAGTACTTTCTAAACAGAAAATTTAGACCATGTTCTGTTGTCCTGTAAGCTAACTTTGGCAGTAACAGCAAGGATAGTCTAGATAATTTTTCCTGACAGTTAAACTGTAAAAGTTAGTACTTATTTTTTTTTTTAGCTGTTACAGCATTAGACATTTAATTTGTTATTGAGTACATTAAATCTTACCAATTCCTAAGTGTTCTGAGAAGTACTTTGTTTATGTAGATTAATTGCTTTCTTTGGTGTTTTTAAGGTCTGATGTGTGATAGTGATAATCTCCTATTAGATTTTTCTGTTTATAGAACTGTGTCAGCCAAAGCCATATTTTTGTGCTTTGGAAGAGTTGTGATAGATTTTTGTGAGTTTTTTAGTTCTGTATGAAAAGCTGATATTAACGTTTCTCCTTTCTTGGCCTCCTTTCTTGTTAGCATATGCTAACCACAGTACAGTGTACTCTTAAAAAATTCAGTTAATACAAAAATATTGCTAACCTCGAAGATACTCATTTTGACTATTCTGCTTGAGCAGTCACTGAGTTGAGATGAACAGTTTCAAACTGCAGAATGCAATCCTCTTCAAAGTGATGAGTGGATTATTTTTGTATTTTATGTGTTGTTGGCAGCTATGAGTCCAGACGAGACAGCTGGTAGTTCTTCTTGCTCAAGTGGCCAAACACCACCAGCTAATGTTCTTATTTCATATTCATTCTTTCAGCTCCCACTGACCATTTTTAGCTTCAACAGACCTTTTCTTAATAAAACATCACCATCACTTTTTTTTTTCCTTATTCAGAACAGACATACAGTTGTCAGACCAAAGATCATTTAGCTCAGTATTATGGTGCAGCAATGGCTGGATTTACAGGATAAGAAAATAGGAAGCAAGACTATGAACAAATGCAATTTTTATATATTCAGCAATACCATCAAGGGTTATATGTACTCCTAGCCAAAGTCAGTTTCATACTTACTAGCTGTCAATGAAAGTTTTCTTCATGATCTCATATGATTACTTTCAAAAAGAATTTAGTATTGCGACATTCTATGGCAATGAGTTCTAAAATTTAATTATGTCTTTTATATTTAAATCTTCATTTATTTTAAGCATATTTTCTAATAATTGTGAAGAATCCTTTAGTGCCTGTGCAACATAGAGTTTCTGATTGCATAGGCTGTCATACTGTCTCTATTCCAAACACTATGTTTTCTCTTGTTTTGTATGAAGGCCATTTTTTCCAGAGCATCCTGGCTGTCTTCCTCCGTGCTGTTCCTGCTATGCTTCACTGTGTGATGGTTTTTGCCACATATTGTGCATGAGACAGGCTTTTTTTCTTTTGCTTTGTTGGGGGTGGGGTTTTGTTTGCTTTCTTTGGAGTTACACTGTAGGACCCTGCTCTTTGTAATGTGCACAAGCAGAAAGTTTCTGTTGCTGCCAGATGAGTTTCTTTTTTTAAGAACTTTTTGGGTGTGGAGTTTTTTGTTTGTGTGGCTTTTTTTTTTTTTTAACATGGAATGTTCTGGAATAAGTGATTATATTCCATACTTTTTAAAGGGATTTGTCAATACATAATTTCCACATTTAGACATTAGAGATCTCTAGAATTCAACTGGTTTTGAGGTAAGCCCCACTATGTAGAAGGGAAGATCCTAGAAACATCCAGCCTTACTTTCTGAATATGGAAGTTGTGCTTTATTTGTGGAATTTTTATAGTTTACTCATTTCTAGCATGTCCACAGTTCTGAGTTCTCGTGAGAAATTCAGTTCTTGAAAGCATTTCCAGAACCAAACAAGAAATTAAACATTGTTGTAGAAGTTCTAGAGAGAGCTGATATTTCTAATAAAAAGAAATTAGTAATAAAAAGAAATTAGTTATTGTCTTTGGGTATCATGTCTGTATGTCTGCTTTAAAAATAAATGGGTAAAAATGAAAGGTGTTAAACAGCAATTCAGGAGCAATTCAAGTTCAATAGGATATAGTAGTTCTCTGAGGAAAACAATGGCAGCAAACTCTGTTTTTGTATGGCTCCCTAGGAAATATCTTTGCTTTCTTATATCCATTCTGTAACAATTATAAATGCAAGAAGCAGAAATTTGGGTGAAAAATAGAGGTGACCCAATCAGAAGATCCAAAGAATTAAAATATTGTTGTACTAGTAGAAATTGTTTTCTTTGAAACAGAAATGAGGTCTCTAAAGAATTTTCACTTAGTATTTAAACTTTTGGATACAATTCATGGAAATACTGCATTATCTAAATGGACATAAATATAAGATCAGCATGTGGGATCATATTCAGTATGGAATACTTCAGTTCTGTCAGGTGTATTAAGGTATTTATAGCTGAATAATATTTAACAGAAGAAAAAAAAATTACAAAAAGTTCTTAGTACTTTTAAGATATTATAAAAAATGCTGTTAGATGTTTGACTTCCTTACTTTCTCTGTAGCAAGTAATTGTGTATCAGCATCATTTTTCAAATTACCCATTGTGTGTAAAAAGCAAAGCACTCTCTTTATAAAAATCTTCTTGAAACCGTGGAGTACACTGTGAGGGCAGAGGTACTCAGCATTAAGTCATTAGTCACTGAAGCCTTTCTCCTTCAGCCTTTCTTCTAAATCATTTGGCTGTACAAAATATCAGTCGTTTCCTTTTGCAGACATTCCTAAAGAAGTTGTGCTGTGAAATTGAGTAAGTAATAAAACTTCCTATAGTAGATAACACTGGCTTTCTTTAAAAGATGTACAAATCTTAGTATTATGCTTTCTGTATTTCTTCTGCAAGTTGTTTTAGAAATGTGAACAAAAACGTGCATAAATCTTGATCTTACATTTATGAGGACAGACTTGTTTTTTTCTTTCTAGTGCTGAGCAAAGATCCTCTTAAAAACTCTTTCTATTAAAACATTGCTGTGTGCCATCGTCAAGAAATCATTAATTATGAATGTGTAACTTTCAGTATCTGTTTTATATCAAATAATTGACAGTAAAATGTTTGTTCCAGGGAGTAACTTAAATTCTGTAATCTAATTATTTTTCTGAGAATGGACTTTTCTGCTAACTTGCATCTTGGTTTCTTTAATGTAGCTTTATGAAGCAGAAAATAAGCATAAGACTTTGGAGAAGGAGTTCCAGCAATACAAAGAACAGCAAAGTAGCAAACCAGAAATCCAGCTACAATCAGAAATAAATCTTCTCACTTTAGAAAAGGTATATTGGATTTTTCTACTAAAAAATTATCACAATGGTGTGTTCACTGATAAAGGGTATGTAGGATAATACTGTGTGATGAAATGGTTAATTTATCTTCACTTCTTCCAATAATTTCTTTGGAGTTTCAATATTCAGACACAAATAAGGTCAACAGTGACCTTATTTCTATAGAGGAAGCAATAATGTTAGAGGCTAAAGCAGGAGAAAACCCTAACCTATATATTTAAATCATGATTTATGATGGGGTCTCTGAACATACTGTTCAAAAAAATTAAAGAAAGATGACTGATGATTAATTTAAACTGGTTTTCCATTATGTGCATTTTCATAATTAAGTATTTCTGAAAAGAGATTTTGTTACTTATCAGTAAAATGGAATCGCTGTCATAAGTTGATTTTCTTAAAAGCCGTATATTCCAACAGTAGAGAATTTAATTAAAACCACAGATATGGGCATTGAATGCTCAGAATTATTGAGAGACTTGAATAAAATTGTTGGTGAAATAAGCTGAAAAAACTTGGGCCTGGCTTCTTGGCACAAAATATACTCAGTAATATGGCTAGTCTGTATCTTACTGTATGCTTTAATAACTTCTAATAATAAAAGCGACTGATGCAAAATATTTTTGTGTTTCTACAAACTTTTTAAGCTCTTAGATTAAGTCTTTTTAGATTTCCTAGTTTTGTTAGATGAATTAAATGAATTGGTGCTTTATGATCTTCACAATTTTAATGAAAATAATTTTCGTCAGATTAAAAAATCACTTCATCAGACATAAATGCTATATTTTTTTATTGTGTTTTTTGTGCTTCATAAATATTTTCATTTGTCTTTTAATACAAAATTCTTTTTACACAGATGATAAACTGAATTTTTCAGTGGTAAAAACTTTTAAAGATTTGTGTAGTTAATAAGATCAAAGGTTCACACTAGATACAGAGATTTTGAAGAGTGGTTTGAGCAGATGGGTATTTCAGAGAAAAGAATGTAGGACATATCTTCCATCAGCAAACTAAAAAAGTCTATGTACCTTTTTAAGAGAGATCTATCTGTCAGCATTTTTGTGAAATTAGTGTTTATAACTTTACTTTGAATAAAAAAGGGATGAGGGGATGGCTGATTTGAGAATCTTAAATTTAAAGGTTATATCAGCAGATTTAGTGCTAAAAATTAATCTTTTTCTTTTTGTGTAGACGGCTGTCCAATAAAAACAAGGTTATATTTTAAACAAGAAAATGTTCTTGTGCCATAATATTTATGTTATATTGTATAACAGCTTTAGATGATGTTGTATATTACGCTACATAAACACTTTTCTTAAACCAGACCCTTTGTATATATACATCTTTCAGTGATTGTTACTCCTGTTATTGCTTCAGCTGATATGATTTTAATTGCTTTTAGGTTGAACTTGAAAGAAAGTTAGAGTCAGCTACCAAGTCAAAGCTGCACTACAAACAACAATGGACAAGGGCTTTGAAAGAACTTGCAAGGTTAAAACAGGTATGCAGGTTTTCTTCGGTCATATGAGACAACCAAGCTATTGCCATGCTGGAAGCTACTAGGATTACTGTTAATTACTGTATTTTGTTTTTGCAAAGTAAAGCTCTCAGCTATGCTTTTAAAAAAAATTAGAACAGCAAAACTGGCTTGTATTAACTTTGAGCTCTGGAAAGGCCAAGGCTCAGACTTGCAGAGGCTGAAATAGTTAAAAGCACATGTGATTAGAAAAATAAAAGGTTTAATTTAATTCCAAGTAATTCTGCATCAGCACTTCCAGGAAAATATTTTGCCACAATCCCAACCATCTTGGTCAGTTATAGTCCTAATAACTTTTGTATTTAAATTGTATAATGAATGAAGAGTAAAGGTGAGATTTTACTGCTGGGTTTTAACAGAGCTCTTATGTCTGTGGCATCTATATAGATACAGTTATATACTTTTGACTTGAAATTACTCTGCTTAAACTTGCAGTGGTGGCAGCTTCAGCCTTGTTGAATCTGTATTGCATGATTTGTTTTGTCATCTGTCTTCCATGAATTCCAGTACACATTAGCTAAACGATATGCTGAAGAATGGCTAGCATTTCCATTGGCCCTGACAAGCAAATAGTAAATCTTTAATTACAGTTAATTAACAAACAAATTTTGACATGAACAAGTGAATACAAAATTTCAGAATTCAAGTTCAGTGAAAGGTTTTTATTGCCTGTATTCACACCTACTTCCCACTTAAGGAACAGTGCAGGAGCATCGTCTTACATATTATGGTACCTACTTAATTTCTACTGATAGAATATTCAGGTTTTGGAGAGTAAGAAGCCCATATTCTTCTAATTTATAATGCTTCTTTAATCTGTATTTCTCTTTGAAGAGAGTCAATGCACACCATAAACATTATTAGTAAGTTAAAACTAACCTTCATTTGCATTCTTCAAGCTTTTTTTGATGAGGAATAAAAAGAGTCCTCTCCAACTTGTGAAATGTCTATGCTTGAGAAGGTGATAGGAGGAAGAATATAATCCTACCCCTTTGACTAAGATTCTTCAGCAGTCACGAAATATCCAGCCTATTTTTATTTGCAATGTTTTAAAATTCCTATAGAATAAAAGCAAAGATTGTCACTTGCCACACTAAAACTATCACTATATCATTATTGGGTTCTTACAAATTTCATTACCATAGTTCTGATAATCTGAATTCATTAATGTATGTTGATGGTTTCAACTGAACCTCATGATGAAAGTCTGAACTATGAAATAAGTTGGCATGTACAGTGAATTATGCTACCTAAAACTTCTACAGCAGAACAAACCCTTCCAAAGTAGTTACTTGTGGTTTTTACACTCCTGTGCTTCATCTGTACTTAGGCTATTGACAAAGGTTTTAAGTGACTTTAAAGAGCCAAATAAAAGTTAAAGCAAATCTGATTAAAAAAAAAATTCTGTGTTTTAAATATAAATTTGGAAACTGCAGCTTAAGGAATTCTAGATTTGCTTTAGTTCAGATGATTTGTGCAATTGTTCATAGTCTGACTAATTTTTTGTTTGAATTGGATTAGTACCATGTTAATTTTGCATTGCCTCTGGTGAATAGCCATAGGGCTGTAATCTGTGCCAGTAATTTTGTCACACCAAAGCTCTCTAGAGAACTATACAAAACATTTGTGTAGTGAGGATTAGATGCTGAAAGCCATATCTTAGATTGTTAATAAATGTTAATGACAAAACCCAGCTGGTAAGTCTTGGAAATGAGATCTAATGCTTTGTGCCCATTGCCAAAAAAATGTTTAAACAGAGATTTCCATTACTTAAAGGTGACCTGGTGCAGTCAATTTATGAATTAAAGAAGTATAATCTACAGGCTAAGCATTTAGTAAAATGCTCTTCTGATTTGCAACCATAAAAGTCAATGTTTCCTTAATTAAAAAGTTTTCTTTCTCTTTGGAACTAGTTCTTAGCACACATCTGGGATAGTTTTATAATTTGCAGAATATGAGAGACACAGCACATAACTTAAAGTATGGGACTGTTAATAGAATATGATCTAAGCTTCTCCATGGGGTCGGATTTTGCATGCTAAACACAGTGCCAGTTTTACTGAAGTACGTGAAGGCACACATACATCATATTTACCTGTACTTAGAAAACACTGCAGTTAATTAAACAGTTTGTAAAATTATGTGACAATAGACTTCACTCAACTTAATTTTCTCTGTGACTCAGTAAAAGTCTGTATTAATACTTCATTTGTTATAGCCCTGTTCTACTATTAGGGAGACAAAAATGTCATCAAATTAGTTACATATCTGTGCATCTAGGTAAATGTTCTAATTTCTGGAGAATTCAAAAGCTCTTTCAATATTTTCTGATTGGGTGATTTTAATACTATACATTTGAGATCGACATAATTTTTTTTTAACTTATGTGAGCATTATTTCTTAGAGGAATCCAAACCATTTACATGAAATTGAATCCATGCTTACACAGAATTTAGATACCGAATTTAGTACCTGTCTCAGTGTAAGAAACATATCAAAACAAAAATCAACACTGGTAGAAATGTCATTTTCAGCAGTTGATAATCTCAGATTTGATCTGAATAGCCAAAATCTCTAAATGTATGTGCATCCACTGTTCTGGAAAAAGTATTTCTATAGGTTTTCTAGCATGTTTGTGTCCTACAGACTTGTTAAGTATTACAAGTGTATTGAGTGTTGCAGCACTCAAGTATTTGTTTAAAAGAGCATAGACCATATTGGCTGGCTGACAATTCGTTCTGTCTTGTCCAGTATTTTGCTTATCCACTCAGTAATTAATTTGATTAATTTATAAGTAATTTAGCCAAGGATAGGATGTAAATCTTTGTTTAAAAAAAAATAAAAAGACACACACATGCACACAAAAAAACCCCACAGTTGAAAGTCTAAATCTTGGTTAAAAACTGTGTCTTGAAACCATCCAGGCCCTCCTACTGACTTGTCAGCTCTGGGTTATTTTCAGAAAACTTTACTTGAGTTCCTTAGCTTCAATCCTAAGTTTTTCCCACAGACTTGCATGGTATGTATGAGTGGGAGAGTGAATAGTGGCTGCTATTTAGCCATTGTTTAGTCTAGTGTATGTATGTTTACATCTCCCTTTTGGATTTATAGGCAGCTATGGCAAAATAAAGATTGTGCTTCCTTGATTGAAGAGCCTCTTAACTAAAGCACCTGGTGGCATACAGGGATTCTTTAATGACCTGATTATAATTAAAATTTTGATGGCTTCTTATTATTGGTTAATTTTTATTAAATGCTGATATATCTGTAGTATAATAAGTTTCAAAGTATGACTGAGATTTCCACTGTACAAGCTTCTAAAACAGTATTCCATTTCTCAAGCACTACATTAGAGATGAAAACTGGTGAAGAAATTTAGTAAAACCTTGAAGTAAATTATCTGACACTAGAATGCAGATTTGTTTGATATGGCTTTATTTTGTTTGTGGAGGAGAATAGCAAAATACAAAATTAATAAGTGACAGGAATATTGGTGATGAGTTTTATTGAAGGAGGTGTATGGGAGGCTGAAGGAAAATGAGCAAGAGGAATAGCAGGATTAGCAGTGATGAGAAAGTAGTGCAGGAGAGAAGGTACCTGGACCAACTAATATATATTGCAGAGATCATTCATGATATTCTTTCATATGATATGATATGATCTTGATTCATCTGTTGTGCTCTCTCTGTGGGATAACGGCTGATGGTTGGGTGATGGTGCAAGTATGGTATATTTCCAAATGTTCAGAGTTTCTGGTGGGTTTTATATTCTATTCATGAAGTTTCCTTTAGTCCAGCTGCTGATGATTCTGAATGTTCCCTTAGATTAAATTTAAAAATGAAAAATATTTAGAAACAAAAATTCTGGTACTTATTGAGATTTAAAATAGCCTGACTGTCTAGAATAAGCAGCTGGGAATAAATCTGAAAGGTTCCTTATTTTAGGATATATTATAGGAGTGAAGTTTGGAAAGTTAGCCAGAAAGTCTTGACTGAGAATTTTCAGCATGCGGCATGTATGTTTAAACTTGTGTGCACTGAAATACACTTGAAGAATACCAAGTACTCAATTATAACTATTCAATTATAACTTAATTTTCTAGTATACACAGAATGAAATAAAGATGTTACAAGGGGATTTAGAAATGTTGGACTTAATTTTATGTGTAAAGTAAATGTGCAGAAGTGTTTTATTAATACTGGTTTTTTGCTTTGAAACATCTCACAATCAATTCTGCTACATTTCAAGTCTTGCTATACAGTGGAGATCTGCTCCTTCTCTATTTAAAAAAGAAAGATGCTTGTTGCTCAGTGGATTGCTACATTGTCATGGAAAAAGTGGATTTAGTACCTGAGTGTCTGATAAAGTGACACCAGTTTCATCACTGAGATGAATAAGAAATCCTGCCTTCTCTCTCACCATAACAAAATACAGTCTTTTTATGGTCCCTCAACATATCGTAACAAAATTGTATATAAAGTGAGCACGTCTCCCTTCTTATCCAATTGTTGTAAATCCATTGCCATCTTCTTATATTGATGGATTATTAGGAAATGGGTTTCTCTTGCTTTGCTATGAATGGTAAACATAGAACAAGTTTTCTGTTATGTACCCTACAAATTGTTGACTTTTTAAAGAAATCAAAGACTAATGTTTGAGAAAGATGTTTGAAAATCACAGAATATGATGTGTGTAATGTAAATTACACATAAGATCCCTCATGAAAGAATCCCTTCTTGCTTGTTTTAGTGTCTGTTTTCCAAGCTGGACTGTCATGAGCTGAATGATAAGAAAGTCTTGCTCCAACAAATGTTGATTTTTATTTTTAAAATTTAATATTATTGTGCTTAAGTGTTGCTATGAAGGGCCATAGCATGGTGTGCCTCTAAAATTCTTGACTTCCAGTGACTTGAATTAATCTGGACTTTCTCCTCAACACCCCAAATAAGTAAGTGCCAAATATTTGTCATGTTTACATCACAATTATATTAGTAATGAAATTGAATATCAAATCACACTTATGTGAAAGGAATTCCTACCCAACATTAGCATGGAGACAAAATGTACTGATAAAGGTGTTTCCCTCCTCTATTGAGAAGATAAGAATTTAGCATGCACTATATTTAATCTTGCTTCCCTACAAATCTAGGATTATCATCCCTACCAAAGAGCATGCTCACTAGTGACACTGGCTTTGGTTCGTTTTGTGTTTGTTGGGGTTTTTTTGATAGAATTTTTCTCCTGTGAAAAATATCAAAAGGAACAGGAACTGAACAAAGGATTGTGCAGAAAAGCCTTGCTTTTCCTTCATCTCTCCTTGGCTTCATCATTCTCTGTTGTCTTATTCTTGGTTTAATTAAACATTATTAAAGATATTCCTAAAAAGTTACGGTTCTGAAATGAGCTTGTTCAGTGAGGGCAGAAAGGACGAATCTGTTAAATAATATCTGATCAATAGGAAAGCATTGGGAGTAGTGTGTCCTCCTCCTGGTGATGGGGCTTCAGACATTGTTCTCTTAACTTTAAGTTTATGTACTTCTTCTAATGTATACTGCTCCTCTGACGTAGTCTAAAATGTCTTTTTTGCTCTCTGATTTACATTGTGAGCATATTGCTGTACAGCAGAAATGGATCATTGAACTTCCCGCCTCAAATAGTAACACATCAGCATCTTGTGAAACCTGTGGTCCCCCACACTGCTTCTGGTCAGCATGCAGTTATGCCTTTCTTCTGCAGTGCAGGTGGAAGAACATATTCAGAATTTTCCCTCACAGATCTGAGTAATATCCTTCACAAACTGAAGGACTGAACTAGAAGGCTTCTACTTAGTGTAGTCACAGCTATGTGGTGATTAGTGTTTAAGTGAAAGTATTGATGTCCTACTAACAAATGCTACTCTGTTTTGCATTAGTTTTCCTGTATTTAGTTTTTGGTCAATTTTTGCACAATATACTTTCAAAATTAATTCTCGCATAGAATTTTTGAGATACACAAATTTGACAGACTTAGATTAATACCCCAGCTTCCCATGACAGTACCCCTAGTTTAAAATGGGACAAGGAAAGCATGGATAAACTGAATTGCAAATAAGGAGTTTTCTAAAATAAATCCTTATCTCATATGCAAAAAAGTTAATTGGACTGAAACTAATATGGTTTATTACAATATGATTTATATTACAAATCAGCATAAGTTTAAAGACTGGTAAAAGAGATAATGGCAATTTAAAATCCTCTCTTGTATAAAAGAGTCAAATTTTTGACATCACCTAAGAGGAAAATGTCAGTCTTATCTTCCACAGTAAAAAAGAAGGTTTTCCTATAGATGAATCAGCTTCTTGTAACTGATGTACTTATATAATTTATTGTGAGTTCTTCAAGACTCTTACTGCTGTTAGATAATGTCAACCGGAAGGACAGGATTAAACAAATTAATTTCAACACCACAAATTGGATATGCAGGTGTAGTGTATCTACTTCAGTAATATCTGTGTTAAGTTTGTTACACTTGTTGTCTGATCAGGAGAAGTAGCTAATCACCGGACTGAATGACTGGATTCCTTACCTGTAAAGACAGATAACTAGAAATTTCTGGATTTGTTCTAAATGTACAGGTCAACAATTCATCCCTTGAGACTAAGTAGAACTTCACAAAGGAGATTTAACATACTTAAAATTTTAGGTCTAATGTTTGAGTTAAGGTGTTATTCGCAACTTTTTTTTTTTTTTTCCCTGAATCGGTGGTATTTTAACTTGCTTAACTTTTTAAAGGATTTGGTTTAGGAAATTGAATGGGGACACTGAAAATAATGACTGACGGTCTCAAAAATAAGTAAATACTAGTTTGCCCTCATACTTCTAGATTCTATGTAATTGAGGTAATCAGATTGACAGTCAATCTATGTACTTGTTCTGCTAACTGAAGTTGAGCTGCTTTTGTAGCAACTTGCTTAAGACAAGCATGCTCAGCATTTTTCTTCTTACTACCTGCATTTAGCAAAATAAACAACAGTATTACAACTACCAAAATAGTAATGATAATTCCATCCTTCCTCATAGCCTGTTTATTCCATTCTTCTTTGTAGCCTGCTCTGTACTTGAAATGTGGCTTTACTGTCTGGGTACTGTTGTCACTCTGCATATTTGGGAATCAGAGAATACCATTGTGGTATTACAGAAAAAAATCCCAACAAAACCTACTCTCTGCCTCTTCTTTCAAATACTTCAACAGTACTGCTTTATACTTAGTATTTTTTTTTTTCAAGCATAAACGTCTATTTTCATTCAAAACTTTCTGTGATCAAGAGATCTCCTCACATGATTTAGTATATTGCTTAAGTTATAAATTTCCACTCTTTTAGTAATTTGAATCATGTTTCTAGTTGGAATATACCTAGTTTTGAGTTTCAGCCATGCTTTTCATTGGGTGGGGAAGATCCAACTAGTGAGCTGATGTGACGTATCAGTCTGGCAGTAGATGCACAGGATCTAGAAATGCAGCTTGGGTATCTTTGAACAGCCTCCAGCAGCCCTCAGACAGTGAAGTACATCATGAGCCAGAAGTTGCATTCAGGCTGTTGTCTTTAGTAGACATAAGTGAATGTATTCTTTATCTGTTTTCTTTTCTTTTTTGTCTCCATAATGTCTCCCTCTTTACACATTTGCTTTTTCCCCACTGAGCTACATTTTACCAGAAGCAAACTTTCATAGTGATTTCCTCATTTATGAATATTTTGAAGAGTAGATTCTTGTGGAATTCCTCTGTTACCTTCTTGCTGCTGTGAAGATGTGCAATTGTTATCCTTTCTCTGGTGTTCTAAACCCTGAATCAGCTGAGAGTATTTTTCACTGTGACTGTTTAGTTTTGTGTTTGGTAGGAGGTTTCTTTAGTGTGGTGTTTGGTTGGATTTTTAAGACTAGTGGGAAGAGTGACTTTTCCCTAAAAGTTAGATTCATTCCTTCTGGTGCACCCATACACCCTGTTAAGTTTGAGTTTTGTTATGGTTTCAACCTCTTTGGCCACTGTGGAAGTTGTTAAGTTCTACTTACTTTCTGGGTATTTCTAAGGCCTCTGTTTAAAGAAAGACTAATATGAAAAATGGAAAAATAGTTATTCCTGTGGTGTCAACACCACTTTTGGTGATGGATTAAGACTAACCTCCAGTCAGTGTCTAAACTTTTTGTTTGAATTTCCTTATAACTCTTGAAAATTCTAAATACCAGCACTCTGTAGTAGCTTGTTTTAATATTTACTGTCTATATTTGTAGATTATTCTCAGACTAAAGAAGAATAGGTTTTATTACAGTATTCTTCAACTGTTTCCCACATAAAAAAGTGTTTCTCTCAAATGGGAATGTCCTTCTGCAATGAATTCTTGATGAGGAAGGAAAGACTATGGCCTTATCTTCACCAAGTGCTTTTTCTATGCTTCAGTCATCTATCAGCTGTAGACTCTTTGGCAGGATTCCTGCTTTTTTTTTTTTTATATATATGTATATATCTCTTTAGCACGATGTTCTTCAAGATTTATAACCTGTCTCACTTTGGCTGGCTGGTGAATTGAATTTAAGTATCAAAACAAAGTTTTCAGAGTCTTTAGGGTTGATTTCTTGTTGAGTACTCCTCCATTGCATTGTCTGTTCACATTAGCAGTTAAAGTCTTTTTTCAATACCAATTCCTTCTGAAATTCAGATTTTCTTGCCCATTATTGATCATCAACAGGGAGTGTTTCAAATGCTGGCAGCTGGAATTCAGGAAACTACCTGATTAAAGTCTTTCAAATATTGTGAGGTTGACTGTATAAATAATATGCTCACACATATCAAACAAAAAATTACTTTTTTTGACCACCTAATAAATATAATACTGATGGTATTAAAATCAAACACTCCAGATGAAAGCAATGTCAGAATTACAAAGATAAACTTGCACTATGATATGCCCACATCCAGGATGTTTGTGTAATTTCCTGTCTTATTTTTTAACTACCTGAGGTCTTCTGTCTTATTCTGGGTGTAAGACTGACTGTACTCAGTGCACAAGGTCATATGGAAAATGACTGTGAGGAAAACAACTGGAGAGAGGACCATGTTTACTTAACCACTTCTGTGTCACAAAGTGGTAATGGATTCAAACATTAGTTTTTTTAGTATCTATATAGAGATTAAAAAATTAGAGCCAAGCAAACTTTTAGAATGGATAGACTGATTTCATTAAATCCACAAAGTTATCTAAAATTTTACCTACTGCTATACCAATGTGAAAGGACACCTTGCCAGAAGTTTGTTTCCAAGGCTTATTTTTCGAGAACAAGATGTAATTTCAAAAAGCAGTTATTGAAGCTTTGGTAGTAGGCCCTATGGGGCTGATGATCCAAGTTTCCTGCAGCTATTTAGCTTCTATTTTGTAAAAAAAAAATATTTCATATAACATATAGTGAAGGAATAAATCTCAGTAACTTGAGTAGTTCCAGAAGTGTAAGTTTTATGTCTGCCAGCTTAAACTAGAGTTAGTAAGAGAGTTGATTAGTAATTTTGCTATTTTGGTAATGGGAAGATATCTGTGATCGGGCTGCATTTGATCCAGCCTGGACAGGTTTACTGTGATGGTGATAGTCACTGGTCTTACTGCATTACAGATATCACTAGCTAAGATGTTCTGTTAATTCCTGCATTTCTAATACTCCTGGAGGTGTAATTGCCATGACTTCATTTCTTAAGTTCTGCTCTGTCACTGTAATTAGCACTTACATGTAATCATATAGTCAACTGAGTTATGTCTTCACCCTTTCCCACACAGCGTGAACAAGAAAATGCAATGGCTCACCTTAAAAAGCAGCAACAAGAGCTCGAGCACATGAGGTTGCGCTATTTGGCAGCAGAAGAAAAAGAGCTTGGGAAGACAGACCGACAAGAGCTGGAGGATATCAGAAATGAACTTAACAGGTATAAAAAATATTTGTAAGATTTCTCCCCACCTGTCCCCTTACCTTCTTTTTTCTTGCTGTCAGTCTCAAAACAGAAGATTCAATTAAGTCAAGGTTATAATTGGCTGTCAGTTCAGTGAAAGAACACAGTTTAGTGTCCCTTAGGTAAAGACTGCATGTTCGTAAAATGCAACAGTACAGCAGTACAGAAAAATTAATGTTTAACTTTTCTGTATTTATCTGTAACTGGTTTATTTTTTGTTAAGGTCATAGATGTACAGCACCAAGATTTTTTTTCTATTTTAAACCTTCAGTTCTAGGCATAGGTGCTGTGTTAAGAAAAGAAAAAGGCACATTTTATTCTTACTTTACATACATTAAAATTTTCAATGTATCTAATGTTGTCCTCCAGAAGCTGTCTGCACTTGTTTTGTATGTTAAATCCTTTGGAGTACAGTTTACATTACCAAGCAGAAGCCTTGCTAGCAAGCATCATAGTTACATACACACATACAAAAGGTTTTGTAATATTTAAGTTTTATATTAACATTTCTTTTAGTTGCAGATGTTTTCCCCAGGGACAGAATAGTTTTTTACTCTCTTTAAAGAGTTATTTATTTTACTTAGTAGTTCCGTAGATAAACTAAAGACTTAATACAAAGATAATCAAATTGGGGATTAATAGTCTATAATTCTTTCTATTTTATTGATATCAGGCTGAAACAACAAGAAGAGAGAAAGAAATTGCAGGATGCTAGAGAGAATTCTGGTAGAGTGGATAGTCTTCATTGTAGAAAACTAAATGAGAATACAGATGATTACCTCTCTCGTCTGATAGAAGAGAGGGATACGCTGTTGAGAACAGGAGTCTATAATCATGAAGACCATATTGTAAGTGAACTTGATCGTCAAATCAGAGAAGCTATTGCAAAAAGGAATATCACTATTTAAAAGCATGCAGAAAGTTTTTAGAAAGAGCCAAAATCTGAAGAGAGTGACTTTTGAAAGTCTGTCGTACTTTGCTAAATATGTAATGTCATGCTTTGTTTTGCACATTTTGGTCAGCTCTCTTGGAAGTCAATGTAAATATTTGCAACATGTCAAGTTAAGCACAGTTGTAAGTTTTATGGGGGCAATGACTGTTTTTTAATGTTTTTATTCTCACATGTATATATATAATTGTGTGTGTGTGTGTAAATATATTTATCTTGTATACCCTCTTCTGAAATGTTTCCTACCTCTTTTTGCATCACTCTGACTAGGTTTGTTTGTAATATTTTTAATTTTGATTCTAAGAGTCAATATTTTTATTGTTTCATTCAGTTCTTAAAAATATCTCTTCAGCTATACTAGGGCAAAATTACATCAGCTGTTTTCTTAGACAAAACTCTTAATACTGAACTGAAGAGTGACCCAATGTTAGTTTTTTACTACATGACAAGTAATAAATTTGTGCTTCTCTGACTGCAGCTAACATAACTAAGTTATGTAGTAAATAAGAGACAAGGTTTTGAGTGTGAGGGGGAAAAAATTAAACCATATGAAACTGAAGCCGAATCAGTTATTAACTGGCCTGAGTGTATAGGGTTGCCCTAGCAGTTTTGCACATGTCCTGGTAAGGGTATACCTAAGAGGGTGAAGACCTTATTCAGAAGTATGCATGCATTCTTATATCAAAAGATACTTGAAGCCATAATTCTGAATGCAAACATAAAACAAGAGTTTTCTAAGTCAGGATGATTTCTTTAATCTGGATCTAACCATTTTCAAGTTACTTGACATGCATTTCAAAACATGTTATCTCATTGCCACTTAAATTGAATGTAAAGTTTTGTTTGATTGTGGGAGTATGAACAGCATGCAAGGGAGAAATCCACAATTAATGTTAGTTTGTGCATTATCACAATTGAAAAACACTTGGTTTCTAGCTTTCATTCAATTTCTGTAAGGTTTGTGTGGATTTACTTAATAAGGTTAACTAACAACACTGTCTGTTGATTTGGCATTCATCTGTCCTGTAGTCACAAGTGTTTCCATTTAAATGTCTAGTACAAAAATCATCTTAGGATTTATTACTTTTAGTATGAACAAAGATACTAGTGGAAAAAATAGTTGTTTGGGTTTTTTGCATAAAATCAGTGAACTTTCTTAGAGAAGGTTGTATACATGTAACCTTCCTGTTTTGTGTGATACTAATTATACAGTGGGAGGAGGAATATTTGTATCTGGCTTTACCTCTCACATTGTTTGTTCTCCACCTTACCATGAGTATAGGTCCACCAAAATTAACTATTCATTTAGACTCCTTTGAAAAGTTATAAACAAGCTGTAATGAACATTGAGATCATTGCCCAGAGGAATACTTGAATACTTATCAATACCAGACTTTGTAAGAAATGCCTTTGTAGATGTATTTTTCTAAGTAGTGTGCTTAGGGATCCCTCTTAAACCACACAGAAATCCATTAAATACAATTTTATAATACTTTTTACATCATGCTGTGTCATATCACTGATACAGGGTTATATGCAATTATTGTAAATGATGCAGGGAGCTTCTGTCTTGACAGGAATACTTGTTCATGTGTTTTTTTCTTCAAATGCTTGCTCAGTTGTGTAGTTTCTTCTCTAGACACTGGAGGGTGCCTGAGACTTAAATATTGCAAAGACAGTGTTGACTAAATTTTCATAACTGCTTGGTTTTTGAACTGGTATTTTACGACTTTTCAGGTGTATTATTTTATGAAATAAAATTTGATTTTCAAGTAAATATCAAGGACTTTGCATTTTTAACTACGTATTTGAGCAAATAATTTTGTTTCCTATTTCCAAAGGTCATATAGGTGTTTAGTGTTTGAATCTGTAAAGTAATAAACTTGTTAATCACAGTTAATTTCACTTTTTGGTTTTTTTAATTGAGTCTCTTCTGTGGAATGTAAAAAAATTACAATCATGTTGCTGTATGTTTTAAAAAAACTTGGGTTTTCTTTCTAACAAATAGTGTAAATTGAAACATAGAATGAAATGTAAAATAAAACAGAATGCTTGTTTTTAAAAACATTTATAAATTTCATAATTTAAGCTTGAGTCCATAATTTGAGTCCATTTAGTAATTTGAAAGATCACAACTTAAAGTGCAAAGCATAAACTATGATTATTAAAACAATTTACACACAATATTTGTTTTGTTTTATAATCATTACTCTAAGTATTCATTGTTTTTGCTGAACATTACTTGGTGTCCATTATTTTCTCATTTTAATGAGTAATTAATGATAATCTAAGCTGTATGTATGTTTCAATTCAATTTTTTTTCAGCACAATTTGCTTCTGTAGTGTGTAGTCCAGAAGCAAAATACATGCTTATAGTAAAAATGTATAGCAGACATGAGCTCAATATTACTGTATTTCAAAGAAAATTTTTATGTTGGGTTCCATTTGGCTCTTTATTATCTCAAGGCCATTTCAGAGCATAGAGTTATTCAGTGGAAAGACCAGATACCATTTTTTAAACAGAAATGTCTCAAAAATTTGATCTTAATCTCTCTTCATTGTATGACAAATGTCATTTCAAACAGATGCATGGGATAAGAAAGCCCATTTTAATTTGCCCAGCATAAATAGGCTGCTGGAAGTGAGACGTGTGTTTACAAGTCCTGGTTCCATAAGTGAGAGAAATCGTGGTGGGAAGAGGAGCAACTGCTAGACCCTCCTGGAATTCTTGCAAAGTCCTACTGATTTTGTTGCACTCTGATTTCACTAGGGAAGCTGATGGGATATTTCAGAACAAGTACCCTTGCCGATACGTTTCTGTGAACCCAGGTGATTGGAGGTGTCAGTTCCAAGTCAAATCAGTTCCAGCTTCATTTGCCTTAGGATCTGGGCCCATGACTTGTAGTTTACTTTGAATAAGGAAGCTTTGATTTTAGCCTGTACTTAGACAGATAGTCTAGCAAAAACATTAGTCCACTTTGAAATTAGGACATTTAGAAGCACTGTTGTTTTTTCATTATGATCTTCAGGCAGAGGATCCCTCCCTATGTCTTTATGTGGTAATTTTTCTTCCAGTGGTGATGACTTGCTGTTGCCTCAAATTATTTACTACAGGTTTAAATGTATGGCAGGAAACCTGGATGTAGTGTTTGATTGATATGGAGCATTTGCTAAGATTTCAGAAACCTTTTTCCACTGATAATTGTTAGACTATTTAACAGAAAAATTGTCTAAATTCTTATTTACATATTAAAGCAGTGGAATGCTTATATACATATCTATGAAAAAAATATGACCAATTATTTCAGAAATGAGATAGTGTAGTTTTGCTTTGAATTATTTTCAGATTCATATATAGTTGCATTACTGATCTTTATAGTATTTTTTTATTTTGGATTGAATCTCTAATCACTGTTTCTATAATATTTCAGGCGTGATCCAACACTTTTAACACTAATACACTTTCTAAACTGCTGTTTCAGAAAAGAAGCATTGTTGTATCTGGCACTGGGCTCTCAAGTATTCAATCTGCAGTTCTCCATTGCAGTTTAAATGCTTCTCCCTTCCATCCACTGAGATAAACCTTAATGCACGGCTAAAAACAGAAGTCCTTTATCATATCTTCTAAGTGCTACTGGAGTATTTATACCACTTATTACATATTTACACAATTATTTATTTTGCTACTACTGTGCCTAAATGATCGTGACCTGTGTCAAGGCTTGGATGGGAAGCACTAGCCTCGCTATTGTTAAAGACGGAGCTGTAGAAAGGCGGCTGCGTACTTAGATCTCATTTCATTTGTTTCTCCAGGGGGTTGTATTAGTAGTGTTTTCATTAGAAATGTTTTTACAGATGTCGGCTATCCAGATATGAAGTCCCTGTAGTGGAGAAGCAGTCAGGAGTTTGGCATTCAGAACAGAAAGGAAAAAAAAAATCATCTTTGAGAGACTAATTTATAGAAAAATAATTTACTGACTTTCTGATGTATAAATGTACAGTAACCCCGTGGCAGCTTTAATGCAGAGTAATTGAATTCTTGCAAGTACAGTTATTTTCTATTCTGAACTTGAAAAAATGCTACAGCCTGTCGTTCCCCATCACTGAAGACTAAAATAGTCCCCATTAATAATGCTGCTGGAAAAGAGATGTCCCTTGCTTTGTAGTCCAGTACTCTTTTTTCCAAGTGAAAAACTTGTGGTAGCTTGACCGTATTTTTAACAATTCATGTATTACTACATAAAGTTTTGTTCTAACAACATACACAGCAAGTAGATGGTTATGGAAGTGTAGTGTCACTGAGTATTTGAGCAAAAGCTTCTAATGCAGTTACTGAGACATAACTGCATTGACAAAAAAATATGGCATCCAAATTTAGAGTGGGTTTACTAGGGCAGATGGAATCTTAACAGTCCACAGCCTAAGTCTCTTTCAGCAGTTACTGTACATTGCTCATAGCTTTGA
The DNA here is from genome assembly GCF_001522545.3 of Parus major. Taxonomy (NCBI): domain Eukaryota; kingdom Metazoa; phylum Chordata; class Aves; order Passeriformes; family Paridae; genus Parus; species Parus major. Next base: position 55,399,990 of record NC_031799.1, on the reverse strand, counting down.
ATGTACTATGCAAAAAACCTGTTAAAATTTGAAAATTATGTACTGTGAATATCATAAATTTTGGTTTACAAAGGCAAATGTAAATAGAACAGCAAAATTAAATGACCAGGGTTTGAGGAGCACACAATCAAGCTAATACCTGTTTTTGTAAAATTTAAGAGGTAATGGTAAATCTCCAACATTTGTATATTTGCTTGATAGCATAAGTGAGGGTGGTTATTTTGGTTTGGTTTTCTGATCTGGTGATACAAAAAATAATTTTATTGGTCTCATGTTAGGATATGTTCGTTGTACAGATACGGTCATCCAGATCAGGGCTGGAAAACACCATGAGCTGCTATTCACTTTATAATTAAGCATGTACACAGCCAGAGTTGTATCCTGTTCATGTCAGATACAAAGTGGGCATGATACTTCTCATCCGAATGAATAACAGAGTTTAGTATTTTGTTAGGGCCAGTCCTGTGGGTATGCTCTCATGAATACCAGTGTGTATTTGGCATAAACCATGGAGCCTACCTGCTGCTCCAGGAGCTCCTCAGGCGAAGGATAGGGTATATTTGGTCTAGATAATATTTTTTATATTTCCTCAGCAATAATTTTTTACTGCAGTTTTCCTGAATGTGGATGCAATGATTTAAATACTGACTCTCTGATAGTAAAAAATTGAACTGATTAAATGGGGCTAATAACCCAAAGTAAAAGGGGAAAAAAAAAATCAAACATAGGCTATCAGAAGCAAGAACACACCAGTACCATAGGGAATTGGTAGGTGTATCTCTATAAGAGGGCACTGCTATTTGTGGAAAAAGTTGCATGCCTCAGCAACTTGATTATGTGTCTTTAAAATGAGTTTTAGCTCCTGTCCTGTCCTAGTACATCTTGCAGAACATGTGGCTTTTTTTTTTTTTTGGGGGGGGGTGGGGGGGGTGGGAAGGTGTCTCTGACTATTGTCTTGCTGCATATATACAGCAAATCATTAAAATGGTCCTAAAGTTTTACCTGCGGATACAGATTTTTACACTACTGATCCCATTTAATTTACTTGCATCATCATCAATGCATACAGCATGTAAATGTTTTATTAGAAATAGGCTTAACAGGATGGCATCTTAAAAGCCATTATCTCTCAAGCACTGTGTAATGGGCTAACAATGCTTTGCCATCCCGACCAATAGCTTGTGTTGCAGTACTTTGTGCAACATAGCAAAATCTCTCCTGAGTTGCTCGTGAAGGTGATCCCGCTGGTAGGCTGAGGGTTGGACGCCAAGTCTGTGGTTTCTCTGCCCATCTTGGTTATAGGGGTGTTGAGTGATCTTAAACAGGGCTCTAGGCTTTCACTTCCTATCAGCAAAATGAGAATAATGTGGGAAAAGCTTTTCTGTGTAAGTGGTTCACAAACTGCTCTAAACTCCAGCTATTTGTGTTGTTTGCAGTTGTCTTAATGCCCTTAAAGGGGTAGATACTGGCTTCTACTGAGATGCTACTTTAGCAAATGTGTACAAGCTATTTACTTTGTTCTTTTATGGTAGATAAATCAGTACATTCTTTCATTTTTCTTGCTAATTACCAATTCACCTGAAACTTGTAGAAAAAAGCAAAAATTACTGACTTCAATCCTTGTGTATAACTAATTTCTAGGGAAGTAAAGGGAGTATAAGGCTACAGCCTTCCACGAAAGGCTAGATTAATCTTTCTGTTAATACATTAATTGAATAAAATTATTTAGTGAGGGCAGGAAAAAGGACAAAATGTCTGAAGTTTTGGGTCTGCTCCAAATGAGATTTTTTTACTGCTATGGGGTAGTACTATTTACTATTACTACTATTTGTTTCTCTCTTGGTAAGATAGAGGTGATTCCTCATTATACTGATGCTTTGATGAATAGCTAGTTAATGCTTGGTTGTTACAGCTATTTGAAAAAGAAAAGGTCAAGCATTTTTTGCTATATCCCGTCTATTGAGTAAATAGTAATTGCAAGGATTTTAGTGAAAACTTTTATAGGAAAATCATTTCATGACTTATTAGTATTGAAATACTAATAAAAGCAAACCCCTATTATCCTAACAAACATGACAAATACTTCTGGAAATGAATCTTGAAGGTGGGGGGAGGCCAACTCTTATCTAAGTAACTCTCAAATGCTGTGAAACCAGCAGGCCACTGCCCACATGTCTGATGTGACTGTGCCCATGAGATGGTCACAAACTATCCTGATCTGGAGCTCAGTACAAAAACCCAGGGCTGCTGGGCCACAGACTGGGCCACAGTGGGAGGAGGAGATGACTTTGCATCACTGCACTTTCCATCACATGGAAAAGATACTTTTGCTGCCACTCTAAAAACCTTAGCCTTGCTCAGTATGGCAAGAAATTCCCACTTCTTTGCCAGAGTGGACTTTTACATACACCCTATACCCCCCCACACTTTTTTTCTCTCCTTTTCCTGTTATCAAATGTACACATGTAAACATTACATTACATTACATGTACAAATGTAAACATTAATTCAACTGTTTCGTAACAGTGAATAATAGAAAAGTTAGATAATTAAACATGCAGGGAAATTATGTGCTACTTTATTATTGTATTTGATCAAGCAATCTTGACCAAATAATTATTTTTTGAAGAGGAGTATCTAAGTTTGTTTGCTTTTTGAAGATAATTTTTATGCTTACTCAAGCAATCTTTCACAAAGATTTGAGGGTTTTCATGAGTTTTCTTTTTTGCCCTTCCTTTTATGTTCATTGAGTAAGTCATTTACATCATCTGCACCATTATTCCTGGAAGTATCTCACCACTCTAAAAGTAGAATATCTTAGCTAAAATAAATGCTCGTAGAATAAAACAACAATAACAAAGAGGGAAAAGTCTGCCCATATGTTTAATTTGATTGCTGCTTATTTTTCCACTCAAGTTTCAGATAAAAAGGTATTTCATGCTTTATGGAATGCAATTTTTTACAGAGCACGGACAGCATGCTAACTTGTGTACCACAAAATAACAAGCTTGTATGAGTACAGGCAGGGCTGCTGTTGTACTGCCAGATTCAATCTTTAAGTTAGATAGCTTTTGGCAGAGAGAGCACCTAGTCTGTTACTTTTACACCAGTTAATCCTGGCTTAGAAAAAAAATGAAAGTCCATCTAGGGCCTTTAAAACCTTAGTTAACTTTTATACTGTGCTAAGAGATGATTTAGAGTATGTCACATTAAAGACTATAATTCTTTAAATCTTCCTGCTGTTGTAGGTCTTTAAATGCTAACACTTTTTTACACAAAAATGTAAGAATTAATACTGAGCCAAAATTCAAAGCAACTTTAAGTTGGCTTAGCTCAAAATTCATTCTATGCTCACAAAGGAGAAAGCAGTCATTTAGTGTCATCTGCTTTTCTAACAGAGAAACAAGGACTGCAATGAAGAATAGCAGTATGAAGGAAATGGACTACCCCATGTGGTTTGAACAAAAGGGTGTGAGTGTGTGTGTTTGTGTGTGTGTGTGTTTAAATGTGCTGATAAAAGAATGAACGTAGTAAAAAGAATCCTCACAGGTTTATTGCAGGTTTTTTTAAGGCAGAGAAACTTGCTTTATCTCATAGTGCTCTCTTGATTTTCTTCTGTAGCACAGAGCAGTACTTCAATGGCTCAGCAGCCAAATTTCATAAAGTCTTTTTAGTAAGAAACCAAACTCTCTTTGGGGACACAAGAGGAAAATGTAATCTGGTTCACAATATCTTCCATTTGTAATTCTCTTCTTACGAAAAAAAAACCTCTAGCTAAACCAAATCCAGCCATCATCTGCGGGTTTCCTTACAGAGATTTCTCAAACCTTGCACTTATTCATGTAAGTCTTATCAATACATATTTTTAAAATATCACAACCTTGACTCCCTTTTCTAACTCCATTTTTATTATCACAGTATCTATTTTAATGGCTATTAAGCTACAATGTCCCTACCTTATCTTTGTCAGTTAATGTATCTAATTCCACAGTCCCAGGGGGAATAAACCTGAAGCTAAAGCCTGCAATATATTATAGAATCAAGAACGCTTATGCAGAACAAACAGAGGATTTAGCTTGGATAAACAGCAGAGAGCTCAGTGTCTTTTATGTCCAGAGCTCAGGACTGGATGAAGAAAATGACTATAAATCATTCCTGAGAAACAACATAACATAAATGTTGTATGTTTATTTAAAACTTTATACAATCATTTATCTGGGCTATAGCTTGGTTTCAAAAAGTGGTCTGCAGTAATGAGGTACTGAGACTAGCAGTAATCAAGAGTAAAATGATATATAGTCTTCAAGCAGAATTTGCTTATGGGAAGAATGGAAAGCACTTAAGCAGACACCAAGTATCTATAGCTAGTAGATCAAGCGGGAGGATAATGCAGTAATAACAAAAACTTTGATTAATTTTTTCCTGTTTCTCTTCAAAATACCACATTTCTTGTAAGGTGACATTGTTTTGAGAGCTAAGTAGACAGAAATTTATGCCTAAATTTTCACATTTGAATAAAGACTGATTTGTTGTGAGTGTCTGAGGTTTGACATGATGTTCCACCAGACTTAAATTTTAAAAAAGAGGCTAAAGCTTTGTCTGGCCTTGAATTCCAGGGACAAACACTCTTTAAAATGTGCTGCTGGATTGTTTTTGTTTTTTGGTTTTTTTTCTTACAGGAAGAAGCAGTTCTGTGATTTCATGGCTAGTAATTGCTAATTTTTTTACTTCGGGAAATTTAAGAGCCACTGATGATGCATTTACTGCCTAAAGGAGACAGGCAAAAAATATAAACCAGCTTTAACTGCAGAAGGAGATTTTTCTGGTAAGTACTTTGCACCCAGAGGAGAGCCTGTGATGTCCCAGAAGATGCCAGTGTTGCAGGTCAGGGTTTAGCCATGACATCCCTGGCAGGACTGGTGCACTTCCCATGGTGTGTGGGCACACTCTGGCACACCACAATTCCCAGCACAGCACCTCATACTTTGCAGTGTCATTGCAGCAGATCTTCCTCAGTGGAGAAGATTTCTGTGTTCTGTGGCACAGTAGGTCCCACCCAACCCTTGGCAAAGTGTCTGTGGTGGTGGCAGCTTCTGATGTGCCTGCAGGCACTGTCCCTCTCCCCAGGTGCTGCATGCAAAGATTTTCAACTCTGCCTGATAAATCACCCATCACTTTGATAGTGCATTTGGGCCCAAAACTCTGTAAACTTTTAATTTCCTCCAGAGATCATCTGGTGGCAATTTAAAGCCTGATCTCTGTTACCAAATTAATGTTAAGCTTTCTTTGTTACTAAATTAATGTTTATTAAGCTGTTCTGTGTTACTCTAGCAGTATTGCAGGACTACAAGTCTATTTGTTAGTCGCTAAAGAATTAATAATAATAATAATAAAAAAATCAAGTAAATCAAGTCACACCATTTTCACCTAGATATTTTTATTTATTTTGTGGTCCATGAGGATGAGGTTGACTGCAGAGATGGGGTTGACTGTATGTCCTGACAAGAACATCAGAGGTGAAACCCTCTTCCTCCTGCTTCCCCTCCACAGTTGACAACACCCTGTAAAACAGTGTTGTAAAGAGCACAGGCTCATAAATACTTCTATGCCTTTGCAGCTCCGGATATATATTTATTATGTCAATAACTATTTAAAAAAAGATTTCTTATTCAATAATTCATAATGGTTTCAGAGCTGCTGGAGGCTAATATGGCTCACTTTACTTTAGATAACTTATAAATGTAGATTATTTTCATGACAGACTGAAATTACTTTCTGGTGTATATTTACTTGAGCTTTAATTTTCTTATTAACCCAACATATACTAGAAAAGAAGACGATGGTGCTACTGTCTGTCTTGTGCTGCTCTCCCAGATGCAAGTAACAAAATCTTTGAGAAGTGCTTTGAGGAAGCAGTCTTAATAATTCTTCCATGCCATTAACAGCAGAGCAAACTCTTGTAGGATTTTTTTTGGTAGCTAAAACTGTTTTGTATTTCCAGCATCTGAGTGTAAACAAACATCTCTACAAGAAATAGGGAGGGCTGGACCAATGCTTTTGCCATGAGAGCTGCTCCCAAACCCTGCAGCAGCTCTGGCACAATGCTCAGGTGGCCAGGACAGCCCTGAGAGATCTGGAGCATCCTTTGTGGCCAAGGCACCTGAGGGAGGGATGGGACATTTTGGAGACAAAACAATGTGTGTCAGGCACTTCAGGCACTCCCATATCCTGAGGGATGTAGGGCACTGCCACCATCAGACCCCTCCAAACTTCATCCACATGGGATTATGGCCTGATCCTGGTCTGGCCTTTGCTTGCATGTAGCACATACTGAACAGTATGAAACAGAAGACGTGTCCAAAATCCTAAAAACAGTTTAAATTTCTTCTGGAGTTTTCCCCTTCAAAGTAAGTAAAAGCTGGAATATCTTCTGGAGAGAAGAAGCAGAGAAGGGACAGGAAGCGGCTGGAAGAGGAGGGTCCCCTGCACAGGAAAACTCAGCCTTTGTCCCTACAGCAGACAGACTTCCTTCTCTTTTTCTCTAGCTGAAATATCAAATTCAAGATATTCTGTAAAGCCTATGTCTGTATCCCAACAACCACAACATTTTAAGTGGGAGCTGCTGTGATGGTGCTTGAGCCATCTGAAGAAAGCATTTATGGTTCACACAGGGAAACATACTGGGAGCAAGCTTAGGGTGGCTCTTCTAGCTTGTTGTTTGAAGTTGAACTGTACAAATGAATAGGTTTTGAATTTATGAATGTCTTTTCCACAACGTCCTTATATCAAACAGGACATGTCTATGCTACACTTTTTCAAAATGAAATTGTTTTATTAATTTAATTTTGCACATGAGAGAAATATGCAAGCACGGGAATCCATAAATACAGGCACGTTAAAAATAAACTTTGCCCTAGCACCAATAAAAGCTAGCAACAAATATTTGAAGACTTGAACTCTGTACAAATATGCAAGAAATCCTCTTGGAGCCTGTTTAGCGCCGGTTTCTGGGCAGAGAAGGGTGACAGAAGAGCGTGTCTGAGGCCGTGCACCCCTGGCCAGAGTGGGGATTGTCCCCACGTGGCAAACCTGCAGGGTTTGGGAGGGTCCCGGGGGGTCCCTCCCTTCCCAAAGCCGCACTGCCGCACCGAGGGCTCCGCTCCCCAGCCTGCCGGCTGCCTGCCCCGCGCCAGCACGGACACACAGCACCCTCTCTCTTTAATCACTTAAGAAGTTACTTATGATATGCAACTAAATATTTAGTTGTGCAGAGGACAGCTTGTCACAGACAGCTTTGTTGCTAATGTATACAAATGCTGGTATGGCACTGGCTTCCTCCCTGTGCGCACAGAGCTACACACACACTGACCACAGCCTAAATAAGCTGATTTATTTGTTTCAGTTATTTGATAAGTGCATCATACCTCAAACCCTACGAAACCACTTTAAGAGGATTACAAGTTTTATGATGTGAAAAGATTACCCTGAGTGTGCTGGGCAAAGTTTATATTCAGAGACTGTGCAGGAGGTGAGGCATTCACAGAGGCTGGAGAAAGAGGGCTTGATAGATCAAAAAGGGATTTTCTTTGTTGCTGAACCACTTGCTGGATTTTTTTCTTTTCTCTTTTCTTCCATTAAAAGAATGGCCCTGGCAAGCCCCAGATTTGCTAACCTTGTTACATTCCTCTGCCTTACACTCAACAATGGGAATTTCAGAATCTGCACTTTTTAAAAAATAAGAAGACATTGTTTCACTGGCAGATGAAAAGAGGGGAGAGTTGAATCTGGGGAGTTACCTGTGAGGCTCCTCCTGAACTGGGAGTGTGGGGAGAGTGGCTCAGCCCACTTTCCCTCGGGACTCCGTGAGTACACCACTACCATGCACAGTGCCCCAGGGAGGCTGGAGCAAACAGGGTATCGCTAGAGATCCCAGGTACTCACCCAGCCTTTGGGAGGGCTGAGCCCTCACCCTTCCCCATGGTAGGAACCAGCATCCACCAGCAGCTGAGAGTCCAGAGAGGTCAGCAGGTGAGGGGAGAGCTGAGAACAAGGCTTGGTTTTGGCCTTGAACCGGCAAAGTTGTGCTCATCTCATGTGGCTTTTTTGGGCTTGACACTTGTGTCATGATGAGGCAGAGAGAAGAAAATAATTTAGCCTTTTTACCTGTATTGTTTAATGTTTGGCAGATGCTCAGGGAATAATTGTAAATAGCAAGAGGAATAAAATCACTAATGTATGTTTCCACCCATCCTTTTTAAAGGAATGGTCTTGCACAGCAAATATTTAATGTGCTCTAATGATGTTCTTATATTAATAGGGCAATGTGGATAAAAAGGGCAACTCAAGAAAGAAAACAGGAACAGCAAGTGGAGGTAGTGAGCACAGCATCATAGAGGTCTGTTGTCTTCAGAGGGCTTTGCTCAGCTGCTGGGGCAGCACCCAGGGAGGCTGCCTGGGGGTTTTGCTGTCCCACAAAGTCCTCTAGGTCCTGCCTGACCTCATCCCCTTGGTCCTGGCTGTTTCAAAGTGGGGTCCCAGTTACCCTCACCTCCCTCCATCACACGATCAGGCAGTGCTGCCTCGTAGAGCTCTATAAAAAAACATGCTCACGCCCAGAATTGCTCAGTCCACAGCACTCTGCTGTTACTAAAAAAGCATTTATATTATATTCTGTCTCCTGTGTCTTTCATAAGGGAGTTTTTACGTGTCACCAGAAAATACTGGGTAACACACTTTATTAGCCTCATGATACTGTGGCCCATCAATACTTGTCGAGGCCTGATGAGATCATGCTACGATTGTTAATCAGAGCATAGGAAGGAGGTGGAGTAGTGAGAAACACCTTTAGGAAAGAATCAGTTAGAGAGAACAGGACTGCAGGTAAGCATGTAATGTGTTTCCCAGTGTAAAACAGCAGGCAGCTGCTCAGCCCATCACTGAAGTTTAAGCATAACTTTCATTTAATAACAAACATACCTTTATTCAAGGAGAGAAGAAATACTGCATTAGTAGAACATGCTTGTGATCAGTGTGTGGCTCCTTCAACCATTATCAGCCTCCATAAGATCTGCTATTTAGGAAAATACTTAGGTGCTTTCTGGCTTCAGCTGGCTTTAAACTGGTGTTGCTGGGACAGTCTTATTTATTCCTTTTTAGACTAAAAGGTTACAGCTTAAGAGATTGCCTGGCACAGCTCAGCATTGATTACTCACTTGGAAGGGTGCTCTTGACTTGGGTTTTTCCCCTTCAGTGAGGACTGGTTTCCTGGAGAGGGAGGTGAATAATTTTTACTTCTTTGCAGCTTCATGAAAACTCAGAGCAAAGGCTGAGCCTGCTGCTGAAGTGATTTGAGTGTCACACAGGTGAGGTGAAGGATGTGGCAAGATCAGCGCTACCACACAGCGATCACCAGGATGTTTTTAAGCAGTGTGGCTCCAGGTGATGTTTGGTTTTGTTGATTGGTACTGATAGTGCACAATTCCTCTTTGATGTATTTTTCTTCCCAGGGTCAGAGGAGGGTAAAGTTTTTGTGATGTAACAGTGAGATTTAGTATTCATATGACTTTTCTTGGACTGCAGCAGAAGTCTGCATCTCTAGTGCCCACCTCTCATCTTGTTTGAGTACCTAGGAGGACCCTTTAGATTGTGGTGAGTGTGAAAAGCCCAAAATACTTTGATGACATCTTAAGTGAAAAACACAGAATTTACAGACCTTGTTTTGCACACCTGGTTAAGAATGAAACAAGGTGTTTGGTAGTTTCCATCCCTCAAAGTAATGCAGACTGGGCTGATTACAGATGCCTGATTGCTCAGTGCTACCAGCCTAGGTAGCACTTTGTCTGGTTTAAGAAGTACAGATATCTGTAACTTAGACACTTCTTGCTGATTTGGTGCCAAGTGGAGAATTTCAGGAAAAAAATGAGGAAATAATCAGATCAGGCCCTGGCAACTCATGCTGGCAGAGTGCTTGAAACACATCTCCCTGTGCTTTTCCAAGGTTACAAATAAGAATTAAACTTTCATGTCTGGGACCAGCCAGCCTTTAACAGGAGAAATCTAGAAATCTTATTGCACTATTAGTGCATCAATGTCCTACTCTATTAATTTGGATCCTAGGGAATTCACGCTGAGAAACAAATGGGTCCTAGCAGAACAAATAAAAAGAAATAAGCAGTAAACCATAATACCTCCTCAGTCAGCTGAATATTTCAGAGAGTCCCCAGAATTATTTTAATAATTTCTCATAGACAGCCCTTGATCTGAGCTATGTCAGCACTTCTGAGAGATTCTCTAAGGACTCATAAGAGGTACCTCATCCATGCATCCGTGGTTAATAAGTTCTCTATCTTCACAGCACAATGATGGGCTCTTATGAATCTTAGACACAGCACCAAACTTGATGCTTTCATTAGAGGGCAGGAGGTTTTTTTGGGTGGGCTTTTTTTGGGTGTATTTATGCAAGTTTAAATTAAATACATGAGTTCAGTAAAGAGAGCAAGAAATCTCAAAAACAAAATTCAAAGTGAAAAAATCCAACACCACCAAAACAAACAAAACAACAGAAGAACTACAAAACAGAAAAAAAAAAAAACCTCACTAGAAACCAGAGGGCAGCAATCATGAATCTGTAGATGCTTTCACAAACCAAACATATTTAGTTTTACTAAAAGGCACCTTCCTGAACTACCGACCAAGGGAATAGAAATCAGTGCATCTCAATGAGATAAAAATGTTTCTTCTAGCAGACCCCTAGGAGCTGCTTATCTTGCTGGATATCTGTATTCTCAGCTGCCCTAAAAAGAACTGGGACTCTGCATTTAACAACAGCAACCTCATTCCATGCCTCTTCTAGAGCAGAGATACTGTCAAAAGCATTTCTGTGCAAGTCCTGATGTATGTGATGACTGCACTGGGTACAGGGACAACAAAGCTGTTTAAAAGTATAAATTTACTGTCCATTGATTAGCACAATTCCTGCAGGCCCCATGAATTATTTTTTTTTTAATGGATATCAGATACAAGAACAAAGCTGTGAGATCAAACATAAATCTGCTTTGCTCAGAGCAAAATTCTGTGTTCATAGTTTATTCCTATGCATTTTAGAACCATTCCAATTAAAAATGTATCTGATAAATGGAAAAAAATAGGCCTAAATTCTCCAGTTTTGGTGGAATATTTCAGTTCAGAAGGAACCATTAGATGATGCAGCCTCATTTTTGTTTGTCAGGGGGTTTCTATTTAATCTAGCTATACTTGGATAGGCCCCAGTGGTCCCTTTTGGCTGCAGAACACTTGCTTTGACTTAACCATATCTTCCAGAAATATTCTCTAGCTTAATTTGAGGACATGGGTTCAGGCACTAAGCATCCTGCCTACCTGCATGCAAATCCAATGTATCCCTGCCAGGTTGATGGGAAGAAAACTCTTCAATAGGTCTGACAGGGCCAGATCCTGATGCAGCCAGCAGGAGGGAAAAATTTTCTAAACCCATTTGCAAACAATTTTCACTAAACACTTCCGTAAACCTTCTGGGCTCTGTAATTCAACACTGGCTTTGAGCTCCAGCCTTTTATTGGCAGTGTATCTTGGCTTGATCTCATGCCTCCAATGTTAAAAGCCAAGTTTTGAAAATTAAGCTGTTGGGTTGACTATGGGTTAGATACACTCTTGATCCAAGTACAGCAGTTTTTGAATCTCTTTGTACTGCTTTACAATTAAATCAGTCTTTCAATTGTTTTTGGGGTTTTTTTCCCCAGTTTTTCCTCTTTTTCTATAAGAATAAATAAAAAAATCTGTTCATTTAAACTTCCTTGCTTTCTGTTGAATTCTGGAGTCTTTATGGACATACGTGGCTCTGACTGTTGTAAGACTGGTGTTTCCAGTGCTTTCAGGTAATTCCCCTTCCCCAGTCCCTCTCTTGTTAAACATGTATTTGATTTGAATAGAGCAAAAGGTGATGGAAACAAATGAGAGTGTGCAATGGAGACACACCTTAGGAATCAAAGATGGAAAGAGTAAAGAGCAAGATGTCATCCATATTGCTCCTGATCAGCAGTGAGGAGTCATGACAGTTTTTTATTTAGATCTTACAGTTTACTTGTCGTGGGCAAGAGAACCTGGTGAGATTAACTAGTTTAACTTAGTTTTGGATTTATTACGAAGAAATCTTTGCACAATTTTGTTTTATCACCTGTGGGCCTCATGTGACACCTCACTCTTGTGTTTCCATGTGTTCTGCTGTTGCCATACGACGACAACACTTTTCATTTTGTCCTTCTCATGGACAAGAGGTGATCTCTTTGTTCCCAGCTCCCAAGGCTGCTGAGTGTACTGGCAGTATATTGGACTTCCTGTGCCTTGAAAATAAAATACAAACAGGAGGCAAAGGATGAAAGATTTGTCACCTGTGTCATGAGGTAAGGGCAATTTAAATCAAACAGAAGATATATGTATGTATGAAATATGCATATGCATGTCTGGATTTTTTCTTTACTGGCTTGTGTTATTCCCTTCATTTTTGCCTGACTAATAATACAATACCGTGTTAGTTTAAAGCTAACTTAGGAAACTATGTAGCATAAGGGACTCATAACTTTGTATTCTTCTGGGAACTTGCCGAGACAGTCAAAGTGTTCCCACAATAAGGTGGACTAAGTGTTTGCTGGTGAGACATCATATGGCAGCTTTGAGATGTCTATCACTCATCATACCAGTTTCCCAATTTTTTCCTTACCATTCACTATATCTCTTGGGAAAGTATACCTTAGAAAACTGTTGTGGGAGTAGAATGAAATGTTTTGGTCTGGTAAATGGAAATGTGAAGTTTTGATCACTTTCCTCACCCTGAATACCACAGAAGCTCAGCACTGCTCTCCTGTCAACCATCCTCATCAACCAGACAGGTGCTGCTCTACTTTTGCACTCATTTAATCCAGGACACGTTTGCATTTCTCATTAATTTGTCAGCTTCCATTTGGGAAGCATTCTTTCACAAATATTTGCAGAGGCTGTGCCTAATAGGATCATTCAGGCAGCTGTTGACCATAGTGTCACAGGGATGGGAATACATCCTTGGAAAAAGCCTCATGCACATTTGTGTGTGCACAAACTTATGCACCCTTCCTCGCACACCCCTTCTTTCCTTGGAAACCCTGCACCTTCAGGGGTGCCCATGGACTCAGGGCATGTGCACTGCTTGAATGTCACTGAAGCTAAAGTTTGACTTCCTCATATGAATAAAACTAATGGTGCTATTTAAATACAATAAAAACATGCAGAGCTTCACTGCCAAGTTGCGCAAGGTCACATTGCAATGTGTCGGCTGTTAAGATTTCTAAGGAGCCTGTTTTCTTGAGTAATAGCAGTTGGAGAAATGCACTTATCTGAAGAATGAGACTGTTATAGGTTTCTGTAAATCAAACCCTAGCCAAAGAGCAGTTCCTTAATATCCATTTTCCACTTCAACACTTTGACTGTGGCACACACACTGGGCTCAATGCTGCCCAGCTCACATGAGCAGCCCACTCAAATCGATGCTGGCATGACCAGCCCTGTGTAAATGTAGAAGACAGCACGAGTGACTGTGCAAGCAGGCATAGAAGAGGTTGCTGCTTTCTGCACATGAATATCGGAAGTGGTGCCAGTCCCAGATTTCTCTTCTAGATGGGCTCAAGCCATACGGGGTTCCAGATAAGCCAAGCTCACAGGAAGTCATGTAAATGTGATGGACTGAAGTACAAAAAAGCAGCAGATCCACAACTGCTACCTTTTGGGGACCTATCACCCCTGCTGCACTCTCAGGCAGTGCACACCATTAGTGGGTGCCCTTGGGGCTCACAATGGGTGATCACTGAAAACTCTTCAAGGTGCTTTTGAGAGTCTGTACCAGGGAAATGAGGTTCTCATCCAGCACTGCTTCTTGCCACAGGTGTGCATGAGACTGGCTCAGCTTCTTCTGTTTGGGGAATATTTGGGCAGGATAAAAAGAGCTGCTTTGGGGCATCTCCTCTTGTGCAGCGCTACCACAAGCAGTAGGTGCCAGCTGGGAGGAGGTGTTCCAGGGCCCAGTGTGAGCCCCCACAGCCAGGAGGTGCCTGGGGAGTGGGAGCTGGCTGGTGGCATCACGCTGCTCCCCAGCTCGGCACCCAGCGCCGCGCCACAGCGTGTGGGGCTGCCTTCTGTGACAGCCCCACCAGCCAAACACACGGGCATCTGTAAAGGGCTTTTTACTGATTCTATTAAATACTATTATTCACAGGAAGCCTTAGAAAAATCTAACACTACATTCACTTCTGAGGTATAATAGATGTAAAGTCTTTTTTTTAAATCATTTTAATGTGATCATTTGTTGGGCCTTAGGGTAAAATTACATTTCACAGCTCCCTTGTTCCCATGCTATGTTAAAAAAGAGATTGATGTCTGAAATTTCAACTGTATTTGTCTTACGAATTTGTCTGACTCCCTGGAGAATAATTGTCTCATATCATTTGAAGGCTGGTAATTCCTTTGGAATGACCTCTGTGTTATAATTACAGCAAGAGTACTAGCATGTAGCTAGGCAAAGTGAAAGTTAATGTTCTTGGTTTCTAGCTTTGTTATTTTTATTAAACTGCTCCCCTTTAAAAGAAATACCTGGAGATATGGACTCTTACTCAAAAGGGCTTTTTGCAGATAACACAAAATGTCGTTTTTTTCTGCAAAACACTTACATGCATTAACAATTATCTGAAGGTTGCAATGTATTCTTAAAGTCATGTGCATTTCTGGAATATATTAGAGGAATTGGAGACTTCAACATGTCATTTGCCTCAGGATTATTTATTTTATCCGACTTCAAATGTTTTGAAATTTTTTGAATATATATTCAGCCATGGCTCATGTCATTTTTCTATCATGATATGGGATTGAACTGAGAATAACCTAAATATACCTTCTCCTTAGGAAAGAAAATCCTGCAGAGCCGGGAAGAAATCTGGAGAAAACTGGTGAGCAGATCAAAAGGTACGGAGAATTAGAGATGCGCTTGCAGAGAAAGAGAATGCAATTCGGCATTCAGCTTTGTTCTGTTTGTGTTGGTCTCTGTGGACCATCAGCCTGAGTCTGAGCCATGCCGGGGCTGCGTGAGGGGCGCAGAGGGAAAGCCCTCCCTGCAGCCCTGGGGGCACTCTCACTGATGTGCAGGCACTGGGACGTAGAATTACTGTTACCATTACAACAATTTACATGCTCGAATCCTGTCTGCCTCGGCAAGGTGATAAATACCTCAAAATATTATACATTATAGGGCCTATTCTGTTCTTGATTTACAAGGTCAATTGCCTATACTAAGCTCTCTTAATGTTGGTGGGAATTTATTTTATAAATTTTCAGCACACCCAGAATGGACATGGGAGTTAATCTGTCGTGATTCTTCTCTCTAGGGGCAGGACCAACCAGCATCTTACTTCCCCCAACCATAGTTCTTAGGCACATTTTTGGGTGATATTTGAAGGTAAAAATGTGGTTTGGTGAGTGGGATGGGGCTGCATGCTTCATTTAAAAAGAAAACATAGACTCTGTTTAATACATTTACTGCATTATAGTTCTAAAATGGGAACATTTATCATTTGTTATACTAATAGCTGAGATATTATTGGTATTTTTTTTAGCCTCTGCCCACTGTGAAACTATGATATCTTATAGTGGATATCCATTATTTATTAGTGGATAGGTTTTCATACAAGTTATGGCCTTACACCAGCCCAGTTACAACTCTGAAACATTAGAGCAGCCCATCTTCGTTACTAAGAAATACATATCTATAACTGTTTAATAATGACTAAAAAAATTGTAACACTCCATCTTTTGTATTCTCTTGAACAGTGTCCTTGAACAACATCTTCTTTTGTCCAGTGAGCACAAAACTAAAACTGAGACTTCTGAAATCAGATGATGAATCTTTAGGGATAGTCCTTGTGCTTGTAGGTAACAAGAAGGTTTTGATCCATGTTTCAGCAGCTGAATTAATCTCCATTTTTTTCTTCATATTTTCTGGTAATTCTGGGCTATGCCTAGTTTCCAAGCTAGTAATGATAAAATTTCATATTTTTTTGGCTGATTTAAAACTTACATGTTTTTTTTTTAAACTTAGAACAGGAGGGGCTCAAATTCATGTCACAAATGGCGTAGAACACTCACAAATGTATGGGAAGAAAGTCACTAAAAATAAAGCTTCCCAAAGTTCTTTTAGTTAAATGACTGGATATATTTGTAAAGCAGTCTTGCATGGAGGCAGTATGGTGACAGAATTAAAGGCAAATGAGAAACTTTGTTGAAGTTTAATGAGAATTAATGTTTTGGCCATTGAACTTGATGGATATGTTGGAAAAATAGTTAAAGTGCTTGCTGCGTTAATGTCAGCTGACAAAACAATTGTTTCCAGAGAACCAGACTTCTGAATCCTCATATAAAGCACTGGGGAACATGAACAACACAAAAGAATGTAAGGTTTGGAGAGAATGGGGGCAGGGGAAGGAAAGAAAAACATTATATAAGTTTAGCTACTTCCAGCTCATTTTTCCCCACTGAAATAATGAACATAAGGGTGCCTCAGCAGCAGTCCAAGCCAAGTTTAGAGAGAGCTTCAAGGCTGCTATCTTAAGCCTAAGAACCATCCCATGCACTTACCAGGTTGCACTAAAGAGTCTTTAATTGATGTTTGTAGTCCTGCATTGAAATGAAAACTGGTTTATTGGATGAAAGGTAATAATGACCTTGGGGGAAAAAACTAATCTCTTGACTAGCTGAAAACTGCTCTCCTCACTGAACCCGGAGGAGCCAAAAGCAGTACTCAGAGCCTGGTGCTGTGTGTGCACAGCAGGGAGGCAGAAAGACAGCCCTGACCTTTTTCCACAGCACAAGCCCACCACTGCCCTGCTCAGTGGAGATGGAGGAAGCAAGAATTATCCTCAGTGGCTGCAGCCTCAGACCTGAACACTCCATTGCTCTGAAGTTTTCAGTCTTGATCTGTGTTGTGCTTCAGCACCCAGGCATCAGCCGTGCCCCAGGGGTCCCCGAGGACTCCCAGAAATCTCACACCCTTTATAAGCTCCTTTCTGCAAGGAAATTTGCATTTTATTTTATTTTCTTTTCCAAGTGCATCATATAATTCAAGATGCTACAGAACAACTTTATTTGGTCTGGATCAACCGGTGTTTGAGCTGGCAATTGCCCACAAAGGTCCTCTGCCATAGTTATCATGTTGCATACGCTCATTAACCTCCCTGTATAAAATAATGAGTAGAATATGTACAACGTTACCAGTTTTTCGTAAGTTCAAAACCCAGAAGAACACACAAATCACCAGAGGAAAAGTTTACAGCACTGGGGTAAATTAGAGGACATACCTATTTTTGTGCCAGTAGCAAAAAAAAATCATTTTCATTGTGAAGAAGGATGTCTCCATTCTCACACCACACATGCACAAAATATATTCTGATGGTTTCCCATGGACTGGAAACTTACCATTGGAAAATGAAAAAAAGATATATCTCTACCTTCTCTCTCCCTCGCATTTTCTGAAGCCACGTAGAATCCTCCATGGCATTTGTTTGGAATTGTTTGTGTATCAGGGCAATGAGGGAATCTAAACAACACATTCTGTGCAAATAGGAGCTTTGTAGCTCTTGCCTCAACTCCAGTGTTCAGCTGGATGCAGCACAGCTGAGAAAGGGGTTTTGATGGAATGACCCCTGGTTCTCATCCACTACTTGGGCTGTTATTGTCAAGATTGCTCTTCCAGTGTATTTCAGTGACTGCCAGAGGCAGCTGTGAATCATTGTGCAGTATAATATGTCCTTACCACGTGTTTTTTGAAAAGTCTGACCCAATGAGGGCAAGTTCTTCATTACAGACTTAAAGTTTAGGTTTCAAAACTTTCTTTGTCCCCATATAGGGCAACCCTGGAGGCTGCTACACTCCCAGTGTGCATGTTGCTTGCATATAAGGTACTTCCATCAGTTTTGAAGTAGCCAGCTTCATTCTTGAAAATGCTTAAGTAGTCACAGATTGTATTTCACAAGATAATAGCTCTGATTGTTCCCAACTGCTCACAGTTGCTTTGGTCATGGAGACTGTTAGCTGCTTCTAGAAAAGCAAGATATCTACCTACTTCTAGAAAAGCAGGTAACTACAGGCCTGTCAGTCTCACTTAAGTTACTGGTAAAATTACAAAGATTATTCTGGTAGATAATGAAAAACACCTGAAAGAGGTGATTGTCCTGCTCTGCTGTGCACTGGTATGGCTTCATGTTCAGTACTGTGTGCAGCTTTGGGTGCCACAACACAAAAAAGACATTGAGGTGTTTGGGAGTGTCCAAGGAGGGCCATGAGGATGGAGAAGGGCCTTGGGGGGAAGCCGTGTGAGGAGTGGCTGAGGTCACTTGGTCTGTTCAGCCTGGAGAAGAGGAGACTGAGGGGAGACCTCACTGCAGTGACAGCTTCCTTGGGAGGGGAAGAGGAGGGGCAGGCACTGATCTCTGCTCTATGGTGACAGCGACAGGATGTGAGGGAATGGCCTGAAGTTGTGTCAGGGGAGGTTTAGGCTGGGTATCAGGAAAAGTTCTTCACCCCAAGGATGGCTGGGCACTGGAACAGGCTCCCCAGGGAAGGTGTCACAGCATCCGGACTGACAGAGTTCAAGAAGAATTTGGACAACATTCTCCATCACATGGTGTGATTCTTGGGGTTGTCCTGTGCAGGGCCAGGAGATGAGTTTTGATGATCCTTATGGGTCCCTTTCAAATCGGGATATTCTATGATTGTATGATTTTTTAATCCCCATTGCAAACCTCATGGCTTCACCTGCCCTGGCTCAAATTTTTCCATCTTTCCTCACATAGAAAACATGAGAAAAATGGGAGTCTCTTTCCTTGCATGGGAAACAGATTGCTGGCATGCCAAACCCTACAGCAGCCTTGCAGCAATTCCACTTACCAAGAGGAACATCATTTCTGTTTGGCAAAGGACCCACTGAACATCACACTGCTATGTGTTCAGTACAGGTTGAATGAGCAAGACACAGCTGTGCTCACACCACAACCCCTCTTTCAGAAGGGTGGTGGTAGCTGGGATGTTGTTAGCCTTGGAGGCTGAGTTTCCCAGGCTGCCATCAGAGACTCTCAGAAGGGAAAAGTTTAGGAACCATTTAGAAATTATAGACCAGATCATAGAGCTATCATAAAGCTTTCATCAGTCAATAAAACAGGCTTTCCTTTTCATAAAAAAAAGCTCTCAAACATTTTTGTCTTATAAAAAGAATATTGATGCTGGAACCCTGAAAACTTCATCTGAACTTTTATTTTCTCTGCTCTCCTTTCATTTCCTGTTTTTCTTTTCTTTCTATGTGGTGAGTGCTTTCATGAGACCTTTAATGCTTTTTGATCCACTTATGGGTGAGGTGCCTCAAATAGCACCTCCATGTTGCCTATCTCTGATTTCTACCAGCAGGTCACCAGGCAGCCATGACCTCTTAGAAGCTGTTAGAGGGATGTCATTTTTGGTCCTCTGCATCATCCAAAGCTGAGGAAGAACATGAGATTAGGTGGGGAGAAATATGGGAATTCCAACTCCTCCACCACTTTTAAGGCTTCTTGAAACAGCATAGTGAGAATGGCACACGCTGAATGAACTTCTTGCTTTCTGAAAAAAGAACATTCCTTCTGTGAAGCTCTTGTGCCAATACCATCACAAGATACTCCAGCCAATACACAGAGAAGGTGCCATATTTTTCCATTTTGGTTAATTTTCCCTTCACAGGTGGGAAACAGAAGCCGGCTGTCCAGGTGTCACCCCTGGCTGAGCCCCACCTTGCCTCATGCTGCAGCCTGCAGAACTGCTGGTGTTTTCACTGCTGAGGCTGAAGCCCCAGCACTGGGTACAGGGTGCATGCATTGTGACTGTCTCCTTGCATGAAGACAGTATTCAGGAAGTATTTAATTATGTTTCCCAATGTCTGTATGGGGGTTAAGCTTTTTTAAGTTTGTTTTTTTTTTAAATTTAAATCTTTCTTGTTGGGGAAAGGCAGTGTTTATGCCTGTTTGTGTTATACCCAGAGGCTGAGTGCCTGCTTTTGATTGCTGACAATCAAATATTACTACTGGAAATGATGATAGAAAAGAATTACAGCTATTTTCCCCAAGGTGGTGCTGCATAGGTAAAGCAGAGAGCCTTTCATATGAGTTGATTACTATACTCATTTAGCATTTGTTGACACATGGGTATTTCAGCACAAATCTGACTGTGAGTTTTGACAGCATAAATATTTTGAGTCTATCTGTCATGAAGATACCTGAAGAAATCAGAAACACAGGGAAAAAAAAAAAAAACAAACAGAAAAGAGAAAATTAATCACATAATTTATTCACAGTGAATAATTTGGTTCACTCCATCTCTATCTGTGTAAAGGCAATACTGTACAGCTGTTGACGGTCCTGGGTTGGTGACAGTCAGGAAATCAGTTCTCTACACCATTGTCCTCTTCCCATGGCTCAAACTTTTACACTTTAATAGTAAGGTATTTTGAATTATTGCTGGACAGTTGATTGAAAGTTGTTGTACCTGTTTTCAAAATGTTGTAAGTAAAAATTGATGTGATTTTGAAAATGGAAAACTATTGTATGAAAGTCTTTAGCATCAAGAGAGCTTCCTGGACTTTGGCCATAAGCTGCATTTGCTCAAGTCAATTTTGCATTAATCAGTGTGCCTTGAAGATTACGTCCTATGTTTTTTATTTAGTGGGTCATATATTTTAAAAAGTGCCTTTAAGTGTTTTGATGAAACACATTAAAAATCCACTGTAATGCCTAGGTGGCTGACAGTGTTAATATATAGCAGGTACCTCCGCCTTTGCAGTTTAAATAATCTGGAGGGGATCCTTCGTTATTTATTTTTAAATTTTATCACCAGTGATCTGTAATATCTGAAAATCAAAATTATGATACTTGTCTCCAATATTTTCAAAAACACTAATGAATGTTTTCCAGCCACTCAACCACAAAATCAGACTTTTAAAGGAAGTTTTCCAACTAGAAATTACATAAATGATCTGATGTTATTGTACGCCACCAAGAGAGCATGAAAATTAACCCTGGCTATCTTTGTGCTGCCTCTAGAGTTCACAGAAGGAGTAGGGGAACATTTAGTAAAATATTAAAAGTCAGGCCATGGCGCATTTCCATTTTCTAAATATTCATGGGTCTGATATTTTTCTATAACCTGTCCAAACATTTTGGTCACAAAATGGACTTTTCCAGACAACCAGACTTCATCTGAATTTCCTAGTTTTTTTGTCTAGAGATCTGGCTGTCTTGGAGGTCCTACCAGCAGCAGAAGGATCTCGTAGTCTCACAGAGGTGAGCAGAGCCTCCTGGGTGCAAAGGAGAGTGAATATGAATAAAGGCTTTAGGGTTCAACCCTGCATTCTAAGCTAAGACAAGCGTGTGCAGGCAGAGATGTCCTCTTCAATAGACAAATTTCAGTCATGAAAGACCAAGCAGTGTGCACATGCTGCTTTAGCCAGTCAAAATCTCTTCACACCTCACATTGGCACGAGTTGGTGGTGCTTCAACACAGCTCTCCTGTGCCCTGGCTCTGGAGGGAAGAGCTCCCTCCCATACCCTGACCAGGAAGAGAGCAAATGTTCTGCTTCAGACTGCAAGCTGCAGAGGCATGAAGAGACCTCCCAAGGCAGCCTTGGAATTTCTAGGGGTGTGGCAGAACTGTGTGAACACGGAAGAGAAGCAGGCACAGCAGCTGTGTTGAGAGAGGTGTACTTCAATCACTCTTTAACAGGAATCCAGACAGTTGTTTTTTTAGGGCTTTCTAAAATGACATTTTTGCAGGGAGAAGACCAGCCCAAAACCCTGCAGTAAGAGCTGTCTTGTTCATGTCCTGGAACTGCCTGTCTACTGAGCTGAACTCCTGTGGGGAGGAAGTCTTCTCCTGCAATGGGGCCTCCATGGCAGGAAGAAAGGATGGCTGTAGCAATTCACACATTCTGGAGGCCAGGATGTAGGGACCCAAGCTGTGAACATGAATATTCACAAAAGTTATACACACAGCTAAATGCAAAGGACTGGCTTCAGCTCAGTCTAGGATTTGAGCACATATTTTGTTTCAATGCTAGTCTATCCAAACTAATTTGTCCATCTCTAGTAATTTTGCCCAGTGGGCCCCATCTCACAGCTTTTAGTCTTTATTCAGGCTATAAGCCCATTGACCTCAGTAAAAGCTGTGCCAGGATAAAGATTGAGTGAGGACCACAGGATTCAGGCTGAATATCTTGAATAGCATTTAGATATGATTTCCTGTATAAATATCTCCAAATTTTTAAAATAAAATCATGGAGAAGTGGGAGGATGATAACAACTTCAGTGACGTGTTTCAGAAGAATGACTTCTCAGATGTAGACATGAGGCAAAAGATAGGAAATTAACCTTTTGAAAGAAATACAGCCTATGTAACATGCTGGGAGTGGTCAATGGGTAAACAAGTTCTAGCCGTGGTGGAGTTATGTGAATACACAGGAATTATTTAGTACTTTCTTCTGACTAGAAGCAGGACCACACAAATACAGGCCTGTCACAAATATATATGAAGGGAATGATGACTCCAATTCATTGCATTTAGTGGGATTCTGTGTGTTTTGCTGGGCTGCTGACCTACTGCAACAGTATTAAAATGCACCGGGGTGCATTTTTTAAGTTACAGAGGAAAAATGAGAGGATCTTTTAAAAGGCTTTGCATGTACAGCCAAGTCCACATTTGGTGCAGTACTCTGAGGCTGTACTACCAATAAAGCTGAGTAAAGCCCTGGGACTGGAACAGAAGTGCTCACTGACTGCTGTCCTACAGAAGGACATTTAGCAAGTTTTACAAGCTGATCTCTAGCCATATTTGAGTTACTCTAATTTTGCATTATTGTGCAGTTTCACATCCCTTTCTTTGCCCAGACACTGTTAGAGGATTTCCTGATCCTGGTTGCCATTTGTTAAAAGCTGAGGGAGTCTGCAGTGGTTCACTCAGGATGGGAGTGAAGAAATGATGAGAGGGCTGCAGACAGGGGCTTTGAAGAAATTTAATGTTAAAGCTGGAGATCTAGTAAGCTTGAACTCCTCTATTTTGGCTAGCTCTAAAGTCGAAATTTGTGGAGTTTTCTTGGCCTTCCATCTAGATCTGACCTATCCTCTGAGAGTATGTGGATATTTTTGGCATTTTTGAATATACTGCACAGATCAGAAAAATTACAGCTGGCAAAAACCTTTCCTCATTTAGTTTGGCTGCCTGTCTGTGAAGGATCGTTCCCTGGAGTGTGTTTTTGTAGAATTCATAACACAATCTAGAACTAGTGAAAAGGGGAAAGTTTGTCCAGAGAAGCTGGCTATTTAAGAGAAGGGCCTGATTTGGATTTTTATTTTTGGTTGCTGCTGTTTTATTTTGTCTGGATGAAAGACACTAGGATTTACACAGTTGTCCAACAGCTCTCTGTATTCCTTGGTGCAGAAGAAAATTTGCATGGCTATTTTTTTTTGTGACAACCTGTGCTTCAGACAGATGAAGAGTGCATTAACCATCACCTGAGCTGATTTCCACCTGGGTGAGAATGAAGGACTATTGTATGACATGTGAATAACGCATCACAATAGAGGCTGTAATTTAGTATTTGCATTGCAGTAGCACTTTCCGGTCCTTCAGAACATAAAATCACACCTGAGCAGTGGCCAAATCAAGATTATAATTATAACATTTTTCACGTCCCATAAAGTGGAAAAAAAAAAAAAAAAAAAAAAGAAACAAACAAAAAATACAAACCCACCAAAAACACCAAAAGAACCCAAACACTTAAAAGATCCTCCAAAATGCCTGCAGATCCTTCTGTCTTGTTTGGTTCTAGGTCACATAGAAATGACTTCCATGGGAGCTCCCACAGTGCCTACCCAGAAAGGGGGGCTGTAGGAAGCCTGGCTGCACTGCATTTTTTCTCCCTGCTTTTCACACCATGCAAAGTTGGTAGGCTCTGTCTGGATCCTGCCTGGCAAATGGATGGGTCACAAAACTGCTGGTCCAGTTGGGACTGAAAAGGTGATTTTATCATATCCTCACAGAATTGTATTAAACTTCCCTTTTGCAGGGTTAAAACAAAAATAACCTCTACTTTTCTCTTGTTTTGAATTGCCAGTCCAAGGTTTAACATAATGCTTTACAAATTGCATGAGCCCCATATTGTAATTCCTTTTTGACAGGTCTGATTCTGCTTCATTAACAGGCTCCTTCTGGCATAACACTTTCACCCATCAAATTTACCTGCTCTTAACAATCTTGAAAAAAACTCCAAACTGTGAGCAGTAGTTAATACTTCTCTCTGTACCACATATGGTATTGCTTAAGGTTATGCATAGGCTCTTAACAGTCATTTTCCTTTCTGCAGTACAAAATGAAACATATTGATTATAATTTGTTTCTAGCCCCTTTTATCTTTTTTTTTTTTTATCAGAACTTGGAAGAAAAATATTCGAAGAGTACTTTTCTCTATTTTTCATTGTTTCTGCAACAAGCTAATTTCTATGAAAAGTAACCTTCAATGAAAGTGAAAGGATAATTTTCATTGTGATTTTGACAAATGCATGTTTGCCCTTATGAAAGTCCTCTAATAATCTCAAAATATTGGATAGAGATCTTACAGTTAGGGCATAGAATATAAATCTAAGCATCCCTCAGAGTTCTGTGGCATTAGAGCAAATCTAATTTTGCTGTTGAGGTAATCACTGTGACTTTGTGAGCATGTGGATGGCTTTCAATAAGGTGGACTGAAGGCCCTGAATCAGGGAATGTTATTGTCTTACAGACAAATGAGTGCAGCAGCAGAACTCTGAGAACATGAAATCTAAGTAAAGTCAGTGGGATTTACCTTGTTCATGAAAGAGGAACTGCAAGGGAATTTTAGAGGCGACAAAAGTTCCTTCTGTCCTATGCCCCTCAACAACTGTTTGACTCTGGACATGCTTTTCATTTTTTTCCTGTTTTTAATTTTTTTTTTTTTTTAACATTTAGAATACAACAGGTTTAAGGATCTAATTAGCTTCTGTAAAAGAT
The DNA here is from genome assembly GCF_001522545.3 of Parus major. Lineage (NCBI taxonomy): Eukaryota > Metazoa > Chordata > Aves > Passeriformes > Paridae > Parus > Parus major. The sequence goes on along the minus strand of NC_031799.1, from coordinate 55,374,862 downwards.
CTGTCATCCAAATTATTAAAAAGAAAAGAGTTTGTTTCTCAAAGTACTGCGCTTACATTACTTTTGATTTGGAATTTGCTTTTCTTCGTATCCTCTGGTGTTACAGGGGAAGAATCAACAAAGTTTTCCAATGATAAGACTCAATGTTGCCTGGGAGATGTTTTAACAGTACCTAGTTTCCATTAGAGGTGTCCCATCTGACTCTGAAATGCAACGGAATACAGGAACTTTTGGACCCTTTTCCCCTATTTCAACTCCTCAATACCTCGGAGGTTTTCTGCCTCTGTACACTCCAGCCACATCCTGGATCCAGATCTAAAATGGAGCTAAAACTGTGGCATGTGCCTCTCTCCGTGACACAACCTGAAGGACTATTTTAAGCTTTATTGAGTTAATTAAGGCTTTCAACTGGGTTTTAGGATATTTTCATCTATCATATTAGCTTTTAAACTATTTCCTAGTAGTACAGTCTTTCCACCTATGGAAGAGCTTTCTTCCAGCCCACTGCCTACACTTTTCAAAGGTGGTCAAGCTATTTCCTTTTATATTTCTTAATCTGCTTCCCATTTATTTCTTTCCTTCTGAAACAAGCACTTCTTTTGCACCAGATTCACCATCATCCCCTAACCCTCCTTCCTGGCATGTTTTGCTCTGTGAGGAGGTCCCCAGCTGGGCCTTGGGATTAGGAAGAGAGAGTGACTGACCAGTCTTTCATACTGTGGATAGTGTTCAAATGTGCTTTGTGCAGTTCCAGCAGCAAAAGAAAGAGAAAAAAATCTAGGGAAATGAGAACTATATCTTCTCAATTAATTCCTTTGCTTCTGTCTTCCTCAGTAACCTTATTAGGGAGTGGGGTTATTTGGGAGCAGCTTTCCTGGCAAGAACAAATACTTCTGTAGTAATGCAGCTTTAATATTCCTTGGCCTCATGGCTGGTAAATTTCCATTTCTTATACCATCTCTAAAACTTGCCTAATTTGATCACTTCTTTGCTCTAAAAGATATTTGCAAATGATTCTAACGTGATATTTATGGATAACATCTCCTTTATTCTGTTAAGTTTATCTGAAAAAGGAAGATAAGCAGTGAATAAAGTCCAAATGTCTTTTGAGAACAGCCTTATGGAATGACAAGTAAGATTATCCAATAGAGATTGTGTGTGCCTTCCTTTGTGCAGTGAAATTTTGTTTCCTGATCACACTTTCCATGAATAGAAGACATTTAAGTGCCACCAGTATTACCCTGGGATTCGTTGTACCCGTGGTACCACAGGATGATGAATCCAGACATATCTGCTGGGAACCAAGCATTATCAAGAGGATTTCACAGAGGAAAACTAATTATTTAAAGGAGCAGCTGAAATGTATTTCTGTTCTGAATGTCCCCTAGAGCCTGGCTAGTAGGGACATTCAGCCCATAAATATGGACTAAACTCTATTTTCATAATTGATTTGCAGTACATCTTTAAGTGCTAAGGAGGCCAGGTTGTTCAGCAGTGACTGCAGCTTGATTCCTGTACAATAAAGAATCTGTGCATGCTGTACTCAGGCAAGTTATACCATGGACAGTTGAGGCCGATAGGAATCCATGTAATAATTCTCACTCCATCATTTTCTAACATTAGTGACTTACAGGTCCTGATCTTAGCTCTGAATTTGCCTTCGTTTTCATTGATTTTGTGGTATATCTCATGCCCACTGCAGTAAATTACTGAGATCATAAATGATGACTCATGAAGCTGAGAGTGAAGTCAATGCCATTGGGGTGAACAAAATTAATGGATGCTGGTGGATGATCTTTGTGCTTCCCTGTATCTGTTGTTTGAACCTTTTCATTGCACATGGGCCTTAGGAAGCCTGGGGATCTGATCACAAAAAATAGCTCCTTGGATCAGAGTTTCCTTGTACCTCAGTAAATGAGCAGGGGGCTGAGGAAACAGGGTGCATGAAGGATTTCAGTAATTTTTTAGAACATCTCTATTTCTTAGGTAGCGGTCTGATCTGATCTAATAGTTCCAGGATTATGATCTTTGCAGCAGTAGGGCAGCAGAAATTGAGGTAACATGATCTAAGGCAGTTATAAACTTTCAGCAGCATAAGGTTGACCTATATTTGGAATATCTTTCCCCTTTTTCAGGGCAGGAGAGAAGAATCATTGCTGTCATATGTATTGACAGTACTGCTGAGGCAAAATTCACTTTGCCTAAAAGCTGGCATTATCTTTCCTTAGGAGGCTAAGTTACTCACAGCAAACAATAGTGGACGCTTTGAGAAATATTTTCCATGTTGCTTAATACACAATTTGAGAAAATGCTTCACTAACTTCAACAACGGAATCTTTTTTAAGGAGGAAAATATAGTCCAGATGGGGGTAAAGGAGCTTGCATGGACTTAAAATAATAAAGGGCTCTTTGATAGAATTAAACCAGTGTTAGTGGCCATCCAAAAGCTGCCTGTAACCACAGACACCACAGAACAACATCTCTGGTTATATGATGTGCAGCAATAGAGATTGCATTGTTTGCAGTTCAGTGACTGCAAAGGAACCATCAGTGTTTGGATGGCTGTGTGCTTCACTGACACAGATGCCAGTCAGCGTTTGCCACCATGAATGTGACATGAATTTTTCATAATCCTTGTCAGATTAAGACACCCTGCCAGAAATGATGCCCAGTTGTCTCCTGTCAATGACAATGGCCCTGTTCTAGGGGATAGAACTGGGATTTTAAGCACTACAAGGTCAGTCATAAGGCTCTTATATGTCTGTACCCAACAGGAGCACTATATGAAAGTAGTTCCAAGGACAAAAATATCGGATGTTAAAGGAACAATTTCTACTAAGCATGAGCAATACCTGCAAGAAGCAGATTGGGAACTAAAATTACACCATTTCTTGTTGCTTTTGGTATTTTGATGTTGCCTCCATTGCAGTGGTTAACAGTGGAACAACACTTGAATGAGAAAGTACTTGGTCACACAGTGACCCCCCTGATCAAATATAATGCCAGCGCAAGTCTTTGGATTTCTAGCATTATAAACCATATAGATAAGCATTGGTATAGAAAACTTGCCAAATCTAAAAGAACTTTTAAATTCTAAAAAAAAAAAGGCCTAAGAAATTTATGACTGTGTTGCTAGATGTGGAGGCCAAGTAAACTCACAATGTTGATCTTAGTTGTGTTTAAATTTCTCCTGCCTTCTGGCACTTTGAGCTGTAGTGGAAAGAAATCATTTACTTCTAGCAGCTTTAAGCATTTGGAAACACAGGGCTACCCTGGAAGAGCATTAAAAACATAAATTATGTCATACAAATGGTCCCAGAACTGGCGGTGGGTACCTTTCCTCTCAGACACTGCAGATCTATTGTAACATGTGTGGACACATTTTAAAAAAGCCCCTGAAAAAAATGTGGTGCCAGCCACTGGGTTACTGGCTTTTGACATCAGGCTGTACTCATTTAAAACTCCATTGCAAGCAAACAAGTAAACACAAAGCTTGAGCTTCTAACCCTGAAGTTCCTTTTTGAAAATATGATTGTCTTTTTTAGACTATTGATATTTAAAGACATTCTTTGATTATCTATACATACACATCCTTTTTGAACATGGTTAGGTTTGGGGTGGAATACAGAATGTGGCCTTCCTCTTGGGTTTTTAATTGCTCTGCAAGTTTCACGTTTAGGAAAGAATCTATTCAGCTTTCTACCCTATTAAAGGTCAGAGGTTACTGAGTGCTCATGGAGCCCTCAGAGTAGGGCAGCTGAGCAGTGAGTGCAATTGCCCTCTCCTAGCCAGGATACGCTGGATGAAATCTCTTGGAGCAGAATAGCTTTGGAAAGGTTTTGGTTAAAAGAAGAGTATTTTTCATTCCTTTATGGTGCATTTAATTTTTAATGCAGGGTAAAGGTTGTCAAAAAGTCCCAAGTGCTACTGTGTGTAAGAAGAGTAAGATGATCTATCATATGGAAGAATACCTAGACTTAATGCAAGGCAAAATGCAGTTTGTTGAACCTAGGGACAAATTAAACACTAATCTCAAAAGTAAATTTAATGAAAAAATTATGTGTGACATATACATGTTCTGGTTAAAGTTAGTAAAGTTAGACCATTAGATTGCCTGGTAGGCATTTTCTTTCTTGTTTTCACCAGATCTCAACTGTATCACTTTATTCCCTTACCTTTGCATTTTCTTTTCACTTCTGAAAAGTCGGAATCTTTTGAAGAAGAAAGAATTAATGAAGATTAAGGAGAGAGGGAATGAGGGTGAATGCCTGCATGTGTACCTGTACACACACAAGGAAGAGAGTGTACCACCCCTGAGTTACACAGATCAGTAAGATTATATATGCTACTAGAGACACTTATTAAGAAAAACACAATAGACAAAAAGAGTATAAAACCATCATGGTTTAAATCTGGCCTAGATCTTCAGTTACCTACGATTATTTTAAGCCATCTCTTAAAATCGTTTCAGACCATACTATATTTCCAAATGTGAAAACATTTATTTCCATGTAATCAGGATGTTTTCCTGTTGCTTTTCTCCTGCCCCCTCCTTTCCTTTATTTTCTTTTTTATGCTTCCCCCAAAAAACACACAAGATTTTTTATCTTGAAAAGGCATGTTTCTCTTTCCTCACTGCAAGTCCTTGGTTTTGTAACAAGACCTAAGCAAAAAAAATCTATGCAAGAAAAAATGTTCTTTACTCTCTGACCAAAATTTCATGTGATTCCCTCCAGAAAAGATTCGCTGTTGAAGTTTTATTTTTTAATGTAATGAGATCTAGTGTTTTTCTTTGTTTTAGTACAGAATGATTGCATTCTTCAGTAGCATAGACTATTATTAGTTTATTCCATTTCTGATGATCAGTCTGTTAAAATACATTATTATGGTTAGGCAGAATCACAGGTACCTTTTATTTTATATTGAAGCTGAATAATTTTTTCTGAAAGTTCACTGTATGTGTCTTCTGAACAAGAATATGTTGCCTGCAAAAATAGATCAGTGAGGAAAGAAAAGAGATTCGGCGAGGCTGTGTTTATTGTTCAATAAATCACAGTCACTATAAGTGACCTGCTGACTTCAAGTTCTTTAGGTCAAGGAACCCTTTGCTATTCTGCAACTTCACCTCTTTGCTGAGCCTCTTAATCAAAAGTGTAAAGCCAGAAAGAACATCAAACAATCAAGAGCTGGATGATTGGATTGGCTATTTTAAATGACTACAGCTATGGTTGTGACAGATTTGAGGATAGATTGCATCATCTCAGCCTCACTAAGTAGGTTGAATAGGTTGAGCATTTTGTGAAAAACAGCTCCCCTCCCTCCAAAAAAAAATTTACATGAGGCCATCACTCAAGGTACTTTGACAATTAATTTACTGCACATGTAAAAACTGCAAGGATTAGAAAAAAAAAAAAAAAAATCAGTAAAATGACACCTCAGCTTTGCTATAGTAGAAATTAAAAATAACTTTGAATGTCTTTACTGTATTAACATGTATTTGCTGTGCTGTTTTATTCAGGCTTTTATCCTAATTCAGCCTGGTAATTTGTATTGTTTCCTATGATTTTACCTGCGCTGGTGATGACACATTCGAATGTGAGAGGGCTACAAACCAAATTAATTTCTTAATTTTCTTAAGAAATTAAGACTGATGCAGATTTGCTTTCTCTTCTACAGTTTCTGAAACCTGTGATTTCCATGATGGCAAACATCACAATAGAAAACAAGGTAAAATCAAAACCAACATCTGGATCATTACCATGGGATTATATTAGATAATGAGCCAATAATATAAAGGAACCTATGCTTCCTTTTACTGGGGTGGAGCCAGATCTGGGAATTTTTACATCTGAAGACAATCTAGAAGCATACTAGAAGCATGCTACTTACTGAAATGTCCATGGGACAGCCATGGGATTTTGTGGGCCAAGAGCCTCTGTGCTGAGGCTGTTGGCAGAAAGGGAGCTAACCAGCAACCTTATTTAACACAGGAAAATCCTAAACTAGAAAGGTGCCAGCAAACAAAGGAGAGGGAAGAGAAAAGCCATACATGGCTTAAAATTCTTCCATGATCTACAGTGTAACACCTATTATGTGCACAATGCATACACTCCATTAGGACTTGGGGTGAATTAAGGCCATATGACCATGCAAGACTGATAGAGAAAAAGTATTTTTGCAGCCACAGTAAAAAGTAAAACAATGATTTTAAAATCAACAGTGTTGCTCAAAAGCTTGCACGGAAGAACCAATCATTAAACTCTCTGGAGGATCATGCTCCGTATGATCATGATCAATATAAAAATAATGTATAAAATCATGATCAGTATAAAAATGTTCATCATTTTCTGCTTTTGTAATTAAATCTAGACAGGAAGCATCCCTTGAAATACTTTTAGATGAAAATGAGCTCTTGAAGAGAGGAATCTTGCACAAATCAGCCCATTTTATAGAGATATTTTAAATTATTTCCCCCTAAAACCTAGAGAATATATTTCTCTCTTCTTTTTTCCTCTTCTTTTTCTCTTTTTTTTGCCACTTCAAGTAAATCTTTTACTTCTCTAGAGAGCAAATTCTTAGAGGAAAAAATGATAAATCCTTGATTGATAATTGATAATGTGTACATGAAGGAAGATCTTTCCCTAGGAGCTCTTCTGTTAACAGGGAGCAAAGCAAAAGTAGGAAGATGGAGGGGAGACACAAGATTGCTCTAAACTTCCTTCGGAACTTAAGTGCCCCAGATCTGCTTACCTCCCAAAAAATTTGAGTACAGATGCCCTCCTCTCATTAGCTTTTAAATAAAAACAAGCTCAACAAACTGATGTTGATAGTCAGATACTGTGCTCAGTTGTGTCTGCCTATGGTCATGGACATGTATCTTTGTCACATAAGCGATTCCAAAAACTGAGATGGGAGTAACATGGTGTTGTTATCATGGACTAATCAGACACTACTGCAGTACTAGGGTGCAATTACTATTAGAGCAATATCTTATCCCCATTCTTGAGGACTTTATGCATAAGTAGAAGAAATTTGTTTTATATATTTAAAAAAAAACAACAAAAGAGAGAGAAATTTGAGAGCCAAACAAACACAGATATTACAAATATGGTTCAGTGTATGCATTTATTGCACTCTTTCTTTTGCTTGATAGAAAGTATTTGTCTAATGAATTTTTTTCATTTATTGCATATATAATTATTTTATGCTTTTATTACTTTTATTGCATTTATTTTATAATTACTTTTATGGGAAATACAGAAAACAATTGTCCTGTTATAAGGCTAATAAAAAAGAAATAAAGCTAAATAGCTTCCAGAAGAATTATTTGATCTCTGTAGAGTGTGCTTTAGGCTAAAATGTTCTTGGCTTCCTAAAAAAAAAATAAATTCCAGGTTGAAAACTCTGCATGACTATTATAGTTTGAATCATTCTATTGAGGCTAAGATTATAAAAAAAAAATGTATTTCTGTGACTTGTTGTGCCAATATAAACAAATACCAGTTCCTTCTCTGGTCATTTGCAAACTTATTTGGAGAAACTCTAGAGATGAGAAGAATGATTGAATGCAGTAATGTCAGAGGGGAAAAGAAAAATAGAAGTATAGTAGATGAAAATTATAACAGGCAAGATGGGAAAGGGGAGAAGACTAAAGACTGGAAAAAGTTTAAATCCACGGAGAAGTACCGGTAACATTCATCTGCTGCGGTTGGTGGAGAAGACAGCACTGGGGAGAAAGGTAGTGATACAACTACAGCTATAATGGATGGCCCAGGCTTCACTAATATTCTTTTCCAAGACAGAGGGTGTCTCTAAAGTTATCCGTAATAAAAATTGTTTAAAAAAAAAAAAATGAAGGTTCATTAATGCCTTCTTCCAAGATGAGACACACTGAGTATGAAGATTGTGGTTCATTTTGTGATAGACTGTATTTTCCTCTTCCTCTCCTATGTCCTTGGACCAGTTCCAACCATATTTGGTTATCTAGGTCTTCTACACCATTAGTTTTCTGATGTCCTTACTAACACAAATAAGAAATCACCCGTGGCTATGTTCAGGTATCTGTGGTCCTTATTTTTTGCCTCCGTAAGTGACTCAGATTTAGAGCAAGGAAGCTACCTGTGGTTGTTCCTTGACTAGCTGGTAAAGGATTGTCCTCAGGCTGGCCATCAGGAAATACTGAGAATTAAAATAAAGCCCCCATCTGATGCACTGGCTTGTAGCACGCCTAGTTTTAAGGGACCAAATTATTGTACAATAGTTGCTGTCCATTTTCACCAGACACGTGGGCGTGTTATGCACCCTGCATTATATTGGTTATTCCAGAAGGCTGTCAGATCCCCTGCAGCCATGGAACACGAGGCTGGCAAAGCTTGCTCTCAAAATGTTTTGCTGACTGTCTTTTAGCAAGTATGAAAAGAAGTAAGTCTGAGGACGGGGAAATTGACACTCAGTACGTGGAGGTCAGAGTGCAGCTTCAACATCTGTGTACCATCAGTTCAAGAGTAGTTTGGGTTTGTGGACTTGTTGTAACTGGCAGATGCTTTTTGATGCCAAGGAGGCTACCCAAGCAGTGTGTACCATGACTTGGATGCTGCTGACATCTTGTCTACTTGTCTGGGAGCAAGTTTCCACTTTATTTGGGAAAAAACCCAGCAAAAAACAAACATTAAAACTGATCCTATCTAGCTTTCCTGGTCTTTTTCACTTTAATATAAGCTTGATTCTTTCCCAGACCTCAGTGAGCACATTCAGAGACAAATTAAGTAAGCAGCACACTGTTGGTCCTCAGTGCCTCTAAGAAAGTTCAGTAAATGAGTTAAAAGAAAAATACTAGTAGACCTGAGTCTCACCCCTTCTAAATCATGCCCCCAAAGAGTTTCAAGGTGGTGGACCCCAGGACTTTTCCATATCACAGACTGGGCCATCGGCCAAAGGACTCCTCCACCCACCACCCCCTTTAGACATTTGTGTCTCATTAGCTCATGACAGATTACGCAGCTTTGGTGATATAATCTCATATAGCAAGACTCAGTACAATTCTTGTTGGAAAGAACTTTCCATGGATGTATAGGAACTTGCCTTGAATGATTGACTATCCCTGCTACTTGCAAATCAGCAGGCAGCCTGCTGCCCGATTTACCTGAGTATTTTCTCAAATATAGTGGTTTTGCTCAATTATTCTACCATGGTGGTTCTTGTGCTTATGTAAAAGGTCATATAACATGAAAGTGACAGAAACTGACATATTTTTCGCATACTCAAGTCATATTTTTTCAAGTGGAACAAGGGGTAGCTTAGTAAACTGATCGCTGCTCTTTTTCACACACAATGGCAGTGATAAAATGTTGAAAAAAGCGCTGAAGGTCCTTTGCAGTGGAGCATGGTTACTGCTTTTAACTGTGGTTTTGGAATGACTTCTGAAGAATGAGTTCAGAGTCCTTATCAGCTGGAATTTTGAAATTCTGTCTTAGTCCACTAGATGGTGATCCTTTTAATCAGGATTCGGGTAACCAAAAATTACTGGAGCCATCAACCACAAAAAAGCCTGGCACTCGAGTGGGGAGAATAGAAAAACTTGGTTATAATATGTCATGATTTACATGATTATCATAATTTTGGAAAGTATTCTGAAATACGTTCGAGACATTGCTTGAACATGACTATAGCGTTTCCTCCGCAATGTATCAATAGGAGTTGTGAGACCCAGTGACCAAGAAACCAAAACTTGATCTCATTCTCTTCTGCAAATTCGCAAGAATTTGCAACTTCCAAGCTGCAAACACCTTTTGGAAGCTGGTAATGACAACTACAGCAGGGCATGCTGATTATTTGAGGCTACTTTCAATGCACAATCATTCAAGCATATTTGATTTTTCTACAGAAAACAGACAAAATTCCATAAGTAATATCAACATAAGGCAAAGGCTTAGGGTACAGTAATAGAAATGTTTTATTAATCAAATATATTTACATTTCTTCATATTCTTTTTAAATGTGTGCCTGTTATTTTCATTTAAACACAATGTCATCTTTACATTTGATATCACAAGAATACAGCTACATGCATGACTTAATTGGTCCTTTACAGTAAAAAAGAGGCAATTTTATGAAGTTTAAAAAATGCAAGCAAACTGTTTATCATTCTAATGACAGTGTCATTATTATTTTTATTACGACACAGGACCCCTTCAGCATACTCTACATCTATAGGGTGGATTTATGGGCTTTTTCAGATTGAATTGATGATGTCGAAACTTCCAAAATCAAGGAAGAACAAAAAATTTCATGCAGTCCAAGAATATCATGTTTTCTGGAATCTTATCCACAGAAAGGACTTGCATGGAACAGAATAGCATTCTAATTGTAATTTCTAAAAAAACCAGAGCAACTTAACTACTCTTAAAAGCAATGAGGATTTAATTCTGGACATTCATCTATTTATTTGTTTGAATTCACACCATTTTTTCAGCTATAAGACAGCGTCACATAACACAATGGCACCATACAAAAAATAAATATTAATTTAAAGGAGAGATGATGTTACCAAAAGTAAAAGGCATACACATAATTCCTTGTAAGTCTCTATTATGTGATGTTTTGTAATTATATTATTCCAAATTTGGGGTTCTTTCATGGGAAGAAAATCAAATTGTATTTTAAACTATCATCTTTAGGGGTTATAAGTAGGTTTATAAAGGACCTAAAGTCTTTCTGAAAGGTATAACTCTATGAACATATAAAATTTAATTCCACACTGAAAAAGAATCAGAACTAGGCACAGTTTTTAAATATGATTTCCAACATGTTCAGGGTTTGACAAAAAAAAATCCAAAACCAAAAGCTTGTATTTTTTACCAGACTACAAAACAGAGATGCCAAGTGCTTCAGAAATTCTGAAATGGCAGGCACATAATCACTACATTTAAAGATAATTGTATTACACTTACTGCTTCAGATTACTGTGTGCAAACACATATTGTATGCATAATAGACCTAAATGTACAGTTGTTCTGCTGATACATGAACTAAAACTCACTCAGCCTTTGGGAAGTCCAGACAGGAACTGAATTCTGTTTAGTCCAAACCTAGAATGTATTTTAGTTTGTTCATGTTGGCTTTACATTTGCCATAAGGTAACAAAATGCCAAATGTGTACTTGAGAAAACGCCACTATGAAATCATGGGTTTTCACTGTATTGCTTTTGTATGCTGCCAAATCTGTTGTGAAAATGCAATGTATAAAATAGTACAAGGATTGAAATTGTGTTTAGGCATATGGAACAGCATAGTGATTTACACTAGAGAGAATTATTTGGAAGTAAATAAAATGACTTCTGCAGACATACTACTCTAGTGCATTTTTTTAAAAAATCCAGTACAGTCTTGAAACAATTGACCTTCACACCCACTCAGCAGAATATTTAGACATGTTAAAATGAAAACATACAAGTAAGCCTACCTGTAGTCAGCAGGGAACTTGGAATATCTGTAAGCACATACTTAGGCGCTATTTGCACTACAGGATTCGAATACAGTGGAGTGCTCTTCACTGCCACGAACCTCATTCCTGACCATGAGAGCATGGTTAGATAGTGCAACAGCACAATATACTGATCTCACATAGCTCACATTTGCTTTTCAGAGCATGACATTTTCCCACTTACTCCATTTATAAATTTTCTGACCTCTTGTTCTTTTTTTTAACTGTTTGCTTGCAAAAATGATCAAAACATACTGTTCAAAAATGTAACTAATAGTAGGTGCCCACCAGAATGTTACTTTCCATTAAGTCACTT
>NC_031799.1:55075564-55358064 GCF_001522545.3 Parus major | reverse complement strand
ATTACTGTCTCACAGTTAGGTAGGAATGGGAGGAAGGGCAGGAATATTTTTCTTCTGGATTGTGATGTATTTTTATGCAGTCTCTCGCTCTACTAACCATTCTTTCCCAGCCCATCATAGCAGAAAAACTGCTCCCATAAGTGCTCCATGAGATTGTCCCTAAGATTGGTGAGCATGTGTGTGTTTTTGTGTGCATATTCCTGTACCATAACCTATACATGTTTAATGTTGTGTTGGAAAGTTGAAGAGTAGTCAAAATTGTCAGAAAGGAAAAAGACCTCCTACCTTATGTGACCACACACTGAGCAACCATAGGGCTGAGCCCAAGCCTGAATGTTAGACATACCAAATTTTGGCTAAGCCTGCACTGTAGATACTGGCAATGATGACACTTATTAACTGATATGACATTATTTTCCACTTAGGGCCGTCTGATGGCATTGAATGGAATTTAAACAGCCCCAGACACATATAGGTCCAAAGCAATGCCAAAATCCTCAAACAATTAGACACCATCAGTGAAAATTTGATCCATGTTATCTTCTTTCACAATGTGTACACAGTATACAATGTACACAATGCATGCATGGTAATTGTAAGGAGCAATACACTATAGCATTCAATCTCTGGTTTCCTGGTATGATTTGCTTGGGTGGAGGAGGAAAACAGAATTGTTCTTAAGTTCACAAGGTGCACCAATATTGTTGGGATATGTCTACAGTACTGGGGTTTCTGATTTTGTTTAGATAGCCCTCATTTCTACTGGTCTGTTTGTTTACCTCACAGTGCTTTCAAAGCATCAAGAGTGAGGATTATAGAAAGGATTGGTTTAATTTGCACACTTATGTCAACCTCTGTGAAAGGCTTCGGATGGAGAAAGTGCTGAGGGTCTACTTTATAGAAAAAGTATTTTCTCGAAAATCTCTTTAATTTCAAAGTATTAATCTGATATCAGATTAAAACTCTCAAACATTTTAAGATTTCATTCAACAAGTACATTTAACACTACATGTTAAACTCCTTTTGAAGGGTATCAAAAATCCAAGAAAAATTATCAACCAAAAACAATCCCTCTTAACCACACTGAGATGTCACTGCAGGTACAACATACATATTCAGCCTAAAATTAATGCTACCCAGCTTTGCATTTCAGTAGGAAATAATGTAAAAAATGTGATCTATTGCAGCCTGAAAGAATCTTTGACTCCTAAATATTGGATCTTTTCTTAACCCTGATTCTTCAGGCAACTCCCTTCACAATTTTTTAATTCTGCTGAAATGGAAACAGGGAAGGGGTGAGAAAAAATTAAGAGAATGGAGGTGACAAATAATTTTCCTTTTTCTCCTGCATTTTAATTTACTTAAGAGCTTTGTTCTCAGACTAGCAGCCATAGTGGAGACTTCAGTAAGATAAGAATACACAAAAACTTTACAGTGGTGAGGCTGGCTTGATAGCTTGTGATGACATGAAAAGTCAAATTCAGCTAAAGCTTTGCCTACTGATAACCTCACTTAGCATTGTTATCTTAATGAAAAGCAAATAGAAAAGTCTTCCACCATGCATCCAAAGCTACCTAGGACCTACAAAGAAAATGCCCTCTCACAGAAAAGCTTTCTAACCAATCCCAAATGCCCTCTTACAAAACAATTCATCTGAAATATTTTTTAACATACTGTCACCATATGCTCACCATTTTTAAAACCAACTTCTAGAAATAATATGCATATAAACATACTTAGTGTTTGACATTGCTTATAACATAGCTGCCTTACTGAATTAGAAATCAGGAGATTGCATTTACAGAAGCACATTTAAAATTAAACTTAATATCACCTTCAAAATTATACCTGTTATTTTTAAAATAACTTAGCTAGAATTTAAGTAAGTTATCTCTATCCATGCATGGCAATTCTTTTAGAATAAAATACTAGTAAAAACGCTAGTTAAAAGAAATGTGTACTTCACCACAAATACAAACTTCTCTGAGGTACAGAAACACAATCTCAGCAGGCTTTTCCATCTTGTGTTTTTTTCCTTTGTAACTATATACTCAAAATTCCTTATAAAAAAACATTTTAAACCTAAATTGCATAACCAAGAGATAGAAATTTTGTTTGTTCTATTTATGGTTCTTGCTTAATAGAATTTGTTGAGGGTTTTTTTACAAAATTTCTTAATACCAGATCTTGTGCACCCCTTTTCCAAAGGAGGGACTAAACAGTGATGAGACATCAAGATGAGCTGCAACTCTCTCTTTTTCCTCCAGCAGAGATAATAGATTGATTTCTGGATAAGTTTTCCACCCCTCCTCTCTCAAATGCAAGCAGTCCTGCATGAGAGACAAATCTGCCCTTTTGAACAGCTTGCAGGATCAAGGCTTGTGTGCCCTCTTATCTGACTAGCAGGGATGGGAAGATCTGCAGCTCCAGTTTTAGCGCCACGTGAAGTTACTAGTCAGCTTACTGCAAATTCTTCAACAAGCTATCCAGAGAGAAATGGTGCTACTGTTTTTTGTGCTTAAGGAAGACACTAAAGAAACGTCTTGCACAATTGAAATTATGCCATACATCATAAAGAACCAGTACAAAACATAGACTATTTTTTTTGTTGTTGTTGTTTCTCTGTCCTGCAACTTAAGGAATAGTCAGATATGTCCTGGAATAATACTTAAACACTTCCACATGAGTAGGGCAAAACAAAAAAAACCAAACAACCAAACAAACAAATCCCAGACCTCTGATTAGTTGTATTAAGCTCTTTCACAAATGAAATTGTGCTTTAATCAAGCCCATTTTGGGAAAGGGTAAAAAAATTAGTAAACCGAAAGGGAAAAATAATGACTCTAAATGGGGCAAAATAGCAGACCTATTGGAAACATGACAAAAACAGGATGTTAAGGAAAAAAATTAAGTGGAGTCAACAAGGTTACACATAAGTAACACCTTAACATTAAACGAAATCTATTTTCCATTTTGACCTGGGAGCCTCTTCCATTAATTACTAAAATCTATTTACACAGCAACTAGATAAAATCAATCTGATTGCTCACACCATTTTTGGCTCACTTTCTGTAGGCTCTGAGCATTCAACAGACTGGCTCAAGAGAAGTCGATATTCAGATGTTCTGAGTTTCCATGTTTTGCCTCCTACAACACTATCCTAGCCATGATTTCTGCTATGCAAGTTCTTCTGTGCTGGATATGCAGCATTTTGTTCCTGGCTCTGTCCCCTTGCCCCCGGCAAAGACATGTATGGAGGCCATGCTTCCTTCCAACCTTATATGGAGGCAAAGCATGCTCACCAGTATCTCTGTCGGGCTTGTTATGAGGGGCTCTGACAGGATCCATGGCTGAGCTCTCTAACAATAACCAGATCAAAAGCACAGTTTGGCAAAAGTAGAAAAAAAAATAAGACAAACAGAGAAAAGTAGACAGAGAACAGACAGTGCTCAGAGAACTGGGAGAGACACATGCTTCTACACTTATTCCCCTTCCTCCCAGGAACATGCAGGAGGCTTCCAAAAGAAGTGGTATCAATACATTAGGTGGAATTACTCCAGTGACCACATATATATACTCTGAGCCTCTGACAGTTCAGCCAAGACTAAGACACAAGTATGGGATATATTTCCTCTGCTTTGGAGAACACTTCCTGTTATGTAGGCAGAGTCTTACATGACAGAAGGTAAAATATACCTCAATCAGTGGTACTATGACTGGAAATGAGCACTGCTGGAAGATTTCTGAGGAAAGTATGTGCTTAGATTTAATGACAGTAATTAAAAATTTCAGAAATTAACAAAGTCTGTTTAATGTAAAATCTTTTTTATAGGTGTCTTTTTTTTCTTGTATCTTGGCCAGCCGAACACTATCAATTTATTACTACAATCTTTCAAAACTTATGCCACAAATCAGAGTTACATTTTCTATCCAGTGATTCTGAGACTAAAAGAAGGTGCTTATTTTCCCCCCATATATAACTAGACCCAAATTAGCTTTTAAGTGAAGCTCCATCTACCTCAGCATATAGATATCAAAGAATCATATTCATGTTCTTACAGCACGGCCTGTCTCAGTCTTGATCACATTTTCAGCTGTGGTTCTCCGGCAGTAGCTTGCCACTTAATTAAACAATCAAGGTATCATTAGAGAACAGAAAATTATGCAAGGCTTTCAAGAACCCCAAATCAAACCTGTACAAATTTTGATTTTAACAGCACCACTATCTGTTTTACCTTGTGGTCTGACCTTGTCTTTCAAGGGAACCTCTGCCGAGTGCTGGTGATGCTGGTGAGCAGCAGCAATGCATTTCCCTCTCTAATCTCAGCTGGCAAACGCTGCTAGCTTCGAGTACTTACTTGAAGGGCTTTTCCCCAGTGTGTGTCCGGATGTGATTGTTGAGTGTGGTGGCCCCAGCGAAGGCGCGCCCGCAGTAGCCACACTTGAAAGGCCTGTCACTGGAGTGTGTGACGACGTGGTTCCTCAGCTCCGAGGGCTGGGAGAAGGACTGGGAGCAGTGACCGCACTGGTAGGGCCTGCAGTGGGAAGGAGAAACAGCACTCCATCAGCGCTTTCTGCAGCCATGAGCAGCAAACCACACGGAAGGGAGCTCCTCATCTTGCCAGTAATTTCAAAGAGAACTGTGGGTGCACTTCTCTGGGTCTTTCCTGGGAAACACATTCCCAAAACTTCACAGCCTCTCTAACAAATGTGGAATTCTTGGGCAGGAATTAACTGAGAGTCTACGGGGCCCACAAACCATCATTCAGAAAACTAGTGAGCCTGCACTGCTCATCATACGTCTGCCTTAATTCTCTCAAACTCAACACAGAACTCCTTAGTCAAAAAACAAAAAAATAAAAATCCACACACATTGGGGCTTAGGGACTCATAAAATCCTCTGTCTGTCGGTGCCAGCTTCAGTCTTACTTACATATGTATGTCTGATGGTTGTGTGTATATCCTAGTTGTATTCTGTAGCTATTCACAATTAAACTCCTCATATTGCTTTGGAGGTGTTTGGAGATCACTTATTTCAATAAGAGATTTTGAAAAAGTGATTACAGTATTAAAATTATCTTTCTGTTTTCTGTTTTCAGTTGAAAATCTTTGCATTTTATTAACATTTTTCTCTCATCTAGATTGAAAATGCCTTTTTTGGGAGATCTTGAAAGGAAACCCAGAACTCAGGTTTTCAAAAACACATCTTGTTAAAAGTAAACATTACAAACAAACACACAAAACTGACTGATATGTTACAAATTCAGAATCATAAAAAGCAGACTGCAAACACAGAAAAAAAAAAGGATACAAGACAGCAATGTGAGGCTGAAATGTCTGCTGAAATGCTAACTAAAATAAAATGCCAAGAAACCATGTCTATATATTTCTGTTTGGTAAAAGGGGTTTAATATCAACAGCCTACAGGGGTTTGTTTTCCATTTCATATTTATTTTAATTTAGTAGCAGAGTCCTAAATGTTTATCAGACTTTTTGCTAAGAAAATTAAGATTTTATTTTTTTTTTCTGGAGGGATAATAATGAATTTTACCCTACACAATATTTTAACTCTTGGTGTCTGTGTTTCCAGAGCCAATGGCCAACACAACTTAATTGCTCTCTCTTTAATAAATGTATGCGTTTAAATGGCTAGAAACCAAAACTAAAGGGAAAGAGACAATGGTGACCAGGCATGTACAATTCAATTAAGTGCAAAATAAAGTGAACTATCTCATTTGTCAAGTGAACTGCTTAATTGTGGCTACTTGCATCACTGAACACAAATACTATTATTTTACAGTGCTTCAGAGCACTGAACCCTGATTGTAGAATTTTTTAGCTTGATTAATAGCTCAGTATTCATCAATAACTCAATAGCTTACAATTTTAATTACTTGCATTTGAAAATCTAACTACTCTCCAACAAGTTTGAATGTAATATATAAAAGCTGTGGAAAAGTAATTTAGATGATGTGGCCCTGAAAGATACACATATATACATAAAATAATAATTTTTAAAAAAAAAACAAAAAATAACAAAAACCAAACCAACAAACAAACCAACAAAAGAAGAAACAAAATATGCCAGCAAACCCAAGATAGTTTTTATCTGTTTCTCTTACAAGTAGTAACATCCAGTTTTCACCTTTCTTGGAATCCAAAGTTAATTTGCACAGAAAATATTTATTAAATTTGGTATGAAATTTCAAGAAAGATTTCAAAATTTCAAGAAATCTCAAAACAGAGAGAACTGATGAATGCAGTAAACAAACACTTTTAAGCAAAATAATGCAATAATATATTCCATACCAAAGAAACATTGATTTTTTTTTAGTAATGAAGGAGACCATTAACGTCTATTAGCCTCTGGTTATCTACTTTTAACAGCAATGACAAAAAATGATACAATGGTACATAAAACAAATTAATCTTTTGTTTTTTGTTAAAGTGATAAATAAATCAATGTAGTTAATTTAATGCATTGAAAATTCACACTGTATCTTCTCTGTAAACAGTCAAAATTTCAAACCAGATATAAGTGAACACTGTGATGCCAAACAACATGCATTCTTTGGCTCAAAATAAATGTCTTCTTTACAAAATACTCAGAATATATTGCACTGGCTTATGGTCAAGAAAATAAGCCCTGTAAAAGATCACCTATTGTTAGATAACAAAATACTTTGACTGTATTTTTCAGATTCATCCACATCTTGGGAGAAAAACTATTAAAGAAGTTACTCTTCTCTTTGTAGAGGATCCATTCACCCAGTTTATATCCAGTTAATTCTAATTAATACAAAAACATGTAATTTTTTTAAAATTTAGATAAATTACATATATTAGGCAAAATTAATTTTTAAAGGAGAGCTTAAAAATTCATTCAAATACTGTAACATCTGAAAAATGCTCTAATATGCACAACTGTGAATTTAAGTATGCCAACTTCTGAATACTACTATTTTTCAAAGAGCAAAAAGTATTTTTACATTCAGTAAGTAAAGAAGTTATCATTCTGTTCTCTGGTAACCATGCTCAGAATTTTATTTTTTTTTTTTTTCTTGGAAGAAAATAAAATCAATATGTTATTTTTCAAAAAAAATGAAAGCGGTGCTGAAGGAGTGAGCACGAGCAATGCTCGGTTCAGTGAGTACATTGACATGGGCAGAGCATTCCTGCCTTTGATGTAGCAGTTATGTCTTCTGCCATCACTTTTGTCTGCACTGGGACAAGGAATTAAGATGGTGACTTCGCTATAACAGAGTTTTGCAGACAAGTAGGAGCAGCAGCAAAGTGACAGAAATGTTTGTCTTCATAGGTTGTACTTTCAAAAATCCGCTGCTGGGCTCCCAGCTCAGAAAAACTCATTTCCTTGGAATAACCAGCATATGTATTGTGCTCTCTTGAGCTTCACAGTATCCACGTGAATCAAAATCTTACCAGACAGTAATTTTGAGTTACAGTTAAGAACAGCCAAGCTGACTACAGCAATGTGCAGATGAGAATGATGTTCTGACAGCTATCAAAGGTAGTTCTAAAGTTTGTTTATTAAGAATCTAGTTACATGGGAGATTTTAGCTCTACATCCTTCTTTTTGAGCTTAAAAAAGGAAATCTACTCCCCCAGAAGAAAATTTTCCTGTTGGAAAAATTACACTGCTGTTATTAATCCCATGCATCACTGATAAGCTATCTAGGTTTAGTGACATTTAGAATCCATCAGCTTTTTCTAGAGACCTTAAACCTACAGTCTCTGACTATATGATGGCCCATATAGGAACATGGGCCATCTAAACCGAAATTCTGAGAGCAATTCTAATGAAATAGTTTTCAGGTTTTGTGGCAATTTATACTTTGAGCTTTTTGAAATTGTGCAAGACTCATTTTTCAACATGAAAACACTAAGGAATAAATTTTAGTCTCTAAGCTAGACAAGTCTTTTCCTGTCTTAAAATATTCCTATTTTTGCAGCTGATATTTTTCTGGGTGAAACTTCATCATTATGGGACCAGTACAAAACTCATGCTTCCCTAAAAGCTCATGCTTTGGGCAGGGAATGTAGAACCCCTAGCAAGCACAAAGCATGTTAAGAGAATAGAAAAATCCAAATGCTTTCATCTGAAATAGCTACTGAGAGACAGCTGTATATTTAGGTTAATTCTTTATAGATTCTCATTTAGCAAAACTGACATAGCTTTTATTTGTCTTTTACTATTTCTCTGCTAAAAGAATATATTTTCCAGATTCTGACTCCTAAGTATGTATTATAAATTTATTTTCTACATCATAAATTATTAACTCTTTGAATTACTAGAACTTGAAAAATTCAATCATTATTTTCCACTGCATTTTCAATTTATTTCCTATAGGATGAATAGGATTTTAGTGTGGCCTCTTCAGAAGTGAATTTGCTCTTTTCAAGGGGCATATGGAATTGTGGTGCAATCCTTAGAAGAGTGAGTTCTTGAGAACTTGTAACTTTGTCACTGAAACACTCTCAGTTCAGTGGGACAAAACAGCACAACACTAATTATTTTCTTTCAAAAAGAGCTAGAAAAGCACCAGCTGAAAAGAGAGACCGGCATGTGACTGAAAGTGCTTTTCTTCCTGTTAGCTACTAAAAAGTAAAAAACCGACTTGATCATAGTATTATAGAATGGTCTGTTCTGAAAGGGGTGTTACAGACCATCCTGATTCCAACCCCTTGCTATGGCTAGGGACCCCTTCCACTCAAGGCCCCAGCCTATTTGGCCTTGACCATTCCCAGGACAGGGCATGACAGCAGACATCTTCTCTGGGAAAATTTAAAGTCTGTCTCATTAGCCTTACACTAAAGAATTTCTTTCTTACATCCAATCTAAATTTAACATCCTTCAATTTAAAGCCAGTATCCCTTGTCCTATCACTGAATGTCTTCACAAAAAGCCTCTCCAGCTTTTTTGCAGGTCTCTGTGGGTACTGGGTAGCTCATATAAGGTGTCCCTGAGCCCTTCTCTTCTCTACTCTGAACAGCCCAAATTCTCTCAACCAGTCTTCATCCCTCTGATCATCTTTTGGGATTGGTCTCTGGACTCTCTCTAGCAGATCAACATCCTTCTTATGCTGGAATCCCCAGAACTTGATCTAGTGCTCCAGGTAAAGAGTTGAACAGAGGGGGAGTATCATCTCCTGCCCACCCTTCTGCTTTTGACATAGCTCAGGACAGGTTTGGCTTTCTGGATTGTGAGTGCACATCTGGCTCATGTCCAACTCCTCATCCACCATCTCCAAGTCCTTCTCCTCAGGGATGTTCTTCATCTAGACTGTATTTGTGCTTGGGATTGCCCTGACCCACATTTAAGACCTTTCATTTGCTCTTGCTGGACTTCATAATGTTCACACAGTCCCACCTCTCCAACCTGCCAAGGTCACTCTGGATGGTATCCCTTCCTTCCAGCATGTCACCTGCTGCACACAGCCTGGTGTCATCAGGGAACTTGCTGACGGTGTGCTTGATCCCACTGTCCCTGTCACCAACAAACATTGCTGTGCTAAATAGCATCAGTCCAAATAGCAGCCCCTGAGTCTCCACTTGGAGGTTGAGCCACTGACCACAACTCTTTTGAGAGCAACTTTCCAGTCAATTTCTTATCCATTGAGAGATCTGACCATCAAATAAATCCATGTCTCTTCAATTCAGAGACAAGGCTGTTGTGCGTAAACACTTTGCACAGGTCCAGGCAGATGACATCAGTCTGTATTCACCAACTCTGTAAACATTCTTGTAGAAGGCTACCAGATTTGTTAGGGATGGTTAGCCCTTAGTGAAATCTCGTCATCAGTCACCACGTCATTTTCCATGTGCCTTAACCTAGTTGCCAGGAGAATCTGCTCCATTGGCTCTTGCCAAGTACCAAGGTGAGACTGACTGCCCTGTAGTTCTCCAGCTCTTTCTTTTTAACAGTGGAGGTATTTTTCCATCAGCAGGAACTTCACCAGACTGCCATGACCTCTCAAATATGACAGATAGTTGCTTAGCTACTTCATCCATTTCTCTCAGGACATGTACATGTTCCTCACCAGGCCCCATGGGCTTGGGCATCCTCAAGATCTTTAAATGGTCTTCAATCTGATTTTCTACAGCTGGCAGTTCTTCATTCTCACAGTCCCTGCCTTTGCCTTCTGTGACATGGGTAGTGTGACTGGAACATTTGCCAGTGAAGTTATTGACTAGTCCAGCCTTTTCCACGTCCCAGGTCACCGGGCCTCCTGCTTCCTTCTAGAGAGGGCCCACATTTTCCCTGGTCTTCCTTTTATTACCAATGTAGCAACAGAAGCTTTTGTTGTCCTAGATGTCCCTGCCCACATTTAATCCTATCAGGGCTTTAGCTTTGCCAAAGGGATTCCTGACTGCTTAGACAATCTGTCTATATATTTCCCAGGTTACCTGTATGTTTGAGGTTTGCAACTTCTGGAGGCTTCCTTTTTGTCTTTGAATTCATCCAGGAGTTCCCCATTCATCCATGTAGTTTTGCCTGACTTCCTCTTTGCTCATGGGCTCATGGACTTGGAAGTGGTGATTTATCTCACAGTCTCAAAGAGTAGGACACAGAAACAGGACAGTGTTTCTCATTGTTATAGGGCAGAGGCTGCCATGCCACAGCCTCTGCTAGAAGCCCCACAAGCAGGGCAGGCTGAAGTGGGACCAGCATCAGCTTTCAGGACCAGGCCTTCAAACAATGCACGGCTTTCTTAGCACAGCTGCAGTCAGGAGTTAGGTCACAGTTGTTCCCATAGGAAGATTTTTTTAGGAATTCTTGCCTTCTTCTAGCAAGTTGAATTAAGGCTGGAGAACAAAGTGACTCCTCAGGATACTGCTAACTTGCACAGAGAAACATCCCTAGCATCAGCAGAGCCATGGTGGCTCTGGACTCCACATTCCCTGCTGCCTTGGTGTTCCCCTTAGGCAGCACAACTGCTGTCCTCAGCACCTCAGGCACCATGCAGCAGCGAGGATGGCAGAGCTGGACCTGCTGGGAGTTCTGCCATCATCTGTCACAAATGCTCGTGAAGAAGATAGCAAAAGCAGAAAGCCAGCATATCTGAAGCATCTGCAAGCTTCTGAAGCCGTCAGGGAGAGTCGCTGCTCTGTGCACCTGCTGTTGTTATTAGCTCTGAGTACTGGGCACTTGCAAACCTTTATGAAAAGATTACGCAAGAACCAGCATTAAATTCACCATGAAGCTTGTTTTGACTGAGCAATACTCAATAAACAGAAATAGACAACTCTTGCTCAAAACTCTTATTTTGTCTAAGTCTGCTTTGGAGAGGTTTAAGTCAAGGTCAAAGACCCAGAACCTGTAGAGAAAATATAAATGCAAAATGGACTAAGCCATGATCTTACAGAAAAACATCTATTAAATTGCTAACTTCCTGTTAAAAAAACAGAACAAAATAAAATGAAACAAAACAAGCTTACTATTTAATATTGAAGTGATGTTGCAAAACATGAGCATAATGATGTCTTTTGAGTAAAGAATTGTGAGTGCCAGATCACACCCATAATCTATCACCCATGAACACATTTATGAAGTGTGCTCTCTCTCAGATTCTCAG
The DNA here is from genome assembly GCF_001522545.3 of Parus major. Classification (NCBI taxonomy): domain Eukaryota; kingdom Metazoa; phylum Chordata; class Aves; order Passeriformes; family Paridae; genus Parus; species Parus major. The sequence continues at coordinate 55,346,470 of NC_031799.1, read as the reverse complement.
CATGAATACCTGGCAATCAATGGGAATATATATCACACAGATGTACAGGCTGCACATAAAATTATGCCACACTCTTGAGAACTGAAGACTTCTGCCTTTCCTCAAAAGGAAAGTATGTTGAAACTGGTGATCATAGTGATATGGAAGAGTGATGTCACTAAAAAAAGATGTGTCATTATCAGAAAAATGGTTACTGCTAAAAAAATCCAAAATCACCTTCTCTAAAAATTGTAATAAAGATTTTTGGTTACCCCCTTTTTGAGCCTTTCAAACAGGATTGTGGGGAATTTCTGCAGCATAAAGGAATGAAATAATAATTTAAAAATTAAAAAAAAAACAACCAAAACACAACAAAAAAACCAAAACAAAAACCACCCTCCCCCCCCACCCCAATAAGATAAACAAAAAAAAACCCCTACGAAAATAGATTTTCAACTCCTGCTTCCAGATATATCTTCTCAAAGTACTTTTGTCTGGTTAAGTCTTAAAAAAGTCTCAAAAGCTCAGAAGGTCCCCGAGTTCAAGATTTTGCAGATTTTTGCACACTCACTTCAACCCCAGTTACCACTAATTTCAAAGAGAAGCCCTACAAAATGAAACAAACTTAAAAAAAATGGTGGAAAGGGAGAAGTATATAAGTAAACCAGTAAATAATTAAAAGTAAAATAATTTTAAATTAAGATCTTAATCTTGAAATAAAAGAAAAAGCAGAGCAGATGATTTTAAGAATTTATCATATTTGGAATTAATAATATTTTTATTTTTTTTTATTTATTAAGTGATCTGCCTGTTAAATAGGATCATTTATGTCTTACTACTCCATCGAACTATGTGTATTGTGACCTGTTTTGTGTCTGCTCTCATTTAGATGTTTTCTTAACACCTAAGAAAAGTTGGTGTATTATCTTTATTTGGATTTCTCAAGCTTCAAGTAGTCTGTTTTTCTCAAATTTCAGACTATGAATTGGACTCCTGTACAGATTTAAAGGTGTTTTCCCTGCGCAATATTGCTGCAAAACAAACACTCAGCCAGAACAGATAGACTAAAGTCTATTTCCTAGAGAGGACAGGCTCTGCTGCTTCAGTCACATCAAAGATGCAGTGACTGGTGTGCTCACAAATTGCTGACAATAAACAAGGAGTTGTTTATCAGCTGGAGCGGTGTGGCAGATGACATTGAGAAAATAAAAACCAGAGAGTTGCATCCAATTGTTTGAGCTGGAAAGAATATCTATTTTTTCACAAATCACACCTAACTTTCACGTCTCCTGGTAATTTTGCACAACACTGTAAAAATTTTTCACCTAGAAAAGTGCAATATGTTTAAGAAACCAATGGCTACTTTTTCTAGACACTGTATCTCTAAATAACTGGTACCTGCTAAAAGACAGAAAGTTTCCTGTGATGTAAGCTCAAACTGTAATGGTTTCTACACAGGGATATGAGAACCCATATCCAAGGCCTGTACCTGTTATTTATGGTAATTTCAAACATGGAATGAATAGCAATGACCTTAATCATAGCAAGATTATTTCCTACTATGCCCTAGGGTATTCTGAGCTGACAATGCTCCATACTTTCCTGAGGAAGCTGCTGGCTGGGTAGGCACAGGAGGTAAGATATCATGAATCAGCACCCTACTAATGAGAATGTTCACTTTTAAGAGTGAAGACCAAAAATCCACTTTGTGTTTCCAATAATATTTGGCACAAGCTTCTTAGGAGGAAATAAATTTTTTAAAAAAATAGAATTCATTTTTAAAAATTCATCTGTCATCACCAAGAAAAAATATTTAATGGTAAAACAGACTTATCCTCATTTTCTTTCTCTGGCAAAGTGAATATTTAGCTGTCACTTAGAGTGGAAGATAGTGCCAATAAGAGAGACTCCTCTTGCTCTAACTATCTAACTGCAACTTGCTTCTTCATAAAGATAGACACAGGTTCAAGTAAAGGATCAAATCTAGATGTCACTGATGACTGGATGAATCAGTATGGATGTATAATTGGATGAAAAAGTATGTGGAGGGCCTCACAACATGCCTTTCTCTAGACTCTTCCAGATGGATGCACCGTTTTATCTTTTACAGTTTGTTTAGGACACTTTAATACTGAAAACACAAAAGTTCATTATATATAGGAGAGCAGACCTTTCAGGACCTATATTCTGCATCGTGACACATGAAATTACCAGTTTTGTCCTACAGCATCCTTAGCAAGGCATTTGCTTCTGCTGAGGCAAGCATAAAATCCAGAAAAGTGTTGAAAGGGCTTGTTTGCATTCACAATATTATCAATTTTTTAATTATTATGAATATTAGCTTGGAATCTGAGTAGTCCCTAACATGCTTGACATTCCATTTGGAAAATGGACTTTCTCCATACCCATAGAATCACACAAGCATATGTGTACACGTAGACAGTACACAAAGTACACAAAGAGACAGACATGCACACAAACACATACACAGACTCACTCTTTGCTATTTTTTGGTAGTGTTTTGTTAACTTTAATGCACAATTAAATCTGCTTTTAAAACAACCTTCCAGGGATTCAGCTGTTCTGCTCAAATCTTCACAGCCCAAGAAGAGACAAAACATGGGCAGCCTTTTTTATTGAATTAATTTGATTTTTGTCTTTTGTCCTGCCAGCTATCAGAATTGTCAAATAAACCAGCTTTGATTCATAAATAATGGTTCCATTATATTTACTGTGCCACCGGTCAGAGTACCTGAAATTTTAATTCACTTGTTCAGCTAAATTTCATCCTCAGTTCACAGCCATAAAATTCTGTATTGACAAACTTTCAAACCAACTTTGACTCTGAGGTATCTAGTCAACATTTTTCTTCTGTGTGGATATTAGTTTATTGAATAAGTGGCATCTGTTTTCCTCCACATCACTGGTGGAGTAGGTATTTCCTTTTGACAGCTTTGTACGATTTATGGGTTTGCATGCTATGAAGAAAAATAGTACTAAGCAAAAAATTCCAATTCATTACCTCTTAGTACTTAATTAAGTTCATACGCATTGCACACTATAGGTGAACCCTGAAATGACTGTGACAGTCACTGAGCTGCAAGTTAGATTATCTTTGGAAGACAGAGAGACTTTTAATTACCTTGACCTCATTTTTTTCCATCTATGATATTCATAAATTTTCATTCTATTTTGTTGCCTTCATCAGATGTACCAAACCATTCTAAAAACAAGATTATATCCTTAGCTATTTCCTTTTATCTGCACATTTAGGCACTGAATGTTTTTACAAATAGTGAAGGCAAGCAATAGTTTTTATCAGCTTACTTCACGCAGCTGCAGATGAATTATGTCATCCAGGGTCCTCATAATAATGGTTTGGTTTTGAAAATGATAACAGCTTGATAAAAGAAAAAAGCAGTGGATCTGGCTACCAGTAGATACAGAAATAAAGAGAGCCTGGGCTTTACCTGTCAGGGTTCTGTGTACACACATGCATCTGTAAGAGGATCCGCTGGGTGAAAGTCTTAAAGCATTGCCCACATTTCCAAAGGTGCCAGTCACTGAACTCAGAATTTAGTTGGCTTGTTGAAGTTGGGCTTGCAAGAACTCGTTGGTTTTTGACAGTGATCTGGTTAAATCCTGACTCGATGGACCCAGACTTATCCAGGAGAGAAAAATTTCTGCTACACGGAGTCTGTGGAAATACTATGGATCGCTGTGGTGTGGCAGGGGAGAGTTTGCTACTTTTATTAAATGGCTGTAGGGTGTCTTGTCTGGACATGGCCTCCATTACAGTCGAAGGGACATTCACTGGGAGAAAACAAGAAAAGTAAATAAGATCCTTTTTATGCCTTTTTAAAACTAATACAATTTTGGGAGACACCAAAAAAAAAATCAACATCCATTTTCTTGACACTACAATGAAACAATTTTATTTTAATAATGTACAAAAAAGAAAAAAAAAGAAACAGGAAAAGAGAAAAAAAGAAAAGGGGGAAAGAGAAGGAAAGAGGAAAGAAGGACATGAGTGAGTGGTCTGAATGGATGGTGCTGATTCTGTGACACTGAAATGAAAATTCATGCAAGGGAATGTCTGAGACTGAAAGGACCCAGAGAAGCCTGACTGTGATATACATTTATTACACTATGGGATTGTCATCGGAAAGGAAAAGCTGCACCACTTGTGATTCCCTGACTCCTCATATTGCAGTCAGCATGTCTGACTTCTACATCACAGACAAGCATGAAGTTTGAGAGAATGGAGAAAAAATATCTCTGTTGGGACACTCCTTGAGATACAACAGGGCTTAAATATCTACTGCAGCAATAGCTGTCCTACGAAAGGGTGGCCTCTAAGGATATTATACTATTACATCTCACAAATAGTCACACTGCCAATGCAGTAAGAAACCAGGGACTTCATGTATCTTATGCCTGAGGTTAATAGCAGGTAGGTCACCACAAAACACTGCAAAGTACAGGCAGAAAGATCTTCGTGCATCAGTTTCCCAGATAAAGAACAGGCATAAAAATGTTTTCTCAGTCCCATGAAAATTGCTTCTAGTCATATGATCATCAATTAACTATGGTTTTTGAGGCACTCAGATATTTCAGCAACAAATGCAATATGATTTTCACAAATAAGTGATTTAGTGCTGAATTTGAATGTTTTGTGATAAGAAAGGCAGGAGATAAAGCAAGTAGAAGTTGAACAGCTGCCTCACACCTTGAGAACCATGTAGATCATGCAGTGAATGAGGCAAGGGTCCTGTGGAAAAATAGAGTCAGCTGACAAAAGCTTGCACCACAATGCAAAAATAAACATAATTTAGGTTGCCTGGACCAAAAAACTTCTAATGCTTTCTAATTTTGGCACACTTAGGCTCACGAGCTGATTTTTCAATTAACATTTTTAAATTAAATACGTCATATACATATAAGTCTATGTACACAAATTTAGTTACCATCACAAACTGTTTATATCTACAAATAAGTACATAGCATGTATTAAACTGATAATTAGAAATGACAATTGTATTTTGGTAAGCCATGATGATAGATTTCTAAGTGAAAACATAAGAATTAAATTTTAGTTGTAAGCTGGAATTGACCAACATTATTTCATATTAAAAAAAACAAAAACAAACAGAAAAAAAAAAACCAAAAAAACCCCACAAAAATACTCCCAGAAATTAATATTGGGTAATATTTTAAATCATGCCAGTTGTTTTAGAGTTATATTCTAATATCTATGATCATTCATAATGATTCCCATATTATATTATTACAAGATATTTAATTTATAGCAGTTTAAGTCCTTCTGAACCTATTCTTTTTTGTGGTATCTGAGAACCTAATTCCTAAATACAGTTACGTCCATGCGGCTGTCTCTCAAAAGTTTCCAGACACAGAATATATCTTCTACATCTCTTCAGTACAAGGAGCAATTTGTATGCTATCATTTTGCCTCTTCAGAAGAAGCAGATCACTTTTTTCTTTTATTTTGTTTAAATTGTACTCATAAAAGTCTACAGAAGCAATGAGATCAGGGTACTAAGGTCCTAAGGAATACAGGCAGAACTTGTGCTGCTGACAATCCCCCTGTGCAGAAGATAAGCAGAAGGTACATCTGGGAGTTTAAGTGGAACTCAAGTCCTATACCAGTCTGCAGCTGGCTCCATGGTCAGATTAATTTAATCTACTCATGTCAGTGTCTCTGTGGATGAAAGTCGGGTTTGTCTCACAGAAAAATATCAAGAGATAATATTTACAGATTTTAGCCATAATGTTTTTCTTTTCAAATAAAATTTTGTAGTCTTTGGTTCCTGAAAGAAAAAATAATATTTCTGTATTGTATACTGCAGAGCATGACTTTCATCAGCAAATATTTCTGTCAGTAACTAAATTTCTTTTAAACTTTTCTCAAGCCCAACAGACTTGAAAACTCAAGATGGGAAAGGATGTTTACTTTCGACAGTTTAATCCTTGCTATCTTGCTGTTTAATTGCTTCATGATTCAGTATTTAAGCTGCTACAAGACACTAGCTCCTCCTAGCAGTTCATCCTGTTTAAATATCCAAGTACAGGACCAAAACCATACATTTTATACATAATTTATCAAGTGTCAAGGCAGTCACAGAGTTACTTTAGACCAAAATCAATGAGTCCATTTTTGTTTTCTTCCACTGCATAGATGCACATAGTTGCAAAAACGGGTGCAAGTTCTAAACAAGTCTCACACACACGCAGCAAAACTGAAGGATGTGCCTGGATCACCCATCTCTATTACAGACAAAGGTATCCAGCACTAGGTTGTGCCTGTGTTATCAATAACTATGCATGCTTAGTTTTGTGAGGATCCCTAGAAAACTAGAAATAAAAGGTTGAGAAGAGGTAAAAGAATGGATGGAAATGGGGATGGTCAGGATGGGATAGAAATCTATTTTCATTACAGTGCTTACACTCAGTTGGTAGTTTTAAAAGTAGGTTTTTTATGTTTAACCAGAAGGCTCTAACCTCTTAAATCAGCCAGCCAAAGCTTTTCTCAACATTCTCAGATGTAATAAAAAAAAAAAAGAATCACCAACAGAGGCCCTGAGGGCTTGCAATGCATTACATTTTGCCAAGACAGTGTTTTGTGATAGGTCTGGTAACAATGCAGAGAACCGAACAAACTTGTTTATCATAGATTAATTAATCACTAATACAGAACAGTGATTCTAACCATACCATAATTTTGACAGTTTAAGTGTATCACCTTACCTTAAATACACAACCATTTTCATTAAATGCCATAGAATCAGAGAATCACAGAGTAGCTTTAATTAGAAGGGGCCTTGAAGATCATCTAGTTCCAACTCCCCTGACATGGGTAGGGACACTACCAGAACAGGTTGCTTAAAGCTCCATCCTGGACTGGTGTTGAAGTTCCAGGGACAGAATCCCCTCTAAAATACTCTATGATACATCTGATTAGGCATGAAAGAGGAATCATGGCTTACACAGGTAGAAATGCAAGGAAGAACTTACAATTTTCATCTTGTGCAATGCACTGCAGAGGGATTCCAAAGAAAGATGTGTAGCTGTCATTGTACCACACTAACAGCTCAGTGCCCCTGGGGATATCTATACAAGCCCGGTAGAATATATTTGACCTAATCAAGAAAAAAGAAAACATTGCAAAATTTAGGAATACAGCATTCTCATCTTATAGCACACGGTTTTACAGTAGAAAATCATTGTTTTGGAAGCATTCGTGCAGATAACTAATGAATAATCTACTGATTGTTTCAAAACCAAATCTCTCATTAGAGAAGGACTTTGTTCCTGTAACACAGGCTAACAACTTTACAAAAAAGTTGTATCTAGCATATATTAAATACTAAGGTTTTAGAAGAACTAAGATATTATAAAAGTACAGGTATTTTCCTGCAAAGTCTGTTTCAGGGGGATTTTAGAATGGCACATTTTGCTTACACAGTATACCATCTGAGTGGTGTACACAGCTCAGCAAGTACAGACATTTAAACAGCTTTGTATTTGTCATCTAAGCTGAAGTTAACATATTTTAGGGTAAATAGACAACAACTCTTTTATGTGAATAAATTCATCTAGCAAGACTTTTGAAGGAGTGTCAAGTGACCTTTCATGGCAGTAATGTACCATCAAATGAGAGATCTTGGGCTGTTAAGAAAAACAGACTTTGACATAATGGAAATTAAAAAAATGGGGTTAATTGGATCATGCACTGCTTAAATCTTCTCCTATATGGAACCTGAGGGCAGTGCCAATGATTTAGGATGTATAAATTACCATAACCATAAGTGAGATATCTCATTGTTCCTGTGAGAGAAGACTGGGTATTTCTTGACCATTGAAGTGGGAATTGAGGGGGAAAAAGGGAAAAATCCTAATGTCTTTAGCATAAAAACAAGAACTTTATCCTGATCTTGCACTGATGTAAATAGCTTCAGAGTGATACTTCAGCAGTTAAGACATTTACATGGCAGCAAAAACTGTGTAAGATTAGAGTCAGGCACAAGATAAAAGACAAATGTTATCAGTTTGCAGTGGCTTTTCCCTTACGCTTCACATGGAACAGTAAAACACACTCCTGTGAGATGGATAGAAATTCAATATATACAAGAAGAACAGCCGACTCTTGCTGAAGGATTACATACCAAAGTGATACAGTCAAAGTACCAAGAAATGACCATTTTTTATAACAGCTTATGTAAGGCAGAAAAACACGTATAGACCAAAAAAAAATATAAGAAAATAAAAGAAGTTAGGCCTCAACCAGTTTTCTCAGTGAAGGATTGCTACAAACATTATTCTGAAGTTCAAGATAAAAGCGTTTAGGGTTGGTAGGCCTTAAATTTAGACTTTCTATAAAGAATTGGCTGTAGCAATGCAATTTGTTCCTTGTATAACACTGCAGACATAAGGAGAATCTTCTACCACATTTTTCATGGCAGTGAGATATGCACTTGTCAACATATTTTGTCACCGCAAAGTGGCTCTTGGCAACAGGATCATAAAGATCAATAAAAAAGTGCAGATTCTCAATATTTTACTAGCAGCTGCAAAAATTTCATTTATCTTGTTATTTTCCTCGCTTACTGCCACCCTGTCTCAGGAGGGCACTGCTAGCTAAGCAGAATGGTTTTCTTAGCCTTCTATGAATATCTGACAAAAACTCTCCCCTTTGTGTCTCCTCTTCATCTTCCGTCCTCCTCCTTCTCCTCCTCTTCTTCTCTCTCTCTTTCTTCCCAGGGCTTTGCATTTAGTTAATTCTTTCCACTGTTACATAAAAATGAAAATCGGAGCCACGCTATAAATTACCGGCATCTCTTAACTTGAGAAAAATTGAGTCTACTTTGTACTTCACCCTTGTAACATTTCATCTCTCAGTTTGGCTTCCCTTAACATAAACACAGCAGCCCGGCAAATGAATGTGCTAAAACCAAATGACACACTTTGCCGCTGAAAGAGCAGAACTGTTTTTGAGCAATGGGTGGTCTGTGGGGCTTGGAGTAGGCAGGGAAAAAAAAAGTGTAAGTGTACACCGTCCCTTACAAGTGTGCAGAGCTTCCAAAACTCGCAGAAATCTCTGCATGCTGAAGTACATCAAAGGGATTTTTCCCTTTTCGGATAATATTTCCTTTGCTGACATGTATTTAGTATTGTGGTTGGATGACTCATAAAGATAGCTTCATGGCGTCCCAACGCAGTTGAAGCAGAACACATGCCAACAAACATTATTGTCAGCCTCAAAATAAAAACAAAACGTTCAGCTAAGGGTCAATCAATCAAGAGCACTTTGAAGAAAATTCCATTTAGATATTACAAATCATAACAGAATGAATTTAAACCAGCTGACTTTCTGTGAGGAGGACGTCCATGTACAATAAAAATTAGGCTGGTTTTTCAGTGTCCAACTTTTCTATTTTCTTACACTTGGATGCAGTCACTGGTGATGGATGCCAGTTTTTTAAATTGTGTTTTTGTAGTTCATTTTATAAAGATCTGAAGTAATCGAAAACAGATCAACAGAGGGAACTCTAAGTAAAAACTCCATCATGAAAGGAGAGTTGTAAAATCCACTTAATATTGACAGATGTATAATGACTTTCTCATGCTAACTTTTCATTTAGTTTTGTTATATATATATATATATATATATATGCATATATTTTTTATTTTTATATATATATGTGCACGCACACATCACCACATAGAATAACAGTCCACAAGGTATCTACAAAAACAGTCTTTCATCACAACAATCTTTATTCATTATCCAGCATGTTTATTTAAAATCCTATGGTATTTTAGCTATAGATAGCAGATATTTAAGCATATAATAAAAGATTTGTAATGTATAAATAGGATTGTTATTTTTTTAACTGCAGCATTGTTTAGTCAACTGGCCAGAGAATAAAAAAAGTTGAAAATGCAACTGAACAATTTTACCATTGTTAAATTGGATCCCTATGGGATAATCAAACTTTATATATTTCATTTTAGCTTGCTTTTGTATGTTTTATTTTTAATTTTAAAGGTAGTTTAAATAAGTTTAAGATTTTTCCTAAATAAAAGAAACTCTGCTCTCTAAAGCAACCAGCAAAAAATCATTGCTCACTGCAACTGGCAAGCCTGGGGCATTCTTTGATGTGCTTCCTACCACATTTAATAAGGCCAAGCAGTCGCTTCTGATTCTAAGGCAAAAGGTTTGTTTATAGCTGAGATCATGTATTTATGTAATGTGTTGTCTGGGTTTTCTGGATCTATTTGCCAGTACAAAGTAAAATGCACCATAATTTCTTTACATTTTTCTTCACATTTTGTTTTTCTCTAGCCAGCAACATAAGAGGTACAAGTTCTAGCAATCTTGGCTGGCAGGTGCACTCAACAAAAAAGCTTGAGATGTATACACACCCCGTGACTGACCCTCAGGAAGCCTCTGGGTGCCACTTTTCCCCCTCCCCTATCACTTGCATCTCTATTAAGGGTGGAGAACTGCTTGTGTTGGCTTGCCTCTAATGAGACTGTTTGAAAAAGTGCAGAGAGCACTGTGTGGTGTGGTGTGGTGTGGTGTGGTGTGGTGTGGTGTGGTGTGGTGTGGTGTGGTGTGGTGTGGTGAGGTGTGGTGTGGTGTGGTGGTCACACAAGTGACACAGGGCTGCCCTCACTCCCTGGAGCTTCACCCCGCCCGTGCTGCTCCACGTGAGCACATCCTCCAAAGCTCTGGTGCTGTTTTTGCAATCAAAGGCAGCAGTACTCCTGATGGTTACAGTCTGATAAAACATTCTCATTTTGTGTCATTGGGTGAATCAAAAGTCACTTTACCTGTACTGAACCACCGTTAAGTTCTGCTCCCCACAGTGCCTCGCACATCGTATGTACCTCATCCAGCTTGACTTGCTGGGTTCTCCACCATCGATAAAGTGCTGCAGTGTCCCATCTTGGTCATATATCTGGGGGAGATGTCACAAGGTCAAGCAGTTAGAACAAATAATCAGCAATCATTTTCACTGCTGGTGTGTCTCTGTGGCATTTCCAGGACTTTATTGCCATGAAGTTTGTCGTCTGTGTACTGATACACTTAGAAATAAACATGAAAAAAGCAGAGAAGTATTTTAGGGGATGCAAGTTTATCATGTTTCCCTTATCAAGCCAATCTCTTAATATTTAAAGTATTTGTGGTGTCTCAAAGATGTGACCATGTTTCCCAAAGAATATTTAACCTATTTTGACAAGCTGGCCTTAAATAATGAACTGCCAGATAAACAAGAAAATCTGGATGTAAAGTGTGCAATAAAATGGCTGGGACATCTGAGCAAGGGGCAGTAGTAATTCCTAAACAAGGATCCCTCTTTCACATCTCAGCTGCAGCAAAAGCATATACTGCAGCAGCCTCACATGATATGTTAGGGAGTTGTAGGTTTCATAACTTCAAAACAAATGAGACTAAAAGGAAAAACGGAGTTGATGATGTCTTTAGGAACTCTCTTGAGACATGCAACTTTTTTTAAGTACTAAATGAGAAACCAGTCCTGAGGGAAACATTGTTTTCCTTAACATTACATCCCTGTTAAGGACATGAGAGCCAGTTATGGTGATTTTAAAAAATACAGTAATATGTTTCTATTCAAAAGTGGATGCTCTGTCTGATCAAGAGTTCCTCTGGAGGCTCTGACATGAAAAGATAAATGTATCATGCATATCTGCCCACCTGACTGCTTAGAAAATCTAACCTATCTATCGAGGTAGATCTAATCTGAGTAAAAACATGTGATCTCACAAGATTTTTACTTATTACACAATTACTCTGACAAACTTCGCAAATGTATCTGAACAATTAGGTGCCTATCTAAAGTAAATCTCATTTTTATGCCTTCTGCCCCTCTATGAACTTTATATTTGCTTTAATATCCATACCCTAAAAATGTTATCTCTTTGGAATTTGTATGAGCCTTAACTGATGTCTTCTTGAAAACATGAAATCTGCTAACTAAAGTGGAAGCACATTCATTACACTGAATTGAACACTTCTAGTATATTAACAATCAGTATATTAACAAATTAACAATCTTGAATGTCTATTTCAATATCAAGAGAATAATCTCAGATGAATATATGAATATATTGAATATGAATATATTAAATACTTATGTTTTTTTTTAAAACACGGTTTCTTACAGTTCACACAAAAATATACACAGGAATCAAAATCTAGTTTTTCCTTCTACCAAAAGACAGTCTCAAGTTCAGGAACCAGTGTTGCTTTTGTTTTTGGCCAAGAGGGACTGTGAGTAATCAGGAGGAATATGTCCATTGCAAGAGCATGAGACACACAGAAATCAAGTGTCTATGGCGATCCTTATCCTTTGTTCCCAAGTGTCTGTGGCAAGGACCAAATACTCCTGTGCTGGATAAAAAAGATCCTACCCCAACATGCACTGAAGTAAATGAAGTCAGAGAAATCAGGAGTCCTCAGAAGCAAACAAATACTCCAATCCCAGGGATTAAGTTTATTTTTTATATATGGTAACATGCTGATTATCATCAAGTACCTATTCTTATGCAAGTATCTTAATGTATGTTGAATACGGGAGTAGAATAAGCTAAACTATAAAAATCTGAAGAAATCAGAGAACTTCTACAGGACATCAGCCTATAAATAGGAAGAGAAGGAAAAATTAATGACTAACAGTACTTGGCTGAAACCATTTTGGCAATATCCATTCAAACATCCTCAGCAGTGTTTATTATCTATCCATTTGCATGCCGCTTATTCACATAACAATATATGACTTAACATGAGGCAAAAACAATTCCCATAAATAAAGAGCTGATAACTTCCTAATCCCCAGATGACATGAAATAAGAAAGACACAGAGGACTGCCATAATCAGTAGTGACACTCATATCTTGGTAGACAGGGTCCTACCCAGAACTTTGTGTAAATAGACAGTCATTAACTGATATGAAAAATTAAAATCTGTCATGAAAACATAGGACTAGATCTTTCCCGGGCCTTGGTCTGGAATTGGAAGGGCTGTGCTGTAAGACTAAGTATTTTCAAATACTTTATTCTCACAAATACTGATGCATCAAGTGACATTATGCCCTCCTTTCCTAGGAGGATATTACTGCATACTCATAATCTATCCAACAGCATTCTTATCCCTATTCTTACAGGACTGTTAACCCATCTATAAGTAAGCAGAAGCCCTAGGCTTAGAAGTTAAAATACAATACTGTGTCAAATCTATTTGTCAAATTGCATAATATGGGTTAAAATCTGGGGAAAAAAAACCAAAACTCAGATATGGTTACTATTTTCCATGTCCCAACATGCAGGAGTTCTTATTCATTTTACAGTTATATAAATCAGGAGAGCATTGAAGACATAACTGCCCGAAGAAACCATCATGAGGGAGCAAACCATAACCTGCCATGGAGAAAAACCAAACCTGTGGAACAAGCTGTGAGCACAGGAACTACAGGGAACCATTGATATACATATTTACCCACATCTCTATTACACCTGCAAACATCCTTAAACAGTCATAGTAACTATTACAGAAAATACTGCAGAAACCTGCAGTAAACTTATGTTACTGAAAGTTTTTGGCTACCTCACTTGATCATTACATCCATCTACACTGGCATAATTTTTAACACATTGAAATAGCCTCATGGCAAAACAGAATGCCATTTCTTCAAGTCCCTTCAGACTCTGCATTTATTTTTTCTCTATCTCACATCAGTAACTGATCTAAGTAGTGGAAACACAATTAGTTATTTCCTTTTTCTACTTTGACTGCACTTGGAAGTGTTACCTAAGATTCTTACTGGACCTTGATAACTGTTGGTTTTGCTGACTTTAAAGGGTTAAAGGTTTTTGATGTGGTTTTTTGTTTATCATGGAATGGAATGGAATGGAATGGAATGGAATGGAATGGAATGGAATGGAATGGAATGGAATGGAATGGAATGGAATGGAATGGACCAGATTTGTGGAAGAGACTGGAATCTGATAAAAGAGGTCTGAGCTCTTATAGTCTAACTTCTTATAGTTAATTAACTTTTTAATAGGTTCTTGACTGTTTACAGATATTTTACTGATATGTAGCAGATCAAAAAACTCAGAATATGATACATACTTCTATGAATTTCACCCTTGGACTTCAGAATACAAAAAAACTGCTTCATTGTCCAAGAAAGTCCAAAGCACATCATCAGAATACAGTCTTCTCTTTTCAGTGTTTTCTATTCCCTTCCCTGCAAGCATTGCTTTATTAAATAATCAAGACATAAATAGAGGCTCTTCTTCTAATGGCATGCAAACATAAATTAAATAGGAAGGACTAGATGTATTACTTGCTGGGTTAGTTGAGGACAATTATTTGGAGGACACAGATACTGCTATTTTAAAGACAATGATAAGAGCAATGCACAATGGCAGTAATAACATAATTTCTAAAGCACATTGTACTCATAAAAGTGTTGCTCTAAAATCTCTGAAGAGCCATAGCTAACATAAATAACAAAGGTAACATAAACACGGACCATCTAAGGTTTAAGCAGTATTAAAAGACAAGATGGAGTGCTAAAGAGACTTTTGAGAACTTCAGTTATTTCATTACAGATAAAGTCAGTATTGCTCACTTGGATCAATGGGGCATATCTAATTCCAATGCTAAAAACTGTTGCTCCAGTTTCTGGTATAGATACCAAAAAATTGTAGGCTAAAGAAGTTCAAATATAACAGCACAGCTGCAAAGAAAGCCAAATTATGATGCAATTACAAATGATTTCACAGAAGCAGCAGCAAGAGCAAAAATAGTTTGTTGAAGTTCTTTCCTCCCTATCTATTGCCTTCCTTTTTTCTCCATCCATGGTCTGTAAAAGGATTATGTCTTTAGAAATACTTCCTGCATTTTATTTTTCCATTTAGTCAGATAGAAATGTATTAACAGATAATTATTTGGCTGCTCGTTTTCATTTCAGGCAGTCAGGGAATAGAGTGATCCTGAAAATAGAATTTTTCTTTGCAAATACATTTATATTGTAAAAGTAGCTATTAGAATATTTGTTTTATGTTGCAAGACATCAAAAAAGATGTGAAGAAAACCACAAAATACTCAATAATTAATTCTTACCATTATAGAGACTCTTGCATTTTGCTGTTCACTGTTATTCTCCTTGATAACACGTACATAAAATCATAGAATTTTCACATCACATACTGTGAGTCTTTGCCTCTCTGAAGATGTTTTGTCTTGGCTTCAATGGGAAGAGTCAAGACAGCAAAGATGTACCCAAAACTACTGGTAATATGATGAAAAAGTTGTAACCAGACATGGTGGCTATGGTAGCATCCATGCAAGTTATATTCTTTCTGTAACAGTGTATGACCTTACAAGCCAGTTACACTGCAAGTCTCTTCTTTCTAACTTGGGCATCAGAACTCAATAAGCTTGACACTAGGCAAATCTCACTATTGTGAGACCCTGCTTTTGATGGAAAAACAATACAACATCTTCAAAGTTGTCTATCCTAAATGGAAGTTGAAAAATATGCAAAAAAGGGTAATCGTTATAAGCCTGGCTATTAAGATGACAGTCTGTAAAAGGTGTGCAATTATAGAATCATAGAATTGTTTAGGTTGCAAAAGACTTTTAAAATCATTGAATCTAACCCTTAAGCCAACACTGCCAAGCCAAGCATTAAATGTAGTCCCCAAGTGCCACAGCTACACTTCTTTTAAATACCTCCAGGGATGGTGACTATCACTTCCCTGAACAGCTTGTTCCAGTGCTTGACAGCCCTCTTGGTGAAGAACTTTTCCCTAATATCCAAGCTAAATCTTCTCTGGCACACTTTGTGGCTGGTTACTCTTTTCCTGACGCTGAAGAACACACCAATTTGTACCCTCCTAGAATCTCCTTCCAGGCAGT
This sequence comes from Parus major, assembly GCF_001522545.3. Classification (NCBI taxonomy): domain Eukaryota; kingdom Metazoa; phylum Chordata; class Aves; order Passeriformes; family Paridae; genus Parus; species Parus major. The sequence goes on along the minus strand of NC_031799.1, from coordinate 55,330,517 downwards.
TGTACAGAGCAATAAAGTCCCCCCAATCTTCTTTTACTTCAGACTAAACATCCCCAGCTCTCTCAGCTGTTCCTCACAGGACTTGTGCTCCAGACCCTTCCTCAGCTCCACTGCCATTCTCTGGACATGCCGCAGCACCACAATGTCCTTTTTGTAGTGAGGCGCTCTGAACTGAACAAGGACTTGTGTGGCCTCACCAGTGCCCAGTACAGGGGGATGGTCCAGGTCCTGGTCCTGCTGGCCACACTATTGCTGATAGAGGCCAGGATGCCACTGGCTTCCTTGGCCACCTGGGCACAGCTGGCTCATGTTCAGCTGCTGTTGACCAGTGCTCCCCGGTCCTTTTCCACTGAGACTTCTTTCCAGCCTCTCTGCCCCCAGCCTGTATCATCATTTAGGGCTGTTGTGACCAAAGTGCAGGACCTGGTACATGCCTTTGTTTGACCTCATAGACTTGGCCTCAGCCTGTCAATCCAGCCTGTCCAGATCCCTCTGCAGAGCTATCCACACTCCAGCAGATCAACTCTTCTCTGTAAATTAGTGTCGTCTGCAGACTGACAGAGGATGCGCTTGGTCCCCACATCCATACCATGGATAAAGATTTTGAGCAGGGCTGCTCCCCACTGCTGAGCCCAGGGGAACAGCACTTGTGACTGGCCACCAGCTGTATTTAGCACCACTCACTTCTACTCTCTGGACAAGGCCAGTTTCAGTTTTTATCTTGAAGAGTACAAGCCAACAGCATCAGTTTTCCCAGCAGAATTTGGTGGGAAATGGCATCAAAGGCTTCACTGAAGACCAGGTAGAGAATATCCATAGCCTTTTCCTCATTCATGAATTATGTCAGACTTTCACAGAAAAAGACCAGGTCAGTCAAGCAGGACCTGCCTTTCTTAAACCTATGCTGGCTGTGCCCAGTCCTGGCTTCTGCATGATGGAACTCGGGGTGATTTGCTCCGTGACCTCCCCTGGCACCAAGACCATGCTTACAGGTCTGTTGTTCCCTGTGTCCTTCTTTCTGCCCCTCTTGTAGCTGGGCTTTACATCTGCTGACCTCTGGTCAATCAGGACCTCCCTGATGAGCCATGACCGCTTATAAATGATTGAAAATAGCTTAGTGAGCTCTTCCTCCAGCTCCTCAAGACTTCTGTCAATTCCATCTAACCCCTTAGACTTGTGTTTGTTCAAATGGAGTAGCAGGTCTCTTACCATTTTTCTCTTGATTACAGGGGCTTCATTCTGCTTCCCACACCTGTCTTACAGCTCAGAGGATTGGTTGTTCAGAGAATTGGTCTTACTGTTAAAGACTGGGGTAAAGAAGACATTAAGTTCCTTAGCTTTTTTACATCTTTTGTCACTGTTTCCTTACATATCCACCAAAGAGATTCTATTTGGCCCTCAAGTTGTGACACAACTTACAGAAACCACTTTATTTTCTTTTACAGCAATTGGGCTTTGGCCCCTCTAGTTTTCTCTCTGCATAAACTCATTATATCTTTGTAGTCCTCTGGAGTTGCCTGCCCCTTTCTTCTTCTCTTTTTTCCTCTAACTTCCAGCCAAAGTTCTCTGTTTGACCAGGCTAATCTACTTCCCCACCAATTCATCTTTTGGCATATGTGGACAGCCCGCTCCTGTTCCTTTAAGATTTTGTTCTTAAGAAACATCAATCTTCCTGGACTCCTTGCCATTCAAGACTGCCTCCCAAGGGACTTTGTCAGCCAAAACAGGCCAAAGTCTGCTCTCCTGAAGTCCAAGAGGGTTCTGCTGATCTTCCTCTTTACATTTCTGAGATCTGAAAACTTGATCATTTTGTGATCATTGTGCTCATGACAGCCTCTGACCACCACATAACCTGCAAGTCCTTCTCTGTCCACAAGCAGCTCCAGCATGGCACATTCCATAGCGGACTCCCTCACCATCTATTGTCCGGAAGATATCTTCCACACACTCCACAATCATCCTGGACTTTTCCCCCTCTGCAGTGTTCCATTTACAGCAAACTTTGGCTAAATTGAAGTCTCCCTCTTGAACAAGAGATGACAATCATGAGACTTCTCCCAGCTGTTTATAGAATATTTCACCTGCCTCTTGATCTTGGCTAGATGGATGGTCTAAAACAAACTTCCACCAGAATATCTGCTATATTGGCCTTCCTCTTTGTTCTCACCCATAAACCCAATCCTGTCATCAACATCATTTTCTTTTGAAGGAAACTGCAATACTTCATTTATTTATTCTTTTTAAATTCACTTTGCAGCATTTTACTCATCATCTACAATAGACTAGTACTGTAAGTAAAGTTGAATATACGTATGCTTTCATAGATGGGGAAGAATGTTAAGTGTCATTACTGGTAGAAGACAGCTCTATAGCCAACAGAACAAATTACCTCTTCCATAAAGCAGAAGAAATAGCTGACTCTTTCCTGCAAAGCCCTGAGATTCAGATAACTGAATTTGACTTGCCTAAGGCAGTGGTTGTTAAGCAAAATGCCGATGAACTCTAGAGTTTATGATAATACATATACATTATTTATTTGTTAGAGCTTCTAATCACGTCAAACTGAAAGCAAACTGGATTGTATGCATGACTTGATAACTTACTCAATTAGGTTGGATTTTGTGTAGTGTACTGGTGCCTAGCTGGCTTTGAAATCAGCACACTGCGAAAGGACCTCAGTATCTAGAAAGCTGGAAACATTCAGAAGATGCTGCATGAACTGAAATAGAGAAGACTTCTAACAGAATTCGTTGAAAATACTACATTTAGGGAGCATAGTTAAGGCTGAAAATCAAAAGACATCTGGGTTCATACTGATAGCAAAAAGTGTTCAAAGAATGAATGCTTTTAGGCTTTAAATGCCTTATTATTGGAAGCTGGGCATCTGCTTTAGGACAGGAGGGAGGGCTCTTCTAAATATGTGTCTTCTCCTTGTTACGCACTGAATGAGAAGGGTGAGTAGAAACAATCATGCATGTAACCATCACTTCTTTCTCAGTTCTTTCACTTACTTGATGATCAAGTAAGAGTATTCAGCAAACTTTCTAAGAACTCTTTAGTCTCACTGTATAAAAGAAAAATGGAATATAATGGAACTCAGAGACAAACTAAAATGCATGGAAAACTCTCCAAATACAGTGTAACTAAAAAGAAAAACTGCTGTTGATTTATGACAATAATGATATTTTATAATAACATCTTTTGTGAAGACCACATCTCAAGCATTGAAATATTTTGTAAATTACATGCCATCTTTTAGGTTACCTATACAGCGAACAGGCTGAACAGCCAGAATAAAGAAAAGAGTATTCATTACATTCTGATAAATCAAATTTTGATGCCTAATAAATATTATTGAATTTGTAATAATCAACTATAAATGTAAAACTGGTATGCAACAATAGTAGTATATGTCATCAACCTCCTTTTGTTACAAGTGGAAATGTTTTGACAAGTTCCCTGTTCAATTACATGACCATTATTTCAGAAAGACATTAGTTATAAATACTTCTCATATGTTCCTCTGTTTCTTGATAAGACTAATTGATTTGTTTTACCAGTTAAAGATTATTTATGGACAGATAGCAGAATCAAAAATATAAATATGTTTCAGATAACATTCAAGCTTGTTGTCTTAGGAGAAGATAAGAATGCTTTGGCTTATTTATTAGGTAGAAAATGAAAGCCAGTTACTATGGTCTTTATATCTATATGAAGTAAGTCCATGTCAATAACTAGTTACTTGCTTTGAAGTGCTTCTGTTTTTATAGTAATAATTGATATTATCTCCTTACTATGTAGAAAATGCAACAGTCCATTCAAAGAAGGATTTTTCATCGCTGCAATATTTGTACTACATGCAATTTTTTCATACTCAGAATTATCAACAAGTTTCCCAAAGCAATTAACAGAATAGAAATCTGAAATAAATGAGCAAGGAGAAAATATCAGGAGGCCTCACTGGTTAAAGTCAAAGCAAAAATTTTGGCCAACTGGACGCAACCCCTCTGTGAAAATGTACAGAAATATATGAGACAGCCAATGGTCTCCTTTGACCATTCACACAAATCAAAGAAATTTTCTAAAATTAACCGTATCTGATGTGGAGTGTACATCTTGAAATATCTACTTAATGTTTTTCTCTTTAATCTAGCAGGCATCATCTAGCAATTTTTATAAAAGAGAATACTTGCCAAATAATATTAAAAGCTATTTAGTTTTAATGTTTCTCAAAGGATTATGGCATATGAAACTATAAACATTGGTTTGAACTGTCTGTGCTAGGTGAAAGGCTTCATCTCTCACTTAGACCTCAGTCCAGCAAACACTTCTGCACATGTTGTAGTCCCATTGATCTCAATGGGACTACTCGTGTGTGAAATCAAGCATCTGTGTAAGCAGTTGGAGGACTGGGGCCTTATTCCAGAAAGTGTCATGAAAGCAATGCCCTGCTGATTATGTGGACTTCATAAAATTACTTTTTTTTTAAGTCAAGTCTCAGTGGTTTGTTTTGACATTAGCCCGTGGAGGTCCTGGATTAGGAAAGAATTTCATGTAACACAACAGTGTTACTCAACACCAGGGCAATGAGAGGAAGACACAGAGCAGAAAAAATCCCCACTCATGAGGCTGGAAACTTACACACATGTAAACAGATCTGTAAAGTACCAGTGCTCCTGCAGTATCCACTGACATCACAGGACCTTCCCTGTGTGTGGTTTTGCACTCTCCTGACAGGTACATTGATAGAAAAAAAAAAGCTGTGGTTCTCCAGCCATGAGTCATTCTGAAAGGGACATATTTTTGTTCAGCATTGTTCTTTCCACCCTGCTCATTGTATTGCATTTTTGTGCAGCCTGCTAGCCTTACCTCCATGTGGAGGCAACAGACTGAAGTGGTTTCTTCCAGACTTTTCTGTGTGGGACATGGAACACAAAGAGAAAAATGTTACCAATCTAGGCTCACTATTCAGAGAGACCATTAAGGAAACCAGACTAAAAGTGAAAAGATGGTTTTAAAACAGAGAAGCGAATTATCATAGCTGTCTATCATATCAAGAAGATTCTCACACCCCTTGACTGGTAAATTCATATCCTAGTAAATAAAACAGGGAAGGAATTACAAGTAAGGGCCTTATACTGAAAACCCTCATTCAACTGGAAAGAATCAATGAACTTTCTCAGTAATAAAGCTCCTAAAATTATATTTGGAGCCAGAGAATCAAGACAGTTACAGTGATACTTTCTTGCTCCCAATGCCTGCGAAAACAGAACACTATTTCCTTTGCAAGGTAATAACAGAGCTTTGGCCATTTTCTTCAAGGTTCTCAAAACCATTAGACATTGAAAAGTGAAACTAAAAAGTGTTTGTTTCGTATTTTTTAATTCCTTTACAGAACAAAATATTCCAGAAGGATTTTGGCAGATTTAATCTCTCAGTATCAAGCTAGACAACTAAGCCAAAACAAGTGAGTAGGTACACACTCCTCGGGTGACTTCCTGATGACTCTGTGACCCCAGAGAAATCACTCAGGACCAAAAGAAACTCATGAATGGAAAATATTTAAATTTGCCCTGATTCTTAAATATAAAAAAGAACAAAAGTATGGAGGGTCTGTTCTTCAAACTTAAGGCTTACCTTTCTTGTAAGAGCAAGCTGATGGCCCAAAAACAGCACAGCTTTTCATCCCTCACTCCTATAATTTCTCTCAAGTACTTCAAAACACCGTTCCAAACTGTGTTTTCATAGTTTTGTGCATAATCAGTACCTCTAGAGAGGTAGTAAATCTCAGACATACAAATCCCAGACTCAGTGCTTAGGGACATACTTATATTAATTTAGTATTAATACTAATATTAATTTAGGGACATACTAGTATTTCAGACATACTGAAATACAGTGCATAGGACATATGGCACAATTATCATTCTGTAAATGATTTTAGTTTGGTTTCAGTTTGCAGCACTTGGGGCTTCTCATCATTTTCTTTGCCTTTAGGATTTTTAAAAGTTCTAATGTCATGTTCCTTTAAGCATTTTAAGAACTAGATTATAAAGGTACTTCTCAAGCACAGAGCGGCAAGAGCTTCTAAGGGATCTGCAGGGAGGGTATCAGGAGGATGGAGTCACTCTTCTTGGTGGTGCCAAGCAAAAACACAAGAGGCAGTGGTCAGAAAATGATGTTCAGGAAGTTCTACATGTATATAAAGGAAAACTGTGAGGGTGGCTGACTATTAGAGCAGGCTGCCCTGAGAGTTTGCAGAGTCTCCTTCTAAGGAGGTACTCAAAAGCTGTCTGCACACAATCCTGGGTAGCATGGCTATGAAACCCTCCTTGAGCAGGGAGCTTGGACTATGCAACTCATCCAACCTTATATAAAAATCCCAACCTGTTGTAGTGCATCTAAAAATCTTGGTACCTCCCAAGGGTAAAACCCACCTCTGGTTTGTGTAATGTTAGTGCCTACCTGAAAACCTTCTCTCCCTTCCCCCTTCCCATTGGCTGTGACCTCCCTGCATCCCCTGATCACCCCTGCCCCCAGGTATAAGAGATAAAACCCAGAGCATTTCGCTCTCTCTCTTGCCCCGGATGGACAACAGACAATAAACCCGGGATTATTCCAGCAAGTTTGAGCCTCCTGTGTCTAGATACTTTGAGTCCGTGTTGTATCCACTCCAGGACCCCCTCCGCCGCCTGTGCCCTGAGACGAGCAGGCTCTCACCACGGGGGGTGGGACAGAGGGGTCCCATCGGGGAGGAGGATTACAACACCAACCCTAATGCAAACATGTACTACAGGTGAAAATCCTCTCCAAAATGAAAGCTTGTTCACAAGTAGCCTTCCCTTCAAGAGATATCAAGAGCATTACTTTCTTCTAAAAAATATATTGCTGCCTAGTGTAATGGTTGTGACCCATTGATAAGGGTTTGTCCTTGGACTCAGGCAATAATAACTATATTCAGGTGTGTAAACTTAAGTTCCCACTAGTGTTTCTGGTATGTTCAAGTATTCCACTAAAACTTCAGTGACTGCTCCAGAAGACAAGCAGTTATCCTTAAGTTCTGAGCATTACTTGTCAGCCCTGTCTGTAAGTCTTAGAAACTTTCCAGGATTTAAAAATCCACTAAACACCTCTATTCAGACACTTGAATTGCTCTGCAGATGCCTGGGTTTAGCTCCTGCCCTGAAAATGGTTTGTCACATGGCTTACAGCAAGTACTTAAAGTCTTGATCCTGTGGCTGTAGAAAACAGGGATTTTGATAACATTTTTTGTGCACCATTTGCTTATCTTCACTCTGAGTTTGTAAGTAAATATGGATAGGGGCTGTGTTTACAGTGTATGTGTAGAACATCTATCACAGCAGAGCACCAATTTACTACTACAATACAGGCTCCACAGATAATTCTTTCAATCCTTTTTTAAACTTCTCATTAAGGATTACCATAAATGAGGAATTTCAGTAAAAATTACATACCTTAGAAAATATACTTAATTCCTTTGTGAGTTTTAAATAATGAGGCACTGTGATATTTTTAGTTTGGAATATTTTGGAATGTCTGGAATGTCAAGTTCCCCAGATGATGATTAAAAGGTCAAGTAATAAAGTATATGATAAACTGTGCCTGAGATTCCTCATAAAACAAATGAGTAATGGCTGAACAAACTGTGTTACCATGTTTTCATATCAAAAAATTCCTAGAGACTATTATTCCTTCAAATTTGTTAAATTATAGGATTGTCAGAAAAACAGCACAGGAATGGCTAGTTTGCAGCTTCTTTGGGGCTGAAGTCAGAATCAAGAAGCAAATGAAAGAAGTGCAGAAAAGGAATAGTGCTGATGTTGATCGTGGACATCATAGTGGAGAATGTGAAAAAGGTTTTTTCTTTCCTGAGTGCAGGTCTGGTGTTGGGAAGTATCATGCTAAGTTTCTTTAGAAGTGTGTTTGTTTCTGTGGGGATTACAACATTAGATTAGAACATTGCTTGAGACACAATCACAGGAGCCCTCCAGAGCTGTCAAGCATTTGGCATATCTCACTTATCTCTAAGGATGGCAGAGGCCATCAATACAAAGTGGACCATCAATCAATATGGGGTCTTCTTCAGACATTGTCTGTCAGCTGATCAGAGGAGGACTTTAGGGAATCAGCTTTCCATTATCAGGATTTGGTCTGTGATCAGAACAAGCCACTAAACCTTTTACTTTTCACTTGGCAAAAACATACACACTGGAAAAAAGTCCTGACAGTTCATTCATTTTGCTCCATCACTGGAGCCAGATGATGTTTGACTGGGGAGACCCACCCTCTTTGATGTTGTACTCTTTTGAGAGTGCCCTGCTGTGAAGAAAATTTTCTCCTTCCAAATTAAAGAGAAATATTTCTGTGTCCAGCTGTTAAATGTGACGTTTGCCATTTTTCAGTGCACTGGCTTTGTGCCATCTTGCAGGCTGTGTTTCAAGCCTATCTTTTTCCTTTCCCCTTCTCAGCAGCAATAGCCACAATGTGCTAGTGTCTCCAACTTCTACATACATCAATACCAAAAGGGAAAATATAAGTAATACTGCATTTCTCTGAACTACAGCAACAACATTTACATGTCTCTCCTGATTTTTTTTAATTAAAGCCAGCTATCCTTCATGCAATGAAGGATAAAACCCTTAAATATGATCTATGAAAAGCTGACTTCAGTTTTATTTTGACTGCAGTAGGCAAACCATGCCGAAGAAAAGCCTTAGTAGAAAACATTTACTGGTTAAATGGGTGTGGATATTACTAAAAGTTGTTTCGTGTCCACATCAAATAAATGGCACCCATTCAGAAGCCCTAGCTCTGTTTAAATTAAGACAAACTTCTCATGAAATCTTGAATAAATATTTAGGTTTATGTAATCAAGAAAATCTGTATCCTCTCTTATTTATTAGGTGTAATTTTTAGAGTTATAAAAACCACTGTCACAAACTGTGTATACAGTAAATAAAGGGTGAACTCATCATTACAACATTTTTTCTACCTATTGAGGTGGATGAAATGCAACAGGTTCCAAGTATTCTTCAGTTCAAGCTCTCCACAATCATTTTCATTTCCATATATATTTGCTGATACAGTAAAGGATCAACGTTTGATGGATTTTGGCAAAGTCATTATTACAAACCTGTGTTCTGTAATTAATCTCAGACTATGACCAGCAAATCTGAATAACTGCTTATGTACTCATCACATCTTCATGCTGTGAAAATTAAAACCTGGTTGAGAGACTCAAAGGATGAGAATGGAAACACTTAATTTGGAAAATTACATGAATGGTAACAAAAACATAGCACTTCCCCTTTAGGTATTCACTTTGTAGATCCATGCCAAGAAAGAGTATATTCAGATAGATTTGATCTAGAAATAAGCAGTAAAGGTGCTCTTAATCTGGACTACAAATAACTCTTGGACACAGTTTTTTAAATTAAAAAAAAATTTAGAATGATGCAGGTTTACAAATAAATATAAATTAGCCTCTCTCCAAAAGGCTAGAAGAGAGCCAAGCTACATTCTGTGGGGCTTCAGGCAGTTCTCAAAAGCTATCTGGTATCTAACAAGGGTGGTACTGGGACTGGCGATGTCCAGGCAACACAGAGACGCTGGCTGTACTGGTGTTGGCAATCCAGCAGCAGGCATGCTTACTTGCTCCTGGAATGAATCAATGACTGCCACTCCTAAAAACTGCAAGAAGCACATTAAACTCTACAAATGGTACATTTGGATCTCTACTTTATGCTGGTTCCATGACTCTGGTTCCAAAGAGGTGACCTCGTTATACAAATATAATTTACACAGCTGTGGTCCCTATCATTCTAAATTGAATAAGAAGTAATTTTCTTAGTGATAACTCTACTTATTTAGCTATCCTATGTTATCCAAAATTTTCTTGACTTGCCTCTAGTCTTCCATCAGCCACTGTTTCATCATGTTTCTTTTTTCTGTCCCTCAATCTATCAGATTGCAGAAAAACACCCAAGAATTTCTCATTAGAGTGAAAATGAAGGACTGATTCCAAAGATTGGTGTTGGTCTCTTTCATTATTACTTTCTGCATTATCTCTTTCACCTTTAAAAGTATATACCTTATCCTTCCAGCTTTTTCTCAACTCTCCTCTCTGTGCCAAAATAATTTTCTGTAAAAGTGAAATTTTTATCCCAAACAGGTATAAGTGAAAATGTACAGGTGGCTTATATAGGCCAACACAGATGAAGCAGGACTATTTCAGAAATAGTCAAGTAGTTTGAGTAGCAAATCTGCTGGCTTTAAATGACCACTTTTTACAAATAAACTCAAGGCAGACAAAATAATTTGAAACCAATAGAACCAGTGATTATAATCCATCTTGAATATTTTAACAGTAAAATGATTTGTGCAAAGCAAGTTCTATTTTTCCTCAAGACTAAATTTAAAAAAATATAAAATAAACCAATTATTTTGATGATTTTTCCCACAAGCTCAAAATTTAGTATGAAAGAGATATTAATAATTTTCTAGCAAGACTGTCTGTAAAACTGTTTCGCTGGATCTGTTAAAATATCACAATGGTTGTAAAGCAATAATAATAACAAAGTATTTTGGACAAAGATTTTTTGGTTTTTAATTTGGATTATTTCAAGTTTTTATAAACCAAAATGTACTTTTATTATAACCTTACTGTGCTTTAAAAATTAAAGGAATTTTGAACTGAGAAATACATTTTCTGTTTAGAAAACGTAAGAACTTCAATTTAATATCAATTTAGATAATTTTGAACTATTTTTCCTTTTATTTGTGAGATATTTCCATGAAACTGATACTTTTTTGGAAAAAGTTTTATTTTCTGAGCATTAGCTTCAAAACAAAATATTGCTTCCTTGGGGAACTCCAACAATTTATAACCAGTTATCTGTTGTACCCCAGTTAAAGACACACATAAAAACAGTCATGGCACCTAAGAGCTTGCAATCTAAAAGACACAGATAAGGCTAAATGAATTGAAAGACCCAGAAAATGTGATGAAAGCATAACCTTTCTCCACTCCTTTCCTGTATCTTTCTCCCTCATGCACAATCACAAGAATTTTCTGCTTAAATATAAAAAGAATTAATCGGGAGTACAACTTCACAGTTTTCCTGAGTTAATCAGGAGTTACCATGCTTCCATTCTGCCAGATAGAAAAGCTTTGGTTTCCCAGTGGGGTGCAGATCTCTACCAGCTCCCTCCTGCTTCTGGGGAAGATAAACCCTGGCTGTATCTGCTGGCAGGTTAAAATCTGAGCCCTTTCTTGGCCAGCTGGTTTTCCCTGTTTGCTGGTACATGCGAAGGCCAGCAGCATAAGTCAGATGTATATTTCTCCAGGCACTTGGAAGCAAAAAGAAGACATCCTAAAGAAAGGGCAGGGAAACTAAACAATGTAGAAAACAGATATTTTTGCAAGGGGTTTCTCAAGAACCCCTTACTGCTAGTAAGCAAATGAGTCCTTGTTCAGCTTCTTTTTAGTTGACTTTCCTAACTGGTTTGACTGCTGTATTTGTAAGATGAGAGAATATTAAAAATAACTGTGAGCCAATTCTTAGCAATACCCTCACTCTAACTGTTTTCAAAGAATTTGATGAAGCTGTAATAGAAATCAATTTGTCCACAGAAAGAAGCACTTCTTGTTCTCAAATGACAGATTTACTATTTCACGCAAGCATGAATATCCTAGAGCTCACCCTTTTTAATAAGGAGTCTTTTAAAAGACATAAAATATTTGTCCTAATGAAGTAATGGTTTCCTAAGGTTTTGCTTCTTTTCTGTACTGCCTACAGTTTTATGTCTTTGTTGAAATGTGTCACTTCTTAAATTATGATGTTTTCCTAAGTCTACTATATTCTTTTTCTAACCCACACTAAGAAAGCACAATTGTCAGACATTATGTTTTGAGGGCAAACTGACCTCCAACATATTGTGGATAACGTAAATTTAATATTTTATAGTTATTCTGAAATCATTCCTAAACTCAAAATCCTTGGTTGCTTAGCATCTTTAACCCACTCCACCTAACAACAATAAAATAAGGAGGTTGATGTTTTCTGCAGAAAATCAAAGTAAAAGGTGAGAGGCAAAAAAGTACTTTAACTTTTAGGGAGTCACTGCTATTACAGAGTCACTGCCAACTTTAGATAAGACACTGTACTGAGACAGCCCAAAGAGCTGCTGAAATCCCAGGACTGTCATCTTAGCCAGTTCAAATTTGTCTAAAATTTTCCAAGAAACTGGGAGTATAGGATGAGTGAGACAGGAGAAGTTAATGCACTGTGATTCTAGCCTCTGCTGACTCATTCTGTCAAGAAACACTGAGGTTCCTCCACAGAATATGATAGTATGTCACTGTGGAAGATTTTGCTTCTTTTTCTCAAACACTTTTCACTCTCCAGTAGAGAGCAGGGAAGGATCTGAGTTACTCCAGGCTTCAAAGGGAAGACATTTATTCTGTCCAGATAAGTAAATTGTCTAGTAATCCCATGTGGCATCTGGATAGGAAATATATTATACTTACTAGAAAATTGAGCAAATCCTTGGAATCAAGGATGAATAAACAAACTGACTGAGAGGAAAAGACACTTACCAGAGTCTTAATAATGAGATACATTCAGGAGCATTCCATACTTTAAAGGGTAGTCTTGCAGTGAGCGTAACTAATGAAGCCTGGCTTTTGTATGGATGTGTGTCTTTTGTCCCCAAAACATCCACTGCTGTAATAATCTCCTCTTTGACACTGATTCCAGTGTATGACACTGATATGTAAGTACTTTTCAGTTACCAGGCACTTAGTACTGCTGCTATCACTGCAAGCTCAGCACACAGAGGATCAAAATGTACAGTGCAGTCTGTCACAGTGAGTGCAGGAGGAAAGGGGTCCTGGGGCACTGTGCCTTGCAATGTCAGAGCTATAGTGATGACTAAAATTTCTCCCGAAAGTACCCAGTAGCTTTTGCTCAACAGTGAGGTATATATTGGGTCACTGAGCTTTACTGAGCCCCCAAGGGTTTTTTTTTCTTCCCAAAAGCATGTAACTTCTTCTAGATGTCATTTCGTGAAATGTGAAGTAGCAAGAAGGTAAAATCTGGAACCATGCAGGACAGAAAAATCTTGGTGCACATTTTGTATGTGCTCAACAAACCTCATGTGTTTTACCAATTGTGCAGGCAATAGGTCCAGATTACAACTATTGTTTTCCCAAATCTCTGGAAATTTAAGTTGCTGCATATTCAGAAGAGTACTGTTGCCATGACAATACCAAAAAGAGCATGCCCTGTGTGCTTTTCATATTTTACTTCACTATGTATACAGGATATCCTTTATTATACAGGCTGCTTGTCAGTTTGAAAAGATGAAAACTGCATTTCCTGTTTTCTTCTCTTTTTTTTCTTTTTTTTTTTCCCCTGCTTTTTCCACATTTCAGGAGATTTACCTTCTTACCCATGACATCAAAATCAGTGAAAATGCAGGAGCAATTTCTGTATTTCTACAAATATAGTTCTGACTGTTAATGAAATCCATTTTAATCTCTACAGACAAATCTTTAGCAATAACACAGTTCAGTTGTAGATACTTTCCATAACCATTACATTCAAAAGTCATGTTTTGTGACATTTTCTCAATCTAAAAAGTGTTTTATCTAAAAGTGTTCAAAACCAACTGTGACCAAAACAAAACCTCAGATTCTAATAGAGTTCTTAACATTGTAAATACAATCTGAATCAGACCCAAAGTTGTACTGCTAAGAGCAACTGTTAACACAAAATTGCATGGAAGTTCTACAAACAGGGTCAAAAGGCATCACGCTGTACAATGCAGAGAGTCTGTATTTCAGTTTTTTAATTACAGTGCAAATCCTCTAAAAGTCAATGCAAAAATACCCAGCAGAAGCAGATAGCTAGCGGATTTTTAAATTATAGTGGTGATGGGAGAAAAAGAGCAAGAAGACCCTACCACACTTACAACAAATGATTGCAGCACTTTTCACCTGTAATATCACCAAGGTATGTATTGCAATCCCATTTTACACCTGATGTAAACCATACCATTAACTTTGCAACTCCACTTAGTCTGTCAGCTTTAATGTTACATCTACATATACTGTTCACATAAATGAGAAAAAAATCCAAACCTCATCATATATGTCATTCACATACTGAATACAGTCAGTTCTGAGATTTGTATTGATTTAATATCCTTGAGAGTAAAAATAAACATGACTCAAAAGATCCATCATGATGCAATTATCCAAAGTTTTCCTTTTAAAATGCAACTCTGTTTGGTTCCTGACAAAACAATTTTAACTGTAAATTTGCAAATGTCTTGGTCATAAAACCGCACAGATCTGAGCTATAATAGTCAGAACTCAAATGTTTCATAAATACATTTTAAATATGGCATTAATATAAAAATCGCATATCATGCAACCAAAACAATTTAATATGACTTGCAATGGCAATAACCAGGTCATTTTAAAAAAAAAATACATATATATATAAACTCCATCATGTAATTTTGAACTTCTTCTGACCTTCTGATGGTTACAATTGGGAACAAATGTTACCCAATAAATACATTGCCAGCCTTTTATTTGCAAAAAAATGAAGACAATTAATTTAAGCAGCCTTTGTTTTAGATACATTGCATGCATTGCATAAGAAAAAATACCAGTCTTTCGTATAGATCAGTTTTAATCACTGATTAAAAATGTCACTGATTTAGAGCATATCTACACTGCAATCAAAGTGACTGGGACTGGTGCAGACGAATCTGTTCTCTAGGTGTCAATTAGTAACCTAGGTCATGACAGCAGGGGATGTACTTACAGCTATTTATTGTGTCTTACTGGGAGTTTGCAATCCTGTGGTAAACTAATTTTTGCTGGAATCACATCACTTACAAGACTGAAATAATTACCCTGATCAAAATTATTTGGCTTGTGTCTGCCCAGAGGTGCAGAAACATCTTTGGATGCAATGCAATGTGTTCTGAGTGAATTTGCAATAGGGGAACCTGATAATAAAGACTGGGGCACTGTTGGTGATTTGCAGCACAGAGTAATCAAGGTTATCTCCCTTAGATCAGGTGCTTAGTGACATCGAATGTTGTTTCGTGGTGCTGCAAGCACAACTTGCTGTAAATTGCCACACCCTAGAGTGGATTACTACAACTAGTACTCAAAGAACTCAGGCATTTTTTGTGCTGTCTTCTCATGCTCTTAAAGAAAAGTGTATGAACGATTTTTATCATCTCAACATTGAAGTGTGACTATTGTTGTATATTTTTACTAGAGAAACAAAAATACCTTCTATATACAAATACATTTATAAGCAAATGTATAGAATCATATCAGTCTTCGAAGAGCCACCATTATGACTATGAAAGCATGCTGTCAACCAATCAGGAGTTTTGGGTTTTAAATGTTTTTTCAGCATTCTTTCCAAAATATACCCCTCCCTCTTTAAATTTATTTTTTCCTTTTTTTTTATTAAGTACACAGAAGTAACAGCAGTTTTTAGGAGAGCTGTGGCTTCTAAGGCTGCTGAAAGCCTCTTCCCAAAGATGACCTTTCCTACCCAGTAAATGATTAGAGCTGGGGAAAAGGGGAAAAAAGCAAAAAAAGCAAAGGGGAAAAAAACGCTTTTTTTAGTCGTATTGCTCACAAAATTACTGTGCTGGTGAAGCTTTTCAGACACATGCTCAAAACGTAACATAAACAAATAAATAAATAAAAGTGTTCCCCTTCCACCAATTTTAATTTCAAGACTTGGCAAGCTGGCACATCTCGAGTCATTTTATGGAAGCCCTGAGATAATACCTGGTGGCGAGAATATGAGAATGTCTGGAGCATGGCAAGAATGGGATACCTCTGCTTGAACTGCAGCAAAATCTTCCCGTTACAAATGGCAGCAAAAGTAGTAAAGCCTGGTGTGTCTAACTACTTCAGCCTTATCAAACGGAGGAGCAAAAAGCCTTTACTTAGGACCAGAGGCTCTAATTCGTCCAGTGGGAGACGGGCCAAGGGAAGACACAGTTTCCACATGGAAAATGCAGTGGCTCCAAACAGTCCATCACTCCAAGTCAGAACCGGGTTGGTCTGGGGGGCAGGTGGGGTTCTGGCAAAGCAGCTGTGGCTCCCCTTGCTGACCTTTCCTCTCCAACAGCACCATGCCAGAGCAGCCAGCAGCCTCTGTGTGAACACGGGCTTGCTCGTGGTGCACACCACCGTCTTCTGAGCTCTCCAAAGGCAGAGGTCTTTGCAGACCCTTTCCTTAACAGTGGAGAAATCATTGCTGCCAAAAATGGGTCTTTGGGATGCAAACCATGCTCAACTTTGTACAA
The DNA here is from genome assembly GCF_001522545.3 of Parus major. Taxonomy (NCBI): domain Eukaryota; kingdom Metazoa; phylum Chordata; class Aves; order Passeriformes; family Paridae; genus Parus; species Parus major. The sequence continues at coordinate 55,314,143 of NC_031799.1, read as the reverse complement.
AATGCAGTGCCAACTCTGCCTTCCGGCAAAGAACTTAATCAGAGAGAAAATCATCATGACACTTGAGCTAGTGCAAACTAATGGGAGCTGCAACACAGGAGGGAGCTCAGCGTGTCTACACAGGCACTGAGAAATCCGATGGTGTGAAACTATGTAACAGTGTCATCTAGTGACTCTTGCCACAACCTTATCATCAACAGCACAACCAGCTACAAGGAAGGCTGTTTTTCACCCTGCTGAGGCAACCTATGCCCACACACACTACATTGACACCTGGCATTCAGCTGTGGCAAGACTTCACAAGCAAACTGAGAGCATGCATACACAAACAGGACATTTGTAAACAATTGTCTGGTGTGTGGAATTCTTAACTCTGTGTGTGGAAATCCTAGTGGCACGACAATGTTAGGCAGGGTATAGATCCTGTCTTGTGTCATGGAAACCATGTCATGACAGTGCTGAAATACAGATGGTGATTATACCACCTAGTGAGGCTCCTTTGAACTCAGTCCTTCATGTAATCTGCAGGACACTTTACAAGGTCCTGCAGACCACCAGTGAGCTGTGCACAGCAGTTTAGTAGCCTGTAGTGAAGGTAGCCGCAGCTACCAGCAAGCAGCTTGGTTGACTTCTTTTTCTTCTCTAACATCTGACCCTAACACCAAGGATTATCCTGGGAGGGTTCAAGGCCAGGTTTGGATGGGGCTTTTGAGGAACCTGGTCTAGTGGGAGGTGTCCATGGCCGGAGCCCATGGCAGAAGGGCTGGAACCAGAGGGTCTTTAAGGTCCCTCCAAACCCAAACCATCCTATAATTATGTATCAGCAACCAGTGACTAAATCCCATATCATACTTCCTTATTTCTAAGCACATTCACTGAAAGCAAACTAATCTGCCCATAAGGCCCGTGAGAGCCCTTTAGCATGACACTAGTGAGTTGTTTCTTTGGTTTTTCAATTTTTTTCATTCTTCTTGCCTTAAAGTCTGCTTCCCACACAAGTAACCCATATAACAAAGACCATTAATAAAAATGAAAAAGCTTAACTAATATATTGGATTCCTTCCTTTTTAGAGTTATGAAGTTCTTTATGAAGTGCAATACTTGCCAAAGAATACAGTTAAAGGCATGAGCATTTTGTTATATTTCCATTATAATTAATTAAACTGTCAGAAACATTGTCCAAAGAGCATTCATTCTGACAAACTTGGAAAATCTGGAAAATGTAATGCAAGTGTGATGCTTGTCTATAATTCACGCTTCAGTTTACAGCAGTATTTAAACTGAAACCTTTATTATCTGTTTGTACATAAAAATAAAAAAATAAAAAAAATATGCAGTTTAATTGCACTGGGGTTTTTTTTGAGAGACTTTAATTTTTGAATCATATTCACCTCCTTCCTTTGCTTTAAACTCTACTGCTTAGTGCTTTAAATTATATACACCAAAACTCAATGCAACATTCCAGAAAATCAGGAAAAATTTTTGTTGTTAGTTTGGTAATTAATTTTTCTGATTCTGCTGTAAGCTTGATAGTTGAAATTGAGTTTAACACACACACACAAAAAAAAATTAAAAAGTGTTTTCATCCATGTTCAGATTTTCTTACCTGAGCATTGTTCCTACCATGCAGCTGAAGCATCTTCAGCATCTAAATAGGTGCCATCATAATAATATCTCAGAGCAAATTGGGACATGTTTTTTTCCTCCTGGGGCACTTAAATCTTGTTTTCAGTTTAATCACCAAGCTCTGCTCAGAGCCCCGATCACTGATTTGGGTGCTTTCAGAATCTCAAGCCTTGCTAAATTGTGAATGCGGCTTAGTGCATCGCACCCAGGCACCCTGAAAGGATGCATCCAGGCTAGGAGCACGGAAAACTTGCCTATATTGTGCCATGCAGGTTCAATAGCTCATTCAGAAATAAATCAATTCAACACCTCACTGTAGAGGGTAGCTATAAACCCTGGTGACCAAGGAGCACTAACATCTGATGAGCATGCCTCTGGGTTTGGTGGCATCACCTCAGGTCTCTCTGGGCAAGTGTTCGTACACAGCAATCTCACAACTAGTTCTAAATGGCTCATTCTTGGCAATCCAACAGAAAATAAATTTAAAAAACAAAACCTGGGAGGGGGAAAGAGAGAGAAAAATGTTTACAGTAATGCTTTTAGAGCAAGGTTAAGACAAGTTGGAATAAAGAGGAAGAAAGAAGGTTCCAGATATGTGAAGGAGTCCCTTGGCTTTCATTTTGAAACAAAGTTATAAGCACTTTGCTTTGCCAGAACAAAATAAATCTGTAACAAAAAAAAAAAAAAAAAAAAAAAAAAAAAAAAAAAAAGAAGGAAGAGAAAAAACCTAGCAGTATTTCAGCTCGAAAAAATCCTGAACCTCCTTTCTGTACCATGGATAAAAGAACAGGCTGCTCTGTATCCTTTCCCAGACCTGATCCAAAGAGCAGCTTTCTGAGGGACCCCAGGGCCCAGGAATAATCTGCAACCAAAGCTGAAGCAGCGCAGCCTGTTGCCTTTAGGAAGAGGAAATCTCAAGGTACCATGAGCTGCTCTCAGGTCCTTCTTCCCAAGGGGAGCAGGAGGGCCAACACTACCACTTCTTCAGCACAACATCTCGGGACAGCTCATGTCCAGCTGTCACCTCGTGTTTCTTATGGGCAGCACAGCTGATCCCTCCTTTCTCACACTGCCTAGATCCATTCCTTCATTCCTTCCCTGACCCCTCCCTTTATCCACTTACTCTTTCTTTTTCATTTTCACACTGTCTTCCTTCTCAGGCTTTTCACCCCAACTCCACTTTGCATTCACAATATAGACAGATACAGATACGTAGATTTCAATATTCCTTTCTAAAACAGTGAAGCATATGGATCCCTCAAAAGTCTGTCAACTTGCATGTAAAAACCCAAGAAAACAGGGTATTTTTGTTGCCTTGAAACTCACCCTCTCTTCTGCCCTCTTTCCTGATTTTCTTTATGTCACCAAAATGACCATAGGCTAGATTTTGTTTGGGACATGATTTATGTATTAAAAATATATAAATTATATTTATACATAATATAAATAGGTGACTCCAAGGAGCTGAAAAAAACAAGTGTTAAAAGTTCAAGATGGAAAGAGCCTTCTACAGTAAGATGCCTTAGTCCTTAGCCTACTTTATGAGAATAAAATCTAATAACAATGCAGTGAACGCAAAGCAGAGAGAATGCTCTGAAATCCTTCAGCATGTGAGTTTGGGATCTAATTTCACACAAGTAACACCCTCAATACAGCCACATTTGGAGTTACAAGGCATATCAGTGAGAACTACTAGACTGAAATGATTGTATTTCAGACAATACTTTTTCTTTGTAACTGCAAGGAAAAAATCAAACATGAATGATGTTCAAAGAAATAAAGCTTAATTTATAAACTAATTCTGACTTAGAATATTTATAGCAAAATAGTGCAAGACTTTGTATGTGCTGCGTAGACTTATTAGTTAAAAAAATATATTTAATAAGTGACAAGCCCAAATGAAAAATTTTATGTAGTACTGGATACCCACCCAAGTAGTTAAATCAATTCCTTTCTGTTTAATTTTGCTATTTGTTTTTCTATCTGAGCTGCCAATTTTCTAACATATTAGGGAAGAAGTAGGAAAGTCTTTTTGATTGATAACAAGTTCAGATTTTTGTGTCAGATCAGTAGAGATTTTTTTTTTAAGTAAGAATTTCATATGTTGCTTTTACATTCTTAGACAATTATTCTACAAAAATTATTTAAATACTCTTTTTTTAGCTGCTTTGACAAGAACACCAAAACAGTTCACATCACCCTTGACCTGCAGGGTGTACATCATCTTGTCAACATATAAACAAACACATGATGGGCTGTATTTTAATAGATTCTGTAAATATCAAGATCCAATTCATCAAAGGGTTTTCCAAAGTGACAGCTGTGGGGGTTGCAGTATGTGGTTGCATGTCCATTCAGTGTTCTTGCAGTAGGATAATAGCTAGAAAACTCAGAGCTACTGTTTTTATTTCTTCTACATTATTATTTCTCTGGAAATCTGGGTTAAGCTGCAGTCTGTATATGCCACTTCATGTGTAAGAGAAATATGCAGACTTCCGGGCAGAGCCACAGGGACAGCTTTTATAATAATCCCTCTCCTCTCTCCCCATCTTTATCAGACAGTTCCTCTGATGTGCTGCACTCTGTCATAAAAAGAGGCTGAGAGGAATTTATAAGCACAGAAACTTACTTTGGAGAATGAACAGAACTCAGTTTTGATAAGGTTTACACAGACACAGTAACTTTTCTTGGTTGGGTTCGTAGCTTTATGAATTTCAGAGCTAGAAGGGACTGTTAGATCATCTGCTCCAGACTATATTTCATGGGCCATTAACTTCTATACAGGAAAAGACAGAAAAAAGGGAGAGGACTAGTACATGCTTGAGGACTGAGTGACATGAGTGCCTGCTGCCCCTGTAACTCCAGGGAAATGTTAAGGGAGTTAATGCCCTGAGGTCTGGAGAAAGCTGGGACAGCCATACCTGAAGCTGTAGAGATCATGACATGCACACAGGACAGTGGCAGTCAGCCTAGGGCACCACAGTGCTGGCTGTGAAAGGAAAGACTAATACCTGACACCACTGCCCCTCACCCAAGGCCCTGCAGCAATTCTCTGGCTCCCAAAAAAACCCCACTGAGAAAGCAGAATCTGCCTGGGCAGCTGAGGGAAGAAATTCTCAGAAAACACCCCAGTGAAGGTGAGATTCTTGTGCAAAGTACTACAAGGAAGATGCAGACAGTCTTGCTCTCCTCGTGTACAGCCTGGGAGTTTAGGAGTTTCACAGGCCATGAAGGCAAAGGCTGAGATCATTTAATCCAAAGATGCACAACTTGGCACATCCAATGACCTTTTAAAAGTCAAAGTTACCAGAATCTTTTAGCAAGATATTCTTAAGTTTTACTGCTAAACATAGTTACCTTCCTCTTTTGGGATGCATTTTGTCTAGCTTCAGTTTCTAGCCATGGTATTTTGTTTATCATGTCTCATCCATTAAATACAAAATCCCTTCTGCCAGGCTGGATTTTCTTTTACATATGTCAGTGTCTGAACCAAAAAGTCAAATCAACTCTAACCTCTTCCATAATGAAGGCAATACATCACGCTCCATTAAGAACTATATTCAAAGGTGTTTTTTCCAGAAGCTGATCACCTCCACAGCCACCTTGTAGTCTTTTACCACAGTACTCTAGTTGTGGTCTCTAGACACATGGTAACTTTTCAAAGACATTTCAGTCATATGATACTAGTCTTATTATGCAATTTATAGCTACCATGACCCTTTGCTGGAGAGTTAAATGCTGTAATGCTCATAGGCAACTCAAATTCCTATGCTCATGCACAAAGCCAACTTCTCTCCTTGGCCTCTGGTGCCTTTCCAACAGACTCCTCCAGAACTAAAAATTTAAGAGACTGATGTATGAGTTGTAAATATTTGTGTCTCTTTGAAACTCCAAACATTTTTGGTTTTGCTTGAATGGAAAGTAACACTGGAGTCTTTTTAGCAACTACAAAGTACAAGCAACCATGAAACAGAATAAAAATGCCTAAAAGCTCTGCAGTCTGACAGCAGGACAAAGTTCAGAAGTTCTGATTCTGGAAGCCACTTCATACTTTCTGTAAGCTCCTCAACAGCTCCAACAAAGTTGAAAGGAGTAAACGAAAACTCAGAATTGTGCAGAGATGTTGAGATATGAGCTTAAACACCCAGGCCTCCATTCATAATATTTATAGTTGTCTTGCACTCAAGAGAAGAGTCTTCTAATCCAATTGGTTGTAGCTAGGCACAGCAACTGATGTTTGGTTTGGTTTAGTTTGGTTTAAATCTTGAAGTTTACTTGGAGTTCTCAAGACTTAATATGAAACCATTCCACTTTCACTGATAAGATTTGTGAGCAGTTTGAGCAAATGTTAGAACTGATTCAGCCTGTGTGTATGTGCAAAACTGCCCTAATGTAAAGCACCCAATATAAGAACCCTTCTGGCATTTACGGTTACATCATTTGCTCTCAATTAACTTAATCCCACTGAGTAGCCCAGTCAGTGTTGCAGGTAGGGTACATGACCTGCAGCTAAAAGTGGAAGATTTAAATTATCTCACAGATTTCAGAAAGTAAGGTGTTGGTCAAATAATCACTAATTTTTTTCCCCAAGAGGCACTGAGCAGAGTCATGTCAGAAGGCACGGAGATCCATCTCCCTCTATTCATAACACTGTCTGGGCACAGCAAGGTTTCAGTCCACAAGACAATTACACTTGTAAGGAGTTTTACCCTTGGGCACGGCACTGTGCTAGCAGACACATGCCCACATGGCTTACAGTGCACAGCAAGCTTCTGTCTGGACAGCTTAGACCAGAGACACAAAAAGCTGGTGCCCAGATGTTCCTGCCCTGGTCCACCCTTGGTCATGCCATGTTTCCTAGTACAGTGCTGAGGACATGAATAGGTCTTTAAGAAAGTCTGGCATGCTCAAGAATATTCATGAAGCTATGTTTAAAGGAACTTGCAAGTTTTGAAGCCTTGACCTAGATAAAATATTTAAATTCATCAGCAAGAGAGTGGGAAAAATCCAGAGCAGAACATATGCATGAAAATTACTAATTCTGAATGCTAGTATTTTTTAATGTTTTGCCCATGAGTTTCTGTGGGATATCCATGACTTATCATAAGACAGAACGAGCAAAAAACTGAGTAACAGACCAACAGTACAATGCTCCTGAGACAAGTTTAGCCTGGTTTGTGAGAGTGCTAAAATCTCCTGTAATCTTTGAGAACAAAGAGAAAGAATAGCAGTAATCTAAAGCACTCAGAGTCAGAGAAAGCTCTGGCTCTTTCTCCAAACTCATTGGTATTACCATTGCTGTCCTATTCTTCATCTTCTTCAAACACACTGTTTTAGCGTCCTGCATCTCTCTGTTGTCCCAATTTTTCCTGTGATCTCAAGGTATGCTTTTTCAGCCTATATAGATACTGAATTTTCTGAGAAAAAGATATCTAGCTCTCTGATTTTTACATTGAGACTTTCAAAGGGTGTGAAGAAGGGAGAAATTCAGCCAGCCTTTCAGTCTGTGCCAATCTGATCCTTGGATGCTGAACTATGAAGTCCTTCTTTTACAAGAATTTCTCAATATTAATCCTGTTACGTATTTACTAAATAAGTTAATATCTAGTTGCAATGAATGGCTGTAGCATTATTTTAATAAAGCAATGGAATTACTGTAGAAATATTAATGTAGATCCAGACCATCTTCACTTTTCAGAGAGAAAACATTTTTCCACATTTAATGTCAGATGGCAGCTAGAATGGATGCTCTCAACAGGAAGCTTATGGTTAATTCTTCAAATAAATCAAATCACCATCAATACAGAAGGAAAATGCCAAAATGTTTGCTCCCTTTGTAGGAAGCCCTAATATAAAAGTATATCCTTCACAAGAATCACAAGAATAATTTTTATGACGGATTTTTACAGTAGCAAATAAAAAAATAAATAAGAATTTTAATTTAAAAAATTTAAATAAAAATTAGAAAATATTAAAACAGAAGAAAGGAAAGTTAAATATTAGTAAAACACACAATGGTGGACCATATAGAAACTAAGTTTTCTATAATCATAAATTATTGCCAAGACAATGAATTTCCTTGTCTTAACTATCACCGTAGCCAGCTATTTTCTCTGCAGATGCTGCAGTAATGTTAAATTCTTGGTGTCTTTTTAAAAGAGATGAATGAAAGCCAGATGTGGCAGAGAGAGGAGCATTTCTCCTAACCTGCCTGCCAACCAGTGGCTGGGCACACGACAGGAACAGTGTTCTGCTGAGCTTCAGAGAGGACAGGAGGCACTGCACAAACTTCTCCAAAGTGGCTATCATTGTTATTTCTAATTGTGATTGATAGCATCCTGAGTGGCATTGCTAACTATTTCTGATCATAAATACAGCCATTGCAACATGCAGGCCACAGGGTATAATGACTGGCGTAAAGTATAATATGTGGACCTGTGAGATTTCAGAGGAGATAAGTAACAATGTGGAAGAAATATAAATTAAGAATGAAGGATTATGGAGAGTAAGACTCTACCAAAGTCTTTAAAGTGATCCAAAATGGCAGTTACTTTATCTTTGAATGAGAGACCATCTGATTTGGCTTGGCAGCAAACTATGAAATTGCACACAAATTATCCTTTTAAAAGTAAAAGAAAAATCAGTTTCAGACAATGAGGTAAAACTTCTGCAGTGTTACTACCGCTGGGTCATGTCACTTTTGTGTTGTTTGGGCATGAAAATTAACATCATATTGAATAAACAAAATCTCACAAAGGTTAAGAAAAGAGACAGACAAATATGGTCTTTGGAGGAAAGGGAGGCTACAGACCTCAGACTGACCTTCGGCCATCTTTTGCTGGGAATGACAGACCCCAAGGTCAAACAGCTACTCAGCCAGAGTTAGTCTGAGCCCACCCAGGCTCAGATACATGTCCTACCCTACTGCAGGCTCTGCCATGTGGTGGGCTAGAGACACCCCTGAGCCCAGGCCCTCTGCTTAAAATTCACCAAGCCCCTAGACTAGGAGAGAATTAGCACCATCCAGGAGAAACAAGCAGAAAAGTTAATACTCCTAAAATGCAACCTTTCATTCCAAGTAACTTGAATGTGATCCTGGTTTGATCAGAACAGAGAATGGAATTCAGATGAGGCAACACTGATGCAAAGATTTGATCATCTACTTGGTACCCATTCTTTTCCTATACATTTTCATGATTAACATGTGGTCTAAGGAAATGCCAATGTTCATCTTCATTTTGCTTATCTTTTTGATAAAATTTTATCAGAAACTGAGCTTTCTAAACTCTGACTTTTAAACATGCTGAAAGATATGCAGCAAATTGAACTCTATAGTGTTGGTCCATGAACAACAGAAGAGATTCAGCTGGGTGAAAAGCTTTGGTCCCCACACAGAAAGACCTCACATTTATCAGGAAGAAAAATGCCAGAATCAGGGCATGGTATCTAACAAAACACAGACTTGGGTCCATGGAAAAAAGAGCACTGCTGAAAACATAGCTGAGGTCCCAGCTTGGTACGCTTCAATAACTGCCTATAAGGATTACAACAGCTTCAAGTGAAACTTACAAATTTGTGTAACTTCTTGTTCTTTTCGGTTAGAACTGGTGAAAACCAATCTGCAGTTTACACTTTTGGATGAAAACCACACCCTTTTTAAAATCAAACTTTTTTTTTTTTTTTTTTTCAGAAACCTATTAATTTTGTGTAAGTATTGTGATAATATTTTCTCATCAGTAAAAATGAAATATATTTATGTTCATTAAATGTTAGTGTTTCTTCCTGAACTTTCTGAATGCATGACATCTAATAATCCAACCAGTCTTCCTGCTCTGAGATCGCCAATGGCCCTCCCTAGGTCATGGATGAGAATATTTTTTTCCTTCTTTTTATTGTAACATTTGGGGCTTTTCATCAAATGTCAAATCTCATAACGTCTTCTCTGAAAGACAAATAATTATTTTTTTTGTGACAGAAAAATATCACTTTGTTACTGCAGCTGTCACTGAAATATTGCTGGTCACGAAAAGGTGAATTAACACAAACCCAGGCTAAAATCTACAACTCTCTCTTCATCTCTCCAATTGGAAATTAAGATGCACTTTATTAAAAACTGATTATACAAAAAAACACCAAAAAAGAAGAAAACAAACCAATTCTGAGTTCTCCTCATTTTTGTCAAAGTGATTGAGTGTGTCTTTCATCTCCTTTTACTGGAGCAGTGGAAACGAGGAGAGCATTCAAGACAGTTTAGAAGGACTAGGACTAGGACTAGGACTAGGACTAGGACTAGGACTAGGACTAGGACTAGGAATAGGAATAGATACAGTAAGAGATAATAAAAAGATTATCTAGAAAAGAGAATGTTTTTAAAAAAAATATTTTTACTTAAATGGCTCTCTCCTTTTGCAAAATTTTGATCTAAAAATTGTGCCAGTCACCAATCCATACAAAATTCCTTTCACAGATTGATCAAAACTAATATCCCGCTTTCCATAGTGAATGCTGATGTGGCAACAGGCAAAATAATGCATAGGAAATATTTTAAAAGACAAAAAAAGTGAACAGTACAGAACTAGAAGATTAGTCTAGGTAAAAACAGTCAACCTTAGATTTGCTTATGTCATATGTGTTTTAGATGACACGTCACTTAATGCAGGATTACTGGTTTAGGACTGTAATACTGACCACTACTCTATTTGCAACTCCAGGGCTCTGTTACAGGTGAATTTCCTATGCCCTCTGTTTCATAGGGCATGGTAGTATGATAAAACCACTTTTCTCCACTTTGTAGTTCCACAGATGAAACCAAAACATCTTTAGAAATACCCTCAGCTCAATAAATTTGCTTTCTCACATGCCAGTATGTCTCCACACAGAAAGTATCAGGTTGAATTACTGACAAAATACAGAACTGTTTATGTACACCTTGCTCAATCCAGGCAACTAATATGCAATGTACTACAAACAACAAATTTATGAGCTACACATTTTTTACAAGATACAGAAGAAAAAAATGCTTTTCTTTGTGTCAAATATTCATCTAACTAAACACAATGCACTACTACACACCCACCGCCAGTGCAAACCTCCCTTTTGTCACAGCAAAAGCGAAGTGCTGTCTTTTGGTCTAATGAATGCATTTATACAAAGATCCCTTAACATTTACTGCAAATGTTGTTTCTGTATAGACAGCAGCAGACAATATGCAGGTGGTTCTGCCAAAGAGCTACTCACCTATCTTTGAAAAAAAGATTTAAGAACTGTGATTACACCGGTGCTGTGTTACTCAGTCATGCGTGAAGACCTCCTTAAATCAAAGCTCCTAGTGACATCAGTGGCTATCAGTGTCTAGGCAAGGACTAACAACTGCAGGACATCAGTCTTGGAAACTCCTGATATGCATATGATACAAAACAGCTTTTTGCCAGCTATGACTGGACCTCGTGTACAGTTTGAAAAAAGAATGTCCTGAAATCAACTGCATTTTAAGATTTTTTACCTTGCACATTGCTAATTTCCATGCAAGTAGAAAGCACTGTGGTTTTGTGGTTGGTGGCTAGCATTTTGTGGCTTTATTGTATTTGTTTTAATATAGGAAAACTTCTAGGGCATATTTGCTTTATGACATAATTTCTTGATTGTGTCTTCCAGAAATAATTGACCCAAATCAAGTTACTGTACTCTATCTATTGGTTAATTAGAACTTTAAGATGCAACAAATAAAACATGTTATTGACTTTTAAATCCTCAATCAAATAAATATTTACAGCTGCAATTTGCCAAAATTATTTACCTTTCAATAACAGATCACAAAAAGTATATGTGCTACAGATTCAAGTGAATGCCTTGGATGTCAACAAACAAATTACAAACAGAAGGAAAAATAAGTGTTCCGGCTATCATTACAGGCTATAAATAGCTAATGTGGTTCTACTTTAAAGATGTGTGATCTTCTACATTAGTAGACTTTTTCAATGCATAATTGACCTTGAGATGGAGAATAACCTAGCAGTAGAGTGGCTTTTCTTTTAAAGAACAATGAGTATAGGTATTAGAGGATGTGCCTGTTGTCAATGATCATTGCTGAAATCTGCCTATACCACACTAGGACAATCAATTTTGTAAATGATTGCAATAATCAAGGAAATTGCCTAATTTATAAATCCTGGCATACAGCATTTTAATGGATTTCTACATTTTAATGCTGATGCTTTCAAAGCCAAATGAATTGTTGTCCAAGCTGTCACTACACAAAATGATAAAAACATTCAGTCTTGCGGGTAACTACATCTCATGGATATTCAGACCATCAGGTACATAATCAGTCTTTAGTGAAACCTGTGATAGCTTCCAGTTACAAGCCAATTGCAAAAAAAGCCACAGTTTCCGTATGAAAAAAAAACGTTCTGTGAATTGAGGACTAAAAATAGTTAAGAATTACTGAAATAAGACACTGAAAACTTTTTTAGAGTCCTTGGCCAGGTAAGACAGCCCACTGTTTTACCCCCTACTCTTTTTTTTTTTTTTCTATAGGGGAAAAACCACAATAATCTTATTTCTCTAACTAAAAGGCTGGTCCAGCAACTTTTTGACCATGGATTCTGTCAGAGCAGACACTGTTCAAGCAGAAGGATAACAGATGCAGGACATGATGCCACGGCTGTGGCTGGTGGGTAATTCTACCTAAACCACCCTCCAACCCACTCTCCACCCTCAAGCTGGTTCTGCAGACGTGGTCGTAGAGGCATTGCTATTCTCAGTTAAACCTTAAGCAATTGATTTCAGCCAATAGTGGGCTGGCAGTGCTTTACTTACTGCTCAATCTCACTAACCTGACATTTATGGTGTACTGATTGGCCTATGTCAGTGGTGGTGGTTGTAAATTCACTTTGAAAAGCTTTGTGTTAACAGCCTTCAACCAGGCTCCGAGACGAGTATGAGCAGGCAAGCTGACAATTGCTCGACCTCCTGCCCTTATTACAGTGAGTAAATCAGGCTTTGAGCCATTAGGCTGGAGCCCGAGGCCTACGCAAAAAGGATTGACATGACTAAAGGTCAACCTCTGTCACACATGTGTAACAATTTGGATAATGGAATTCTGTAACTTATCTGGAAAAAGTGCCAAGTGCGTGGAGGGAAGGTATAGCCTGGGCTGAATTTTCCAGCTTTTATGTTAAGGGCTTATTTAAAAGTCTGCACTTTAAACTCCATGCACATTTGATGCCACAGAAGCTGGGAGACCAAAATGTGCCTAGAGCAGTGTCTGAGGCAGTTCTGCAGAATATTGAGCATCACCACCACCTGGAAAAGCACATAGCACTGTTTCACTTAGTCAAATCTATAATAAATACATTATAATAAATACATAAAGACATCAGGCCTGCAACACATATTGGACAGTTGTATAGCTCATTTAAGTATTGCCTTTATTTACATGGTTTTGAATCAAAAGTCAGCAGAATAATGGTATCATAAATTAATTGCAATTTCAGGCCTTACAAACTAGTCTCATCCAATAGTGGAAATTGCTTTCGTAATTAAGTAAATTAAAAGGTCAAATATTGCCATAACATTGGTGCCTAGTCAGCAACACAGAAAGGTAGTGGTCAAATAAGGACAGAATTGAGCTTTTATATTTATTTGTGTTTCACGTCAGTACTTTTGCATATTACATAATGAAATCTCCAAGGTGAGATTATGTGCCATGGAAAAACAGATAGTCCCTGCATGATCTAGCAATTTAGAAAATATTTTTTTTTCTGGGAATAGCGTGTGTCCAGACGCGTGCATGTTCCATGCAGTCCTCAAAATTCCTGTTTCAGTAACACTGTTAAAATTCTGGGGCTGTATCCAATTCCAAACACCAAAGTTTATTCCAAACTTCACTTTGTTCAATAGGAAGAGAATCTGTCCCCACACCAAATTAGATTTATTTTGTAGCACATGTGCTTAAGCATGCAATACATACGTTGTGTAGACAGAGAGAACATACAAAAAACATGGAGATACATGAAGATAATGCATGATAAAGTCTTGTGAAGGTCACAGGCCTTCCAAAAGAAACATCAGGGTTTTGTTTGGCTTTTCGAAGCGCAAAAATTATCAAATATAAAGCACCTTCTACACTTGGGATCACACTAACTTTTTATGGACCATAAGAAAGGAGTTTGTAACTGATAGAAGTTATCTGGGAAAATGTGCTAGCAAGTGATCCAGAAATACCAATGACAGAGGGCTGCTTTTTAGATGCTTAGCACAATTTTCTTACCGAGCTTACAGCTTAGCATGCTGCTGACCACAATATTAGTGATATGTTCTCACAGCACAGGAACTTAAAATTCATGTAAAAATAAAGATTATTGGGCTTTTTCAATGGAAAATAAATGCAAGGGTCATGCATCACACAAAATCCTAAGAAATGGCAAAACAAGAAAATAACAGAATGGCTCCAGCTGTTACTCTTAATAACTTAAGATACAATAGTAAAGTAACTAAGGAGGCTTTTCAAGACAAAATTACTTGAATTTTATGAACATGACAAATTTGAAACAGAGCTGACAAGCAGTCTGGAATACTAGATGACAGATTGCTGAGAAACATAATTTTCACTTTAATAGAACGGCAGCATGCACATAATTCTATCCCCCAGTGCTTTTCTGTAACAGCAAATTTAGTCCAAAACTGCAGCCCTGAGAATCTAAATATGAATCTATCACCATAACTGGAATGAGTGCTTCATTTGAAGGGTAAGGATTCTCTGTGCATATTAATTTGTTCAAAACCATCCAGTATTGCTGCATGGGCCCTGGCCAGCGTGCATCCCAGCAAAATGCCTGCTCTTGCTCCAGCAGAAGGCAAAGGCAATGTTCTCTTTTGCTTCAGCTGAGACACAAGAAGGACAAAGAGTACCCATATGGTACTTTATTAAGATTATATGTACACTTTCTTGTGCCAGTTAATTCAGGGAGGGGGGAGGGGGTGGGGGGGTTAAGGAAGCAAGGGGAGAGAGGGAATTTTTTAGGGGCAAAATCAGTTACACAGGTTTAGCATTTTATATTTACTAATGAACACTCTGATAAACACATATATATACATATTATATATATAAAATTTTGCTCATCCCTGTGAAAAAAAGTTGCATATGATAAAGCATTACTTCCAAAAATGCTAAACTTCAATTAAGTAAAGTTGAAATGAAGTGAAATATTGTATTTGACCTTCTTAGGCTGTTGCAAGGAAAAAAACCAACTATTTGACCACTCATGAAAGATTAAAAAAGAGATAACATACTCTTTATCAGGCACATGAAGAACAGGAAACTAATAAGACTATATCCTTTGATATGTCAAAAAAAGTTTTTTTCATCTAAGCTGCATTTGCAGGGGAAAAAGACAATTTACAAATTAGCTGTTTCTAGAATTCACATTTTAAACTTGGGAGCCTGAAAAATTTTGACTACTAAAATGTATGCACATTTAAACTTCAGTGTTCTATCCTAATAGAATTTAAGTGTATGTCGTATACATTCCTTAAGTCTACTCTTATTAAATTTTGATGTTAAACAGAAAGGGAAAACCATGTGCAACTAGATTAATTTATCTCCAGGGAGTAAGGACACATTAATAATTGAGATAATGTTTTCATATATGTTGGAATCGAGTGTGCCTTTCCACTTCTTTATTAGAAAACACATTAGCAGAAAATTATCTCATTCTCATCAGTAAGACCTAATTGCTAAAAAAGTCTCTGTTTCTTTGCAATAACAAAAGGATAATTCTCACTACTTTAAAAAAAAAAAAAAAAAAAAAAGGATCAGAAACATTATCAGGCGCTGCTGGAATAAATGCCTGTATTACCAAAGGGAGTGTTTACTTAATACACCCAGTCCTGTTTTTGTTTTAAACAAATCAAAGTTTATTGTATTTTTATAAAATACAAGCAAACTCTGGTTATAGAAGTGGGCCAAAGGGGAAAAAAAGGACTACAACAGAAATGACTAATATTTTTGGCTTTCTGAAAGACTGATCTTTCTGTAAGTTATAAAAAATTATCTTGGCTGATTGTGAGGGAACTCTGTAATTTCCCATGAACACCCATAGGTGTCAAGGCCTGTTGTGAGGTATTGGAATGGTATGTAATTTACTCTGAGTCGTTGTACATTGTGCTGTGTGGATCACATACAAAGCAAACATCGAGTGCATAGTGGGAACACTTGTGCAGACAGGCTGAAGCATATTTCCATAGCATTGAACTATACATCAAATGCAATGCTTCTAATGTTTCCCACAACAAAGAGTATAAAAAAAAAAAGCAACCAAAAAAGCAACTACGCTTAAAAGTGTTTGCAATAGCCCTTCTGTTTGCCTGGTGTACACAAAGAATTGCAAACTAAAACAAACATCTATCAACTTTACAGTGTTGAGAGTAAAATATTAAAATGCAATTTTTGATACTAAAAATGTGAAATTCTCTCCATAAGGTCCATCAAGACCTAATGCTGAACAGCTGATCTGTAGACAGACTTGCATTTGCAGCTGTCTGGGAAATATTGGTGGTAGAGAATTGACTAAAGTCACAACTTTATAAAGGGACTATGATGAGACATTCTTGTATCATTTTTCCATGTAGACTAAATGCATACAGACAATGGAGATATACACTGTCATTTGTTTTTATGTATTTTCACAGATTAGGTTTTGTACACACACTTTCCAATTACTTTCTTTTAATATAGTTTTCTTTATTAAACATTGGTTTTCTGATAGATAAAGTATGTCAAATTGAAAGACAGAACTAATGAGAAACAGCAAAATTTTAGCTAGAGCTTAGAGTATGTGTTTCTTTGATAACAGTTTTTATCATTAACAGAAATAATTCAAGACCAAGAGCTGCCTAGCAATACATTATTAATAAATCAAACTGAATTCTTATTTTTAAGATAATTCAATTAAAATACATGCATTCATTTTGCTAGTCAACAGGAATTCTGTGTTGTGTGTTAAGAGCACAAGAGTAATCCCACACAAAAAAACTCAGCTGGTAACAACTTACGGCCTGAACCTTGTATATACAATACTACTGTTCTTTATTTCTTCCTTAGTATCTTTTTTGGTTTTGCTTTTAATTTTTTAAAAAAGCCCTAGCTTCATTCATTGCCTCAGAACAGTTTTTAAGTTAACCTGAAATATGATTAAAAATTCTTGCTTTTTTAAAAAAGATATTGTCAGGTTTTGCAACTTTACTTGCATAAAACATATTCATTTAAAAAATAAATTGATAATGTAAATATTTATGGAAAAATTATCTGACTCCATTTATTTTATCTAAATTCCAGTTTTTTATGTAGTACATGGATCTGGCAATCTCATTTTACTTTTATGTATTCTGTTAATTAGAACAGTCTAAACCACAACGCCCTTCTTAATAATTAGAGCCCCCAACATCATTATATAGTGTTCCATAAAAATATTTGTTTGATAATATACCCCAAAGTACTGTAATTATAATCACTGGACTTTGATGGGAGCAGATTTAAATCCAAAATGTCAGTATCTCCTGTACAAGAGAAATTCCAACTCCACTGGAGGCAGCAGCAAAATTCCCGATCACTGCAATTCATCCAGTTCTACTGATCACATTCAGGTGTGATGTGAGATTGATCTTTTTAATGTGAAAATCTGCTTCTTGCCACAATGATGTTTTTGAATAAGTACTTTGAGACAAAGACCCTGATGTGTAGTTTATTATTTGTTTACACCTAGGAAAGCATAGGAGCTCCTACTCTTCCGCACCCAGAAATATCTTCCAAAGATCTATTCACTTTCACTCTACACACACTGAAGACAGCAAAACCACTCTGCATCTCCATAGATTCCTCATATTCTGAAGATTTGGATTTGGTCTAGATAAGCAAATACATGGATCTATGGGCGTGTTTCTACTGACTGTTGCATCAATTTTGAGGCAAGCAGAGATGGAAGCTAGAGAGGACTAAGAAGAACTAAAAAATTACACCTTCCAGTACAAATAAAGAAGAAATGAATGGCAAAAGGCTAGAAAGAGAGTAAGCTCTTTCTGACACACAAGGATTATAGGTTTTCCCTAACAGTTATCACTGTTACCCTCTCTAAGACAGTGACAAATATTTTTTAAAAAAAATCAAAACAAAACTACAACCTTGAGATATCTGAAAGTGGCTTTTATAAAGTAAAAGTAAAAAAGTACTGGAAACCTCATTAGGGGAATGCACGGTAGGTACAGGACCAGAGCTGAACTGAACTGAACAAGCACTATGTCCTTCACTCTGCAAAGGGTCAGGCTGTAGAATAGAGTCCTGGGCTTGTTTCAGCAAATTTCTTGGATTGTCTGGGGGCCACAGCAACGATGCAGCACTCCATCTCAACCCACATGTGCTGCTCTAACATGATGCAACTAGTGTTGTGACCTGAGACCTCCACCAGCTCTTGTAACTCAGGTCAAAATATAGAAAGCACTGGGTGCTGTAAAAGCTTCAGACTTCTCTGATCAAATCTCTCTACTACACATTACAGCACCTGCAACAGTCAGCTCTTCTTTTGCACACCAACTGGGGCTCTGTGCTGTCCACTGGTTTTCTGGCTACCTTTATCATAGCAAGGCTTTTGCTTGCACTGGCTACATTTTCAAACCTGCTTACTCGGTTTATTTGAATTCTGGGTTTGTTAGCTTATTTTCATGGCTAATTCTGGTGCTAGTACTGCATACAATCACTCCATGTTTGCTTCAAAAAGATCAAATTTGACAAGGAAGGAAAGATTATAACTTACTTCCCAGAGATGTTGAGTGTTCCTGATGGCACCTGCTTGAACCTTCTCTGGCAAGAGCAAGATTCCTTGGAAGGGCCCAATCCAGGTGCCCTGCTGGATCCGTTGTGCCGCACAAATGCCATAGGCCAGGCCAGGCACTGTGCTGGTGCACAGACACACTTCCCGGGGCAGGTCCCGGAGCCACTCCGGGATCTCGGGCGGAGGGGCTGCTGCGGCCGCGCTGCTGGTGCCCACCAGCCGGCGCAGGGAGTGCAGGGGCCCGTGCATAGGGCACTCTCCATTGCGGTTATCAGCACACATGTCACATCCTGAGGGACAAAGAGGGAAAAACACCATCAGTGCGGTGCTGCTGGCTTCCACCATCACCACTGCCTCTGGCCATATCACGCAGGTCCCTGCGCTTGCGCTGCCATTCCATGGCAGTATTCATACACACTGTGCCCTTTTGTGTCTTGCTTAGGCTGGTTTCCCAGATCCCACCAAAGCCCTAAATAAGAAATTCCGAAGGCTGAGCAGAAATCCTGCAGACAATTTGCAAGCCTGGTGTATTCACAAACCTGGCAAGATTCATTTACTTCAACAATGTTTTTAAAGATAAATTTTTTGACTAATATAAATAGCCCAGTTAAACCATCCCAGTGTGTTTAAGCGAGACATTTTGAAACACAGTCATAGTGCCTTACAAGTCCCTCTCAACTGCTTTACCACAGCTCAGCCCAAGGGCTTAATTGGAACAAGATTTAATTTAATCCTTATTTTAAATGAACGTTCACTCTGCTTTTTACATTAACATGTGTGTGTACATGCCTGTCTGTTCGGAAAATAAAATAAATAAACCAGAACCTCATGAGTGACAAACTGGAGCCTGCATGCACATTTACCTTCCTAAAGACAAATCTAAGCTTAAAACTGAAATTATGAAGCAAATATTACTGGTTCCTAGCACACATCTGAGGTTTTATTTATTGAATTAGAATGCATGTTCTTTGGCTGTGACATGTAACTGAAGCTAGGCAAAAAAACCAAAACAGCCTATCTGAGTTTGTGAGCAATTCCTGTGAAAAAGATCAGTTGTAAAACTGTTAGTTTCCCTAACTGTTGTTAATAATGAATGATGTGTCTCTATTTTGGGAAGATCCTACCATGACTTTTCTTTTCTGAGCAAAGAAAATTTTGGTTAAATATTTCCACTGCACACTATTCCACACACCACAAACGTACATCTTCCAGGAAAATGTTTCATGTTCGAGAAATTAATTTCTCTGGAGATATGCTGAGTTAACATAACAATGAATCTCTTGAAATAAGTTGCCATCTTCTTTACATTTCATTTTTGTAGCACAATAAAGGTTTCCATATAAACTTATTCCAGAAATACAAAGAAAAACCAATAATTATGGCATAGTATTCTTGTAGCAAGTCCTGCATCTTTCCCCTAATAATTTTATATACCACTCCTTATGAAAACAGAGCACGGCATTCACTACAGAAGCAGAAGTTTCTTGGTCTTTGCCACAGACTTAGACTGGACTGCCTGCAACCACAGTTTCAATCCTCAGGGGCCCTGACTCAGAGGTTCTTCTTTCCAAAGTGGATGTACAGTGTATTAAGTAGGCCTCTTTCCTACAGATCCTTCAAAGGAAAACCCTGCCCTTATTTCAGCAAAAGCTTCTGAAGAACTATAAAGGATGTATCTTCAAATTATGGCTTCTATGTGTATTCTCCAGTTTTAGGCACGCTAAGTAAACACTCTTGTGTCATCCTCTTCTAAATTTTAGCATAAAAAAGTGGTGCGTTCAGCAACAGGAAATTATTACAAAGTTACACGTGGAATCTAATTTCGCTCAAGATCATTAAACCTTTGGGTCTTGCAGAAAACTCATGTCTCCAGCCGGTGCTCGTCAGTTTAAGTCCCCTACCCGCAGCATCGGTAGCAGATCTCAGCAGAGAGCGAGGAGACAAGCCCCGAGCTGTGCATTACTCTGGCTCTGCAGAAGGGCTGCATGTGAAATTGGCCCCAAGGCATCCATCCCTAGCAGCGCCGGGCAAGAGGCAGGAGGCAGAGGAGAGCCGGCCGGCACGGCAGGACAAAGCCACCTAGTGGGGACCGCGCCTCCGTCGGCAAAAGCCCGACTTGGGCTGGGGGGTGCAACCCCGCCTTGTCTTAACTACATCATCCCTGCCGCAAAACGACTTCTGTTGGGCTAAACCGCAACTGCAGAGGAGTTTTGCTCTCTCAGCCACGTCAATCAGAGGTGGATGGAGAATGGGATTTGCAGGACCCCAAGGAAGATATTTCTGGCGAGTCCTAAAAGAAGATTATTACTCAGCAGATATTCCTACAACCATTCTGAGATATGATGAATAAAAGGCATCAATTATATGCTGGGGGTTGGGGAGGGCTGTTGGGGATTTTTATTATTATTATTATTATTATTATTATTATTATTGTTATTATTATTTCCATAGCTAGTTTGGAAAGAGAGGTATCACCACAGCATCTTCTCTTCCCTTTCCTCTTCAAAACCAGCCATCAAGAAACCCTGTGGTTTTGGCATATTCAATGATGTTAGGGGCAGCACTGTGGTTTGGCACTGAAGGTCAGATAGGAAAGATCCCAAATAAGAAAAGGGAAGAAAATACCCAAACAACAAAAAAACAAACCCACAATCCGAAACAGTTTGGCATGCGATACACTCCAAACAGTTTATGGCTGAACTCTATGATCTACAGTTGGAGCTGATGACTTCACAGATCTTTTCCAACACAAATTGTCCTATGATTCAATGAAATCTGGCATCAACCCATGCAAGTTAGAAAGAAAACATCTTACAGGAAAACTGAGAGCTTAGAGGAATTATGTCTAACCATGATGTCAGTTAGCACCCAGGGTAGGCCCTTGAATTCTAATTGTTTGAACAGCTTTAATATTTTCTAGATGCATATCCCTCCTCACAATCAGCTGGTTACAATGAATTTCTTAGAGAAACTGTATCTCTGGAGAAATTTACATTAAACATGCTAAAGTACGTTCTTGACTCCTGTCAGACAATTTCAGCATCATGTTCCTGCATCATACCACCAGATATACTTAACTTTTCATGCACAAAAATTTTAGTACCTGACTAGAACAATAATTTCCTTACTTCATTCTGACAAAATGTGTGCATGAATGCGTGTTAAACATTTTATTTCTACATTTCCAAGAAAAAGAAACTAAGAAATTGTCAAGGAGTATAAACAAACCCTGTGTCACTGTCATTTAGCCTTACAGAAAGTCACACATGGTGATATTTATTTTCCACTGTCCAAAAACAGTGGTAATGTCTTAATGCTTGGCAGTCACAGTATCTGATCCCCTGCTGTGTTCCTTTCCCTTTGTCCTGCCAAAGCTGAAAATTTGGAAAATGGAACATCTTTTGAAACTGTTTTGGCTAATGGCTTGTTGATGAGGAGGAAGGAATCTGTATTTAATACTATGCAGTTCTTAAATTCTTCTCAGTTTCATGCTTTATACATTTAGCTTTAGTTGCTATGTAATTGTACAAATATAACCTTAAAAAATTCTCATAAATGCTATAAGGAATGGAAGCCACCCTGGATATATTTTACTATGCCTGGAGTAAAAAGGCTACTGTGCATCTTTTCTTCTTCTGTGACTAACTTTTGTGTAATTCCATTTGAGGACCATCACTGTAGGCAGTGTATTCCTTTGCCTCAGAGGACAAGGGAAGGATTTCCTTCATATCAGATGGGTGAAAAAAATCAAGAAATCCAAGACTTCCACACTACCCTGCCTCACAGCAGGATCAACAGCATCATCTCGGCTGAACTCTGAATACTGAAAATAGTGCAGGGCACAATGTGTCACACTGCACCAATCTGCTTAATAAGACATGGAAAAGAAATGGGGGGTTGAGAGGGAGAGTGTTGTGGCCCCCTGACACATCACCGAGTCTCCAAACTGGGTGGTGGCCATTATGACCCACAGTGGTGTGGGGAGTTCACATGAAAGGGATGCCATACGAGTGTTAACTTCCCAAAGGATGGCCACACAGGGTGATGAGGAGAGGTGTACTGTGCCTTTCCTCCAGTTTTGGCCTCAGAAAGGAGCTGAGTGTGAGTACAGTGCTTCACTGAGAACAGTTGAAATGGACAATTCCACTGTCTGTAACAGCATCAGTCAAGCCCCAAATCAAGTCAAGAAGAAGCAAGAAATGTGAGAAAATTGGAGGACTTGCTGAAAATGGGAAAATAAAGGACTGCAGCCAGAGCAGACTGTGTCTTGATAAAATCTAGAGATGTAGAAGGTAAAATCGGTGAGAATACTTCACTGTATTGCAGGCCCAGATACAGCCAAACACTTTGGAAGGAGATCAGTTTCTTACTTTATACCTTCAGATTCTATAGATAAGAAGGATTAAGGAAAGGAAGATGCAAGAAAAAGAAAATTAAAGGATTTCCTAGTGGAGCCGTTTGGCATGGTTCTTATGGAAGGACTGCAATATGTTACTGTTTATGTGCCTCCAGAAAAATGAACACAATGTAATGCCAATACTATAACTCTGTGTGAATACAGTTAAAAGTACTAAACCTAAGCAAAAGGACATACCATTGCCCCCAAAATGTAATTTTAAACATGCACCAACATAAATACTACACTACTACTGCACGCTTTAAAGCAAATCTGAAAGGAAAAGCCTTTTGTCATGAAAACTAGGGTTTAACACAGTGTTTTTACCAGCAAACCAGCTGTAACAATAAATGAAAGAAGTACATTTTTTCCTCAGCAATAATATGCTTCAAAGGTGCAGTTAGACTGGATACCTGCAGTTTGCTGGTATTAAAGAAGGGTGGCCTCTGACCCTCTGCTTCATAATTCACCACAAGCATGCAGGTATCCAGTGTAAGTGGCCATCATTTCACATGGTATTACTCACTTGCAAGTATAAATCACTATGGCTGTCCCTGTATCCCTGTCTGGGCCCGGGTACCCAGCTAAGCAGGAGGGAGGGTGGGAAGAGACAGTACCCTTTCATTTCCTGAGGGCTGGAGCTTTCCAGGGAAGCACTGCTCCCTTCAGTTTCCACATAGATGAGCTGGTATCTACCTCCGTTCACCAAATTACTGGCAGTTTCTTTCAGACTGCCTCACTGGAGGCAGACTTTCGTCAAACACAGATGCACTTTCCCGTCGGGTGCCCTCTTTTTATTTACTTTCTTATTCTAAATACTCTTTGCAGAGAGCGGGACCAAGCTCAGCCCGCTGACCCAAGGCTGTCACCGGGTCCCGGACGCTCGAGCCCCTCTCTCGCAGGGCTTGAAGCCGCTGGCAGTCCCTCGCCGTTCCCCCCGCGGTGCCGGGGAGGCGAGCGGAGCCCGGCCGGCGGCACCGGCGCTGCTCCCGCACCAGCGCAGGAACTGCCCCGCGCTCCGTGACTCCCGGCCGGGGCTCAGGCACACCCCGCCACAGCTCCTCTGCCGAACATGTTGTTCGAGAGCGCGCCTGGGCGCCCCGAAGTGGGTCAGGGGGCCCGCCCCTCCTGCAGAGAAGCTTTCGGGTTATTTTTAAGAGGCGAGTGGGGGGCGGGTTGAGGGAGGTGGGTTTGATTTTCCCTGTCTTCTACTGTAGGTATGAATGAATTAAATTTCTATGTCAGGTATGAGAAGGGTAGGAGAATATTGTGTGTAGATAAACCTTGCCACCCTCTGCCCCTGAGAGACCCCCATATACAATGTAGAGATGATGAATAGGCGCTAGGAGAGGAGATCGAAGTTCAGTCCGCACCGGCTCCACTCTCTCCTACAAAACTATAGGGCAATTAATTGTGGCTTGTCCCCTCATCCTTCATCTCCTGGTGGCACATATCGATGGAGATTACTGCTGATGGACCATTTTATCACCCTAAATAAACAGTCACCACCTCCCTAACCTCAATCTAATGTATGGCTATCTTCTATGTTTAAGGGTGCCAGGTAACTAATGATGTAAAATAGCTAAATCATACAGGTTACCAGCAGTCCAGAGGGAAAAAAAAAAAAAAAAAAAAAAAGGTCAGAATATTTTCCACACCGATCCACTTCACAGCATGTTATATATACACTGTCTCCCCATAAATTGAATGGGAAAAGGCGTGCAAAGTGCTTGGTCGCATGACACTTCAGTTTTACACAGCGTATTTATTACAGTGGCAGGTCGGTGATTTCTGGTGGAGGTGGAGGAGTCTCAGAGTTCTCAGTGCGGAAGCGTCTCCCAAGAAGCAAGGGGCAAGCCTCCAAGGGAACAAGCCGGTCCCACAGCCCCCGGACTCACCCTAGATCTCCTCCTGGTCACCCGAGCGCCCCTCCCCCAGCGCCCAGAAATACCCTTGTCCTTCCAGATTCAAGGCTGGGAAGCAAACGGTCCCCAGCCTCCTGACACATTATCAGGGCTTTAACATAATCCCCTTTACTTCCCTGGGAGTAAAGACTGCTGGGTTCTAATTAGGGTTTTGTCTCTTGATTGCTTTTTTTATTATTATTTTTCCCTAGCTAACCCCCTTTCAATTTAAAACAATTACATACAGACGCTTAACCCACAGCTCCTAGGCGGCCCTCGCCCCCCTCCTTCGCCCAAGACCGTGTCATATCCATTGATATTTGACGATCAAGGCGTGTGTCTACTGGGAAACCGCCGCCCATCCATCTTCCCGCGGCGGCCGCCCGGCGCCGGGCCGGGCCGAGCCGGGTGCTGAGGAGCGGAGCCGAGCCGGGACAGCTGCGGCAGCCGATCGGGCTCCCCCAGAGGGCTCGGCCACCGCCCCTGCCCCGCCGCGGCCCCGCAGAGCTGCCGGGGCGCACGAGAAGTCCGCCGGCGCCTCTCCAGAGCGTGTGGGACTTGCCGGGGAACGGTGACACGCGGGGTGCCCCGGAGAATAAGGGGATGCTCGGAATGGAGAGAGGGTAGTGTCTGGGAAAGTAGGTGAGACGGGGTATTCGCTCGGTTGGTGGAGGAGGTACAGCTAAGGTTAGAGCCCGAGAAGCAGACGGAGGCCTGCTGGGCCGGGCAGGGGAGCAGATCGACGCCCCCGCTCCGGGGAGGGGATTAGTCCCTGCGGTCCGGTGTCTGTGCCGGGCTGGGGAGAGCCCTCCGGTCTCGGAGTCTCGGTGAAGCTGTTCGGAGATGGAAATGCAGCAAGCAAGTACAACTCAAACTAAAGTAGACGGCTCCTCATCTTACCCACAGCCCCCACCACTTTCCCCTCAAACGGGCACTGAGGGTGGGAGTGATGCGAAACGGGGGGTGAAGGTGGGAGTCAAGGCGGCTGGAAATCCCGCCTGCCCACGGACCGCTAGCGTGACCCGGGCGGCGCTCGGGGAGCCGCGGAGGGGCAGCCAGGCCCGTGCCCTGCAGCTTGTTCCCGTGATCGTGCGAGCGCTTGGAGTGCGTGGCACGGCACAGTTGCGGCACTCCTTCAATGACAGTTTACTTTTTTCTTTATTTTTTTTTAAACATGAGTTGCCCAAAGCAACTGCGCTTGGTCCCAGAAGACTGAAACACTCCCGTTGAAATTTTCGCTCAGAGGCAACTAATAACCGCTGGAGTGAAAGCCGCCCAGTAAACAAGTAAATTATAAGAATGTTTAGATCTAACTGAAGAAAAACAAACAAACAAACAAAAAAAAAGCGAGATGGCGCTGGCTGCCCCCTGACCGTCCTTCCGACGGCGACGGCTGCCCCGTCAGAGCCGGACGCGATTAACAAGCGTCCCTTCCGCAATCGACCCGTTTGCTTTCCCGAATCCACCTTTAATATCGCGCTCGGGAAGAAATTATTCAGTCTTCGCCTCCGACTCTGCGGGGTGCTGTTATTCCACTCACTCCTTAAAAAATGTTCCCCCCCTAAACCGCTTTTTAATGTTCCATTCTCCTTTTAAAACCTTTGCTCTTTAGATTTACAGAGCGGCTCCGAGAAGCAAAACATGTTTTGTCTGAACGGTTCGGTTGTCCCTTAGAAGTGCATTTCGGATTCTATTTTCTGCATGTAATTTATAAGATCGCGTTTTCTTCACCCGAGAACACAAAATACACGAACAGGTTTCACTACAGGGTAAAACTAAGCATGAGGAAGTCGCTCAAAATAAAATCGACATCCCATACAGCAATGGTAAGAAGGCGGGAAAAATCTCCACCAAACTCCTACTCAACTTTCCTCCTGCACATATGCACAGCGCTGAAGACTGTGCTAGCATCCACGCAGTTTAATTAATACATTACAGGGTGTCATGGAAACTTTCAAAACAAGCTCCTCGTCTGAAATTTAATTAAACGAATCTGCGTTTTGCCTGGGCATGTGTTTCAGGATTGCTGGTTTGGGGTATCGTTTGTCTGTTCAACAGCCTTCCTTAAACAGACATTTGGGGAGTGGTGGTTGAGAAGGACAACAAAAATAAAGAGACTTAAGAAACCTTAGTATATAAGGGAGTATTGGGGGGGGGGGGGGAAGTCCATGGGCCAGAGCCATGTATTTTAAGAGGGACAGATCCTTGTGCTCTGAATGTTAGTTATAAAACTGATGAACTAATGGGAGTTCATATAGTTCCTTTCATCCCGTCAATGTCCTCGGGTGCATCATATTGATAGATACAGGGGGAAAAAATGGCAGAACCAGTTTCTAAAATTACAAACCTCTCATCTATACAGATGTTTAATAATAGTGGTGCCCCCTCTCACCCCCCAAACAAACCTCCCCAACTTTATAATTTGCAACAGGTATAAACTCTTTATAATCACCAAGTCCTAAATTAATTCTGACACTCAAGCAGACATTTCCTCTAGAAAATCGCCTTTTCTCTCTAAACGACCATGTAATGCTTTTCCGTAGGGGCGAAAACAAAAACCAGCGAGGTGTTAACGAGGTCTGAAAGGAAACGATACTCCTCGATAAGAATGAGGAAAACTTTGCTCTAGACCATCTGATGAAAACTGCAACTTTTCCCCTGCTCGGGGGAGTACTTGATTTCTGGGTATTCAGCGAAGCCTGAGCTTTCCAGGCAGGAATGGAGTGGGACATACAAGACGAAAAAAGACCAGCTTTGTAGCTAGTTGCCCTGAACCTTTGCTGAATTCATTTTCCTAAGCAGCCTTCTGAAAGAAATCTACCCCCACCACAGCCTTTCCGGTGAAGAGTGCCTTCCAGGGAAGGGGGTTTCAGACAAGGAGAACTGCTACAGAAGATTTGCCGCCCATCTCCTGAAACAACTGGTAACAACGCAAAAACTAAAGGAAGGGAAGGGAGAGACGGAAGATGCTCCTCGTGGAGTGAGAGCGGTGCAGGCACCAGCTGCGGTCCTCCAGCCTGGAGCGTTCCCGGGCTGGCCCCGTGCGCGGAGAAGCGGAGGGTAAGGGGTGGAGGAGTGCTAGAAGAGGCACGATACGTACGGTTGTTGGGGTCACTGGTGTGCTGGTTCAGGGGGATGATCTCCATGCGCTGCTGCCCGTACAGGTAGTAGTCCAGCTCCTCGGCCGTGCAGCGATAGCGGGCGGCGCCACGGTCGCCGCATTTGCCGCTGCCGGCTCCGCACAAATCCTTGCCCTGCAGGGAAGCGGGCGCTCCCCCGGCCGGGAGCTCCGAGCTCTGCAGCGGGCCGAAGACCGGGAGCTGGGTCACAGGCAGGGAGGTCAGACCAGCCAGAGAAGCGGCCGCGGCAGCGACGCAGGACGAGGTGGAGGAGGAAGACGGAGTGGACGAGGAAGAGGAGGAGGAGGCGGAGGAGAGGGAGGTCGGGCGCTGGCGGAGGCTGTCAGCCGGAGGCTCGGCTCTCTCGGGTGGCTGGAGCTGGGCGAGGGGCCCGCTGCTTTTGAGCTGGCTGCTCTGCGGGAAAAGCTGCTGCCAGTGCTGCAGATAGGCGGGATCCACCTTCAGGAACGCGGATCCGCCGGGGTCTCCGGGCTTCAGCATCTCTCTGCCTGTGGAGCGGGGAGGAAGGGGACAGAAGACTTGAGACCCCCGCCCCGCCTCGGCAGGGCCGCCTCGACCCCGCGGTCGGACACACGCTCGGACACACTGGGCCAAACGTGGGCTCTGCGCCCGCGGCTGTGCGGGACCGGCGGCGGGACCGTGCACCCGTCGCTTCCCCTGCCCGTGGCCAGGCTCGTCAGGAGAAAACCTCGTCCCGAAAAGCCCAAGAACGAGGAACGTGGTGGTCGTGGAGACAAGGCTGTCCCCCGGTGTCGGCCCCAGAGCACGGGCAGGACGCGGGCGATGGCGGACAGCCCCTCACTCCGGGCCGCCCCCGCAGGGCTCACAGCTCACCACGTCCCCGGTGCACGCACTGTCTTCCCTTTTCACTCCTTTCCCTCTCTCCGCGGAAGCAATCGACTCTCCGCTGACAACAGGGAGGAGGAGGAGGAGGCGGAGGAAAGTTCAGTCACACGCACACACGCGCGGGTCTCTCCTCTCCGGCCGCTGCTGTTTTCCACTCGGGCGTTCACAGGCGGAGGGCGCGGGCCGGCAGTGCCTTGCCCCCCGGTGAAGGTGCCCCGCTGTGCCGGACAAGTCGGAGAGGCCCCGGCCCGGGTCTGCCTTACCTGAGCGGGGTGAGCGCTGCTGCG
Source organism: Parus major (assembly GCF_001522545.3). NCBI lineage: Eukaryota > Metazoa > Chordata > Aves > Passeriformes > Paridae > Parus > Parus major. Next base: position 55,285,118 of record NC_031799.1, on the reverse strand, counting down.
GCGTGCAGAGGTGTCGGCTGCCCCAGGAGCCTTCGAGCCGGGCAACGGCCAGGAGCAAAGACTTCTCAGGTCTTTGTCCACGCGGGAGCGGGGTGATCCTCCTCTAGTTGCCGGGGACCGGCGGGCCGGCTAGCTGCGAGCCGCCGGGCTCCCTCTGCTGTGGCTGCGCATCGCAGTCGCGGCCGGGCGCTCGGCTCGGCTCTGGCAGGCTCTGGGCGAGACACGTGGGTTTTACGACAGCGCAAAATACAAGTGTGTGTGGTGTGTACGAGGAGGGGAGGGATCGGGAAGTTACCAGCAAGTCTGGATGCAGAGCTCTTTTTTTGGCAACTTCCCCCACTTTGTTCCTTGCTCAACTTTTAAAGGTGCCCCTTTCTACCCTTCCCTCCTCCTTCCCTCCCTCCCACCCCCCAGCCTTCTACCTCTCTCTCTCCAGTTTCCCTCCCTCTGTTTCTCTCTCCCTCTTTTCTTCCCCGGCTCTGAAGGACAATCGTCCCGAAAAGAGATGGGCTTTTGGCTTTTCCCTGGACGGAGGGGAGTGGTGGTCCGGCGCTCTCCCGAGCGGGATCCGCGCAGCTGCGCCGACCCCAAAGCCGAGCTTGCTGGAGCTCCGGACCCCGCCTCGCACATAGCCAGCCTCCCGTTAGCCGTGCTCTTGTCTCACTTACTTTATTGCCTCTCGGGGGTTAGGGTGGATTTTAGACACTTACCCGATCTGTCCTGATGTTGCCTCAGGTAGTTCTCTTAAGATGTATCCTGAATGACATGCCTTCCTTTCCCCTCGGCTACCTGAGACCAGTCCCAGCACAGAGGAGGGAACCCACCGCCGCAGAGTTTCTCCTTCCTCAGAGCTCGCATCCTCGAGCACTAGCACGCCTCACTTCTGCTCTTTGTACTCGGTTACAGCGTACTGCAAGAAGTATGCCAGAGGGAGATGCAACCTGTGGCGAAAAACTTCTCATCTCTAGTGAATTTTCGTCCCCACTCTGCTTAGAAATTTGCGTTTCCCGCCCCGCTGCTCAGTTGTTGAGCTCACGTATCAGTGAGTATTTAACAGGTTTGGGGCTTTTTTTTCAGTTTCTTTCCTACACCATATGAAAAACCAGACGAGAACTATAATCTCTTAGGAATATCGCACGTACATAGTATGCCTTGCATTTAGGACAAAATGCACTAACTTTACCTTACCAAAACATCTCTCTAGTGTCAGAAGAGCCCTCGTAGACAGGTGTTGTGCTGACACCGAATGCACAATTGCCTACAAACATAACGCATGAGCATGTAAAATGTTTTCACCATTCTCCCCACACTGTTTCTAGCTTGTTTCTTTCCCACCCTTCATTCTCTCAGAGCCTGGGAAAGCTGCTGCTGTTTAGACTTTGTCTGTGTCTAAGGCAGGACATTTTAACACAAATTTGAACAGGGCTGGGGCAAAAATTGTTTTGACTGGAGTCATTTTGACAAGGTCATCCGTCATCTGCTGTATAGATTGATAACACCTAAATTAAAGGCAAACAGGAGTAGGAACACCCCCAGCACCCATTTTTAGGGATTATAAAGTTGGACATAAAAACCTTCTTTAAGTCTTTGATCAATTCCATTATGCAATATGTAATAATTTTCATCCCTCTAGCTCTATTAATCCTCTTTCTGAAGTTCTGCAGCGCAACCGCTCAGCTGGGGGACAGAGATGCAGGCTGGGAGTCCGTTCGCACCGTCGTTGGCGGTCGGTGTTTGGTGCACTGACAGTGGGCACGCTTGGTTTTCTCCGTTTTCACTGCATTAATACAGTGTCTCGTCCCTATCCAGCTCACTTCTGGTCACAGTTTTATTCCGCCCCATCCGACTATTTCTATTAGTTTGGGTTTTTTGTTGTTTTTTGTTTTTTTTTTAACGTGCACATCTGTGCTATGGTTGTTTTCCTTACTGGATTTCTTTCTAGAACACTGAATTGCTTTTAGTGGTAGCAATCTCAAAAATTCGTTTTGCCCTAGAAAAATGTGATGAAGCAGAGGAAAGATCCTAACTAATGGACTTAAGTACATTGTCAATACCTGCATTTGCTTCGAGTTGTTAACAGAAGTGTTCCATGAAGGTTCATATTCAGGAGTACTTCAATCTGTTGCTTTTGGAATTTTTTTAACAGACAGAAAAGTAGCGCTTTCAGCCACCAAGGTGGCAGAATAAAATTTATGGACTCCCTTGACACTCCGGGACACTGAGGAACCGGAGGAGAGGAAGAAAGAAGGCTCGCCGTGCTTGCCGGTCCTGGGGCCGTGCGGACGGCAGGGAGGGAGCGGATCCCCTCAGCAGCCCGGGCCCACGCCCCCGGCTCTGCCCGCTGGTCCGGTCGGTCACTCACTCGGCCGGGGGCGGCGGGGGCCACCGGGCTCACTGCGCCTTGTCATTTGGCTTTTGTCCTTAGCCACAAGAAGCGCCGCTGCGCTGCGTCCACTCGACCCAGGGTGGGAATTGGAGGAGAGCACACGCGGGGAATGTCGGTGAGCTGCGGGTCAGCGCCGGTGCCGAGCGGAGGGAGGGGAGAGCGGGGCTCCCTGCGCCGGCCCGAGGGAAAGGCAGCGGCGTGTCTCGCCAGGGCAGAGGACGGCTTCTCGCCCAGCCATCGCCGCTCCTTTGCTCCCTCGCGAAGAGCCGAGCAGGCAGATTCGCCAGCAGGGCTCCCAGCCCTGAACCTGCACCTCCCCGGGTGGCTTTAGCCAACCCTGACCTCTGGTCTCGCTTCCCCAGGCAGAGCGGTTTGTGCGCGTCCCTCCTGCCTCTCCCGAGTTGGTCTATTTGCTAGTATTTCTTGGGTTTGCTTTTGTTGTGAGGTCTGGGGTTTCTTAAAAATAATTTTTAAAATTATTTTATTCCTTTGCTTCTGGACGTAAAGATGAGAGGGAAAAAAGAAAAAAAGGCTTTAACTACTGCCATCTCCTTCCTCCTCTCTCAGGCTTTTTCATTATTTAGACGACGAGTGCTGAAACAAATCACATTGACTGTTTAGAAGGCGATCAAACCTTTATAAAAATCCATCGTCTACGAATCGATTGGTGAATATTTGCTAGGAATTTGTTCAAAAGAAATAAATAAGGAGGGTAAGTGTATTAAATGCAAAGGGGGAACACGGTGGTGTTTTTCTTCATTGATTAATGACCTCTAAAATAAAACAAGTGGGAAGAGGAGCCAAGATCGATAAATTAACTACCCAAATTCATCATTTTTCCCTGCGATTTTTTTTTCCCTTTTAGGGTGTTTGGTTGGGTTTTGTGGGGTTTTCTGGTTTGTGTTGGTGGTTTGTTTTTTTTTTTATTATTTTTTTTTTATTTTTGGTTGGTTGGTTGGTTGGTTAGCTGGGTTTTGTTTTGTAAACAACACTTAGGAAGAATGCCCTTCTCTTTGGAAACTCGAAGGCTTTATTTTAGGCTTGGGTTAGAAAAGGGAGTTAAACCCCTTTTAGCAAGGGATTGAATCGGGGACACCCTATCTGATTTCGTTTGACACACAATTAAAAAGTTTGCCTTTCATATTAATTAATTCTCCTGATCTGGGGAAGACAAAAAGACAAATGGTCGGTTACCTCTGACAGGAGTCCGATAAAGGATTCAGCAGCTTTCCTTCTTGCCCTAGGCATCTCCTCATTCCAGTTTTAAGGTCACGAGCGGCCGAGTTAATAATTCATTAATATAGACATTTATTCAGATGGGATTCACGGGGATTCGCGCTCTCCTACATCTCACCGTTCGGATTCCAGTTCCCCTCGAAGAGGAGGGGGAGGAGAAGGGATAGAGGACGGCTCTACACAATGGCTCTACACGGACCTGTCTCTACACACGTGTTTAAAACGTGGTGCTTGCTCCCAACGCGAGCTGCGCCGGGGCAGACGAGCCCCGCTCAGGAGGGCGCCGCTCCCCAGGCCCAAGCAGCGGCCGAGGGCAGGGCGGCCTGGAGGCACCCGCCGCCTCCCGAGCCCTTCCCGAGCTGAAGCTACGCACTGCCCTCCCCCTTCTGCTTCCCCGGAATCAGCAAGCGGCCGAAGCGCGGCAAGAGTCCATGAAATTGCCCGAAAAAGCCGCTGGCAACGCGCCCCGGGGCCGGGCACGGGGTGCAGCGCAGAGAGAGAGGGGCTGTGCGGGAGCGGCCGCGACCGAGGAGCTGGGGTGGCTGCGGGGGTGTCATCGGGGGTGTCATCGGGGGTGTCATCGGGGGTGTCATCGGGGGTCGCTGCTGAGGGTGGCTCCCGGCGGACCCGCGGGCGGTGCAGAGGCCTGGAGGAGCCCCCGGGGGGCGCCACTGGGGAAGTGCTGCCGCCGCTGTCAGAGCCCCCGGACCCCGGGGTGTCCCTCCGAGCGGGTCGGGACGGGCGCCCGGCCCCGCCGTGTGACACGGGCGACACCGCCCTGCTGCCCTCCCCACGGAGGGAGCAGGAGCCGCCGGTCCCCGGGGCGCCCGCGGGCTGAAGGGACTCCTCCAGGAAAGGGAACTGTGTCCCTTCCTTGGGAGCAGGTGGTAAGAGGCTGTCCGAGGGGGTCTGCTGCGGGGAAGAAAGGAAAACACCTGGCCACGTGGAACCGGACAGCGACTGTTAAATGATTTGGCAATGGCCACGAGGCAGATGCCAGCCAGATCCATAATGACTTTCTGCCACTATTGACCTGATACGGATGTGAACCAGTGACCCTTGGGGCGAAATGAGCTATAGTCTATTACCAATTCCCCCAGCCACCAAATCCTCCTCACAGACAGATTCAAATATTTATGCCCATCAACAAAACAAACTCTGCTCCTTAAGCAAGGCACACTGCATATGGGATAAGAAAATGAATTCTCAGTTCTAAAATAAATCAAGTCATGGCATGAAGAAAGTTGCCACAACAAATTTGGCTTAATTTCATTCCTACTTTCACAAGGAACCCATCTGAAAACCCTCTCCATTTTTTGAGGTTTTTGGAGTTGTTTGTTGGTTTTTTTTTTTTTAATTTTTTTTTTGTTGTTGTTTGCTTGGTTTGTTTTGTGGGTTTTTTTGTTTTTGGGTTTTTTTTGGAGGGTTGTTTTTTTGTTTTTTTTTTGGTTTGCTTTGCTTTGTTTGCTTGGGTTTTGGTTTTTTGTTATTGATGATGTTTTTTTTATTTTTAAACCCAAAGGCAGCGTTTGATCTATAATGCAACACTTCTAGATGCTTTCCAGATAGGATTCTAGAACTTAAAATCTATTCTCTGGGTAATAACAGGATGAATTGGCAGAATACATAAATCACCTCCGATATCTGTAAGCCCAGCTTTCATGGTTTTTTGATGTTTGCAGTCTGAGTGTACACTCTTACTGAATGTACTTCATTCAACAATTTAAAAAAAAAGTGTAAGGGAGCAGTCTGAAAGGCAGATCTCCTTTAAAATCCCTGATGTCAAGCCTTCCAAAGCCAAGTGACTCAACATTTTGAATGCAACTCTGGGCAGCTACCTCAAGCAGCAAAACAGTCTAGAGAGTTTACTTTATCTAAAAATATCTCTCAGAAATACAGAATCTATTAAATACAATTGTTAACATGTGACATAGGAATGAGTAGGTCTGGACAAAACTACCATGATATTTGCATAAATAAATTGAGATTTTGGGGTTTCTTTCCAATTTTGGTGCAGGATTATAATTGTGACTCAATGTTTTGAACAGAAAAAACTCACATTCTCTGTTTTCTATTTAAGTACTTGTTCAAAACTTTTGTAACAGATTTCTCCAGGCCTGAACTCAAGTAGTTTGTTTTGTTGGGGGGCTTTTTAGGAGGGAGAGGGGATGGGGTTTTGGTTTGGTTTTTCTTGTTTTCTTCCATTGGGCTTTTTGTCTTTATAGGTCACCACTGAAGCTATTGATGGGAAAAGTAAAAGACTGACAGTCCCAGGGAACAAGAGGTCAAAGCAGGGGTTGTATCTTCCTTTGCTTACCATGTGGTAAAAGGCTGCAGGAACAATTCTGAAATGTCTACCCTGTCAAAGTTCACTTCCGGTCTATGTCTGGAAGATGATCTTTTCCTTAAAAGACCTCATGTGAAACAAGCTTCAGCGACTCAGATTTTTGAATACCTTGTTCATTCTGACACCATTACTCAGGAATAGCCGTCTTATGGTAAACCATATTTTATAGTTTAATCCTAACCAGCAGCCACTTGCTCCTCCCCCACCAGTGGGATCAAAGAGAGAATGGGAAGGGTAAAAGACAGAAAATTCATATTTTGAGATAAAGACAGGTTAACAAGGAAAGCAAAAGTCATGCACACAAACAAAGCAAAATAAGGAATTAATTCACTGATTCCCATGAGCAGTCATCCCCAGGAGAGCAGGACACATAAAGGTGACTTGGGAAGACAAACATCGTCACTGCAAGAATGCATCCTTTCTGCCTTCTTCCCCTCCCACTTTATGTACTGAGCATGATGTCACATAGTCTGGACTACCCCACTGATCCCTTGGGGTCCCCTGTCCCAGCTGTGTCTCCTCCCAGCCTCTCAGGCACCACCAACTTCTTCCCCAGCATGGAAGTACAAACAGCAGAGAAGGCCTTGGCTCTGTGTAAGGACTGCTCAGCAATAACAGAAACATCTCTGTGTTATCAGCCCTGTGTCCAGCACAAAAACACAGCCCCATACCAGCCACTGTAAAGAATATTACCCCAACCAAATCCAGAACACCGCTAAAGTTTTGTGTGTAGAGAAGGGGTAAGGAGAGGGTAATAGTCCTGGAAGAGCTGCTAATGAGTACCATGGTATGTACCATGCATAGTATGAAAAATGTCTGGCCACGGCTTTAGCACCAAGTAGAAAATTTTAGCTGCTACAACATAATTGCTAAATAGCACCTCATGAGTAATGGAGTTTTCTAGGTAAATGAATAAAACTGGACATTATATGAAGACAAATTCTCAAGGAGTATCTAAATCAAGAACTGAAATACCTAAGTATTTCAGTAATACCTAAGTAAGAAATGGAGTACTTGCCATTTCACCACAGTTGTTCTAGATCACTTTCCAATTCTTTACATGACAAATGTTTGTTTCAGTTCTTCATGTGGTCAAATATTTCCCATGAAGTTACCTAGAACTATAGAAGTCCAAAACTGAATCCAGAGATATAGATATTAAAAAATAAATTACACAGATAAAACATCTGGCTTTTCAATAAAGAGCAAGCATACTGAAGCTGACAGTTTTCTGCAGCAAGATTTATATTCTGGCATTCTCTAGTGTGAATTATTAAAAGCAGGGAGCCAAAAGTATAACAGCTGATGTAGGAAATAAAGAGAATCACTACACACTTAAGGTGCTGCTTAAGTACCTCATCTTCCCTTATGACTAACAAGAATCAGTTTTTCTAGATTCCTGTTTGGCTTCTGACAACTTCTGGCCTTGTTATTTCACCTTGTGCACCTGAACTAAATCTACACTGGAAGCTAAGCTCTTGATCATAAAAAACAAGTAGGCTTTCTATAGCCTGTCACAGGTACTTAGGCTCCATCCAGCTGAACCGATATTATAAAAATAGATAACCCTAAAAGCCAAAGCTCTAGAGACACATGATTTTGTGAGCTATTCCACATTTTGGCTGGAAAAGTTTAGGTATTCTGCTACACTGGCAGTGCAAGTACAGATCTAGGGTTTATAAAGAAGAGAAAGAATAGACTGAGAAGAAATACTTTGGTTGCTAAGTTCAGTACACTGACATTGTCATCAACTGTGGAACAGCTGTTAAGTCCAAAAAGTTTAAAAAGAAATAATTTCTTTCTATTGTATACTGTAAGAGCCCTACCCTCTTCTTCTTCCCCTGAAAATACCCAATAACAATCTCAGAGCTTTCAGTAGAAAAGACAGGAAAAAAAAAACCATAAAACTTCAGAATGCAATGCACCATAGGTAAAGAAATGGAAAGACAAATGATGCTATGGACCTCTGCACTGAGGTAAGAGGTGGTCAAGTGGAAATGCCCAAAGGATCTTAGGAAGTGAATATCCCACAGACAACAGAGGAAATAAAAATAACAAAGTGTAATGGTCAGGTTATAGATACATAAAAAACCCTGACCAGTTAAAGCCATAAACCCTCTAAGACATTAACCACATCAGTGCACTTTTATCAATTCCTGATACTTGAAAGAAAGACAAACACAAGTAATTTATCACAACATGATTTTGTATCAAGAAAAAAACAGAAAAAGCCCTGATGCAAAGCACCCCATGGTGGAATATAGAGATCCAATGAAAAAAGATAAAGAAGGTGAGAGTCAGCCTATAGCAGCTCACCTTGGCAATGCCTGTCCTGGAATTTTGGGGTAACCACTGAGGAAAATGAAGGGCTAAGAATCAAACAACGAGCAATAAAATTCCATCTTACTTCTTGACAGCAAATGACGCAGAAAAGTATCAGAGACTCTGGCACTAGTTATCTGCACCCCTGCTGGTCACACTATCAACAGAACAGCTAGAGGTCAGGAGGGCAGGAGGAACTTGACCAGAATTGAGGTCTTAGGTAGCATGCTGCTCTATGTGGAGCTTGGGTGAATGTCCTGGTTTAGGGCTAATTTGGGAGGAAACCTCCGAATGAGGTCCTTTCAGAAAGCAAATTCAAATGGCCCCTCCTCCAACAGGTTCAGGAATAGATTTCCTTGGAGAAAAGTGGAAAAAACTGTTTATTTAACAGAAATTGAATAATATTAAACAATAAAACCCCTCGCTGTTCTGAAGAGATGGCAAATTCAGAAAGTCCTTTTCACGTGGTGTAGCTCAGCTTGCTCAATCTCTTATCAGTCCCTCTGGCATTGCAAAGTGCCAAGGCCCTGGCCCTGGTGGGCCCCAGGTTTGAGCTCCCGTGGTGTGTCTGGGTTTTCAGCCCAGAGCAGGTTTGAACAGATCCAAGAAAAAGGAAAAAAAACATTTCAGGGAATTTCTCTGCCTCAGCTAGCTAAAAACTAACTCAAAGCAGAGGAGAGCTCTGTCCCGCTGTCTGTCTGTGCTGCAGACAGCACAGTGCAGGAGCAGCATGTGGGGGAGTGAGTGCAGTTTCTGCAGCAAACTCTGCACTTCTTCTTTCCAACCCCCTTCCCTCTCAGAACCAGTCTGGAAGGTGCAGAACTCAATATCCAGCTTAAACAAAACAGACAACTGGGGATACAAGCATCATAAAGTGACTCCAGGACAGTGAAACAGCATGGACAAAAGCTTCAGCTTTGCCTGACATGGACTGTAGACAAATCTCAGTTATCGGAGCCACTGGCTAAATCACGTCCCTTTGCAAGAACATGACACATCCCTTACAGCCTCTGCTGTAGTCACAAGACCTCAGTTCCACTGTAAAGCCAAGAGCTAACCTTGGAATGCTATTCCTCCCACTCTCCATTTCTGGCATGCAAACAGTTCTTCTAGGAACATGTATGGGATATCTCCTATCACTTAATCCCAAAAGAAGCACCACTGCTTCTTTTGTTCCAGTGAAAGAAACTCATTGCAGATACATTGTCCTGATCTTCATGACAGCAGAGTCTGGAGGTTTTTTGAGTTTGCAAACTATGAAATCAGTTTTCCTGACACTTCCTTATGTTGGTTATTTAATTTAAAGTATGAAAAACTGCACTTTAAGACAGGTTCAACAGTTATTACAAGAAACTTACAGGACAACACATGAGTAGTAAGATACAGGTGTTTCATATGTTGGTAACTTAACCAAAGTATTATATTTCCCCTGTGAAATTTATTCTTAGAGCATAAGAGGCAATTGTCCTGAAATAAATTTTTCACATTTATTCTTGGCTTTACAATCTGCAGACAGCATTATGAAGAGGAATCACATCCTTACTCAGTCCATGCCAGCCAGACTAATGCAAAATACCCTAAGAGGCAGGTTAATGCAAGTCTTGCGCTGAAAGAAAGGGACCTCTCACATTGTTTGTTCTGCTGGTTGAACATGTAATTTTTAGCTGTCAGGTGAAAAAAATAAACTTTATATTTACCAATATAAAATGTTGGTAAATTCTTCTCAGCCGTGTGGAAAAGAAAATCTCAGTGTATGGTCTTTTGTGTGACACTGAAGGCCATGAGAATTTGCAAAATGATCTCTACTGCTATACAGAAAATAACTTGGGATCCTTTTAAGATTTTCTTGTCTACCAAATGCTCTACTAAAGAGAATGCGCTTAGTGCTAAACTTGAAAATTTGTTTCCTGTTACCATATTTTAAGCTAATTAGTCATATAATAATATAAAAATATAAAAATAATTAGGCATTTATTTTTTTATTGTAAAGTTCCTAGTAGGAACTCTATTATTTCCACTAGAACCATTACAAATTTCAGATTTCCCTAAAGTTAATAATTTCAACCAGTTACATTTATATTTCCAGAGAATGTAAAACAACCAAAGTCATGCTGTCAATATCATACATGATAAGGAACTGAAGGGACAAGAAGTATATGCTGCTCAGTGGAGCTCTTGCACAAGTCATTGCTTGTGTTTCCTCTTTTCAGAGATACAAACCCAAATCACGCTTCTTAAGTATTAATGGATTATGGGACTATTTATCTGAAATAGACTTATAAAATTCTGGAATGTTATCACTACTTTTCACATGAAACAGCCAATTTTTCTGATGGAACAGACTTAAAATGCATGCACCTGCATGTATCATTAAAACATGCCATGCAATTCAACACAATGGCACAACTTAAGATAAAATGCCCTAAAACCCAGTGAAAACATAAAAATATTACACTTTAGCTAATAGCATTTATACTACACTATATTTACACTAATACTACATGACTTAGCATGCAAGTGATCTTCATTATAGAGAGGAAACAAATGCAGTCATCACACAAATGCAATGTAATCTAAACCATGACAAGTCCTAGACAGCTAAACTAAACCTGCAGTATTTTAAAAGCTCAAACAGATTCTAGCAAGAAATTAATTTTATGTTCTCTGTTGACAGATTGCTCTCCTTCCTGTTCCTGAACAGCAGATTGTATTTACATCTCCAGGAGATGTGAGGTGAGTATACTCCTCATCTTACTCTTCTGCTCTGTTTAACTTCACATTCCTTGAGCAACCTTGGCATGTACCTTTTCAAACCTATTCTTCCTGCCATTTTCACTGTTAATGCGGTTGTCCAACATGTAATCTTGCTCTTTGTGGAACTTCCAGAGATTTCTTCAGATTTGCAAAACCATTAGAGAAGAGGCAGAAAAGGTGAGCAGTTAGCTAGAGACACTACTTTCAGAAATCAGCATCAGGAAATGTAAAGATACAGAACTAGTGCCCAGGAAAAAACCTAGAAAAAATGATGCAAACGATGTTCTCTGCGAGTACCTCCAAGTTCTTTCAGGCTGTAAAGCCACAAAATAAAGGCTTGACACATTTTACGTAGGACTGCAATACTGGACTCCATTCAGTGAAAGCAGACCAATACAAGTAGGACAGACCATAACAAAAAGTTATATTAAAAAACATTCCTTTTATGATTATATTTATAATTCCAAAGCAGAAGACAATAGGGCTGGAAGGGAGAAAGTACCTCAAACAAAGACAAAGCATACATTTTGAGAAGCTTCTTTATATACACTATATTTGACTTCCTCTTTTCTATTTAAGTTTTTGGTAATCAAGAGTAAAGGGTAATGAGAGTCGGAAAATTTTGATAACAGCCATGCATCCCAAGTCTCACTGATTTCAGCAGAAGTGCTATAATAAACACTGTCAGGCACTCAGCATACAAAGCTTGTATTTTTAAATCAAACAGTCGTTGTCCATCTTACTCCTAGAAAAGACTGAAGATTTGAAAGATGTGGCTTTGATTCCATGCTTTAGACAAAAGAAGTAAGAACCATTTTTATATAGGTTTATGCCATAACTAAAGCCTGCAGTAAATCTCAAATCATTTGGAGGGAAAATGGTTCCTCAGCTAAAATCACACGAGCTGAAGAAACAGAGAATCATTATTACTTCTTTTGAAATTTGTCTAATCATGTACAAAGGGAGACAACATTCACATATTATGACTAATTTGTAATAACCTAACAACCTCTTTCAGATTCAGCATGAAAACTGGGCCTTCCAACAAAGTCTTTTTAGTCTCTGAACAAGAAAGCTTTCAAAGATAGATTTTTCAGAGTGTATCTTCCATGGAGGACGCCCAAGGAGTATTTTCTGCAATAACTTTTATAAAAGAGAGTTTTCTAGAATGGTGAATGGTATGCTGATGTGTGCGTAGGCAATATGGTGTGCCCAAAGTACAATCTGAACTTGAGTCCCAGAACATTTATCTCCATTCATTTCTGTTATAATCTGCACATACAGACAGATATAGAATTCTGGAAATTAATCTGAGAGCTATGCATTATGTTACCTTTGTATCTTAAGAAGCAGATTGCAAATCAATAGGGGTTCAGTCAGAAGGAATAGACTCTGCATAAAACAGAGTATGACACTGGGTTTATTAGATCTGGTTTAGCATCCAGTAGAATCTTGGAACCTTTTTTCACTTGCCAAATGACTGAAGTATACACTTATACCAAGATCGATTGACCTATCTGTCTATCTATCTGTCTGTCTGTCTATCGATTTATATCTATACACACACACATGGAATATAAAAATATATAAAGTATATATGGGTGACTAGTTTGTTATACATAGTCATCCCCTAGCTTGAATAGGCATGTGGAAATTGCCATTTCAAAGAAAATTATTACTCTTAAGTGTACTTAATTTCAGCTTATTTAATGGGAACTTGACACTCTGCTGAAAGCTGTCCCTAAGCCTTTTACAGTAATATTGGTTCAATTGTATCTATTTAGAACCAAAATGTGACTGTGGTCAGGAAAGTGACTATATAAAAATGAGATCTTCCAACAGCCTTACTCCTGGTTTCACTGAGTCACAGCTGCTTTTCCTTCTTCTGTTTTTCTGTGATTAAAACATATTTCCCCACCACTTTTAATTTCTGGTAATTGTGTAGAATCAACACTGTGGTAGGAGAATTAGGTAGTTCCATTTAAGTAAGATAAGCAGATTTATTAGTTAAGCTCTGATTCCTTTATCTTTATTAACTGTGATATGGTGTGATCAGGAAAAAAAAGACCTTTGATTTTTGAACCCAGGTTGTATTTCAGGAGTAGCCACATTAAAAGAATTTTGAGTTTCTCAAAATAATAAATGCAGTGTAGAAAATCTAATAAACTATGTAAAACACAACCTTCAGTACTGTATAGTTACAGTCACTTAAAATCCATATTTTAAGTACTTACCCACAAAACGTCTGTTATAAAAAATCACCAATATTGGACACCTGGGGTGTTCTATTACTGGACTCACCTAAAATATATTTTTTATTAAATACATCCATAATATTTCATATAGTCTTTCAAATCATGGAAAAAATGATCCAAGAAGAATGGAATTAAGTTTTCCTTTTTCTAGCCTTTTAAGGCTTCTTTTTCAACTTGAAGAAAGTCAGATCACTTACTAAATATCCCAGATACTTTCAAAACAATCTGGAGAATAGATGCTGACACTAGGAGGACTTGGTTATATAAAATATTTAAAATAATACAATCTATAAAGAGAAATGGACCAGTATTTGGTAGTCTCTTTGAGAAACAGATGTATTGGGTCTGTTGCTCACGAGAAATACCAAATGTAACTTAAATAAAAAGGGCTGAGAATAATACTTATTAGTTGTCTATAAGACAAGAGATAAGGTAAAACAGGACATTTGATTTATAAGGCAGGAATACCTGGAATATCAATACAGAATGCAATAAAGGCAACTATGTGCAAGTATTGTCTGGAACCAATGACTGGTGATTTTACCTTACATGCTTTCGTTTTACACCTCCTGAAAAGCTGGGAAAAAGACCAGTGCTAATAGATATTGTGTTGCAGAAATAAGGGATCTAACACCTGAAGACTTAAGCAGACTTGCCAGACTGTATAGAATTAAATTATATTAAATTATATTAAATTATATCGGGGCACGTGTCAACCCAGTTGACAGCGCCGTCCACATAAAATGGCATGGAAACTAACAAAATGACACACAAGATTTGCACTGAGACATAGAGAATGAAAAAAACATGACCTAAACCTGTTTATATCCTGAATAGTGTGCACAAAACTGTATCAAATAAATGAGTTGAGACAGGATGGCTGAAAAACCATGAGAGTTCTGTAATGATCCTCCTTTCTTTATGATCCTGGGTTTCTGTACCCAGGCTAACTACTTTCCCTAGTAATGTAATAGGCAAACCTTCCTGTCTGCAACAATGTCTCTACAGAGGTACTAGTTATTACTGACTTGTAAAAAGCTCTGATATCTTCTGCTGGAAAATGGTGTACATGCTAGGCATATAATCTTTTATCAGAATGGCAGTGAATGAACCCACACATTGGCCAGGAGAGCTGGTTATTAAGCATCAGATCACCTTTTCTTGCCTGTATTGTGCTATGGTATGTGTAAAATACTCCAGAGAGTGTGTGCCTGTGAATACATGCATGAGATAGAGGGATAGAAAGAGAAAGGCAGAATGACTTTGTGCATAAGAGATCTCAATGAAAACTAGAACAAAACCAATCTGAGTTGCCAAAGGACCTAATGTTCTATTATGATCAAAATAATGTCAAAGTAAATTGAGAGGTCAAGCAGCAGCAGCAAAAATTCATCACCTAAAATTAACTCTTCAGAATACTGTTTCCCAGTGCAGAGGACAGGGTCCAGCTTGAGCTGAAACCAAAAAATGTTCTTTGAAAGATTCTGCCACATTTACAGTATGCTACAATCACAAGGAAAAAAAAAAAAAAGAAAAAAAGAAAAACTCTTCAGAATACTGTTTCCCAGTGCAGAGGACAGGGTCCAGCTTGAGCTGAAACCAAAAAATGTTCTTTGAAAGATTCTGCCACATTTACAGTATGCTACAATCACAAGGAAAAAAAAAAAAAGAAAAAAAGAAAAAAAGAAAAATAATATTAAATAGCAAATGCAAGATCTTCTATTAGTAGCAGATTTTTTTTTTTTTCTTAAAACTGGACTGATAATTGTTTTACTTTGTGTCATTATTAAGACATTCCCCACCATCAAAGAAATATTAACAATGTGAGCACCCAGTGGGACTACAGAATGAAGAAAAACTGTAACTGTTTAGACCAAATATTTGGCAAAACATAATAGTGCCCTGAGGTGTTGGAACATAAAATGCCAAAAGTATTTGTACTTGAAAATTTTGACAGGCTCAAGATTTGGAATTAGAGAATTGTTAGTGTTGGCAGCTTTGTTAGCAGGAAAGTAACTCACAATGATCTTAATTTTGTTCTTAAAGTGGGATGTGAACAGTTCACAAAGTTCTGTTGATGGAGGAAGAGCCAGATTAGTCAGCTTCCCTGCAATAAAAAGTTACAAGAAAGTAGGGCAGTCTGCCCATTCAGCAATTAAGTTGAAATAATAAGCAGATCTGGCTTGTTTCAAAACATCTCTGTACACATTTATATAGCACAAACTTG
Source organism: Parus major (assembly GCF_001522545.3). NCBI lineage: Eukaryota > Metazoa > Chordata > Aves > Passeriformes > Paridae > Parus > Parus major. The sequence goes on along the minus strand of NC_031799.1, from coordinate 55,269,591 downwards.
TAAGTGTACATACAGACAAGAAGCCCTCAAACAGAATTTAACTCACAGCCCAGAACATTCACTTTTGAGTACATCTTCCAAGAAGAAGTGTACAGAATTGGTATGCCCTTTAGGACATTATGAGGATGGTTAAGCTATTATATATTTAAGAGAAAGTCTGAAACATCCTGAAGCCATCAGTAGTATAAAAGGAAGCTGCTTTGGTCTGGCAGACAACTACTTCAGTTAAAAATTAGTGGAAAGCTAAGATGTCACAAACCTTATTTAGTTTTCACCCAGGTTTTATTTCATTAAGTGGTTGAGAGGCGGGGTGTTGCTGGTTTTGGTGTTGTTTTTCTTGTGTGAGTGCGCATGGGTTTTGGTTTTTTTGTTTGTGTGCGGGGGCGCTTTTTATTTGGCTAAGAATAAATGGTAGTAATAGGTAAAAAAGAAATAGTGGCAATTAGAACCTCCATCAGAATTTTTATCTACGAAACCTCTTATCAATATCACTACCTGCAGATGGCTATCCTCCAGATTAAGACATTAAGTCAGTGAAAATAACAGGTTGTGATCCTACATGGATTAAGTATGGCTTTAGACTTCACACATAAAATATATATTCTCTGAAACCAATGGAATAAGTGCCATGTGAACAGCTAAACATTCAGAGGAAAGTGGTCCAGAAGTGAGCATATTTCCTTTGCCTCTGTGCTTAAATTTGATGAATACAGCCTTTGGTAAAGCTACTGAAAGTTCTTTTCATGGCAAACAGATCACAGTTGATAGATCATGATGTTGTTCTTGGAGCTAACTGGATATGAAAGACTTGGGATTTAACTATATAATCCAAAATCTTTCCTAAACTGCCTTCACATTCATACAGGTTTTGTCTTGTTTCTCTTACATTTTTACCATATTAATTACTAACAGAGAGAATTCTTCAGTTATTTCAACATGAAGAAGGAGAGGATAACATGGTGCTGTTTGTTCTACTTTAGGAAACTGAGCAATTTGCTTCACCCTCAATGCCTTCAGTGTGTATTTTAGTAAGATTGAAGACAGAGTACATATGGCAGTAATTCTGGTATTCCTTCTTGTGGATGAATCATAGAGAACATCAGACACATTCGAATATCATATTCCTGGGTAATTTATTATCAGAAAGGGTTGTAAGCAGTAAATGATAGAAGTTCAAACTCTCAGTACAAGCAGATTACATGGTCTCTTGGAAAAGATGTGATGGAGATCACCAGGTGCAACCTTCTGCTCAAGCAGGGACACCTACAGCCAGTTGCTCAGGACTATGACCCATCAGGTTTTTCGCATCTCCAAGGATGAAGACTCTCCCCCATCCTGGGCTGTCTGTGCCAGTGCTCAGTGACCCTCACAGTAACAAAGTGTTTCTGGGTGTTTAGATGAACCCTCCTGTGTTTCAGCATGTGCCCACGGCCTCTGGGCACCACCGAAAAGAACCTGTCTCTCTTTGCACTGTGCTTTCAAGTATGTACATGCATTGGTGAGATCCCCCTGAGCTTCCTGCTCTCCAGGAGGAAGTCTTTCAGACTTCCAGTCTTTCTTTCATAGGAAAGATACTTTAACACCTTCATCTTCTTCATGGTTGGACTATCTCTAGTATGTCCATGTCTTTTACTGGGGAGTCCTCAACTGGGGTGCAATCAAATTGAAAAATAAAATTATGCTAAATAGTAGGTGGTTTTCCTGATTTGGTGTGTTAATTAACAGAAATTGATAAGATAACTTTAAGTGATGTAACATGAACGAGTTTTGAGGAAAAAAGTGAGAGCAGCAAGAAAGCTGTTTTCAAGGACTGTACGTGTGAGCATAGCTGCATGCCTTAGCTCAGCTATCTGAATACCCTGATCAATTCTGATCAAACCAAACAGAATCATTTACCATCTATGTAACTTAATCTTTTGTAAGAATCCTAGTGTTCACTTGTGTAGAAAGAGGAATTAATGACCACTGCAGCCCGTCCCGTTCTGCAGATCTAACAAGTGGCCAGAAGTGGTACAGAAGCAGACAAAAGGAAAATGGTAACAGCCAGTGGGCAAGGCAACATCAGAATCTACATCAAATCCTGAGAGGAACTGTGTTTCTGAATTGGCCAGTTATTTTTCCAATCCTTTGGAAGAAAAATATAAAACATTTGTGTACCTGTTGAGTGGAAGGAAAAGGGTGCAACAGACTATGAGATCCTAGAACTGAGTCTGTCCTGCTATATTTCCTGTATAATCTTAATAATAAACATAAATAACATGTTTAATTAATAAACATAAATATTATAAAAATAACATTAACAAAATAAACTGCTTTTCTACTCTCTTTCACCAATGTAAAACTGGATCTATTAATAATGAGCCTTTCAGGTGAGGTGTTCTGGTTCTCTCATCCACCGAATAACTGATCTACAAAGAAGAAAGGTACATCTGATTCATTATCAAATCAGCAGGTTTACATGACCTGCTGCATGGCTGTATTAATAGTATTTCATATGATATAAAGGACCAGATAGAGTCTGTCACTTGTGAAGCAGAAAAAAAAAGAAGGAGGACTGGAATCACTATTGGCAATAGCCCACAACTGAGTCAGATCAGGTACAACACAAAAGGGCATCTTAAAAATAAATGTGTAATCAATGTGTTTTCTGATTCCAACTTGTCCTGTTGCACACATAAGCATTCCCAGAACTCTGGCTTTTTTATACCACATGGCAGACCCTGCATCCCCCAGAGAGGTTTATCACTGACAGTTCCAAGTTACGGGCTAATGTGTTAGTTCCTGCACCACCTTGTATTTTTACACATATTCGTTCCCCTTCTGAAATGACATGGGAAAATTAAGGAGAGTAGACTATGAAACAACAAAAAATAATGTGTAGCTGCAGTTACACAGAAAAAGGATAATCTCACCAATGTTATTAATTGCCTATCCCTCAATAACCTGCAGCAACATGAAGAGTCGCAATGTAAAATAGGAGGCTAGTATTATCATTAATGAGTTACTCAGACTTGTTACCCTTTCCTCTCCAATCCTAACTATGGAAGAGATCATAAGTTGAAAAAATCTGAGTAATTAGGCGTAAACACATAAAGTCTTGATCTTGCAATGCCCCTTTCCCTTCCTCTGAAATTTAGTAGGAAACACTCCTTTTATAACCTTAGGATGTAATGTTATAACAACAGCTTCATAGCCTTGCAGCTATGCTAAAGTTACCTGCTGGGCTGGTGAAGTCAGGAAAACTTTTGGGAACTCTCCTCTTGCTGAATAATCATGGTTCTTGGCCACTAGACTTTACACTCAAGAAGGAAAAAAGGGTCGGTTAAAGCAGCTGAAATGTATCTACAATACTCCTCTCTCAGGCTCCTGTTTTGCCATGTTGAAAGAAGAGGAAGACAGCTCTGTCACTAGGTTTTAGGCATCTCTTGACTGGCAACTTTTGAAACACCTACTTCAGTCCTTCTGCAGAAAAAAAATCCTTTAGAATCAAAGGAGTGCTCCACTCTAATCTAAGTGACTTCTCCCTCTATCTCTCAATTTTTCTCCAACTCCAGTTGTGCTACTCCTGTTTCCTATGTGGTTGAACCAAGGTAGAAAAATTGAATAAATAGAACTTAACATAATGCAATTAAGCAATCTATAACAACATTTCCCAAAAAAGGTTATGCTTTCATGATTCATATCAGCAATTCTTGAGCATATTAATCTGTGAAACAGTATGAACCTGTTTTTCCTAAAACAAAGCACCCCAGATGTATTCTATTAACTAGAATTTTACTAAAGACTGCATTTTATGTGATCTCTTCTGATCCTTCCATTTCAAAGTCAATGTTAGTAGTCACTAGGGCTTTGTGTAGTCAATGGGAAACTTCAAAAACACCTATCTTTTGCATTCAAGTGAAAATAGAAATAGAGAGCAGGACTGAAAATAGCGTGTACCTTTTAGCGTACCTTAGTGTACCTTTGTCTTGTTCTTATTACTTCTGTCCATCCTTCTTTTTGTGCTGTTGGCATTCCTTAAGGGAAAAAAACCATTCAAAATAAACATGAACTACTTGTCTTTTTACTGAGTCTCCTTTTCACATTTATGCCTTATTTCCATGATAAACAAGAGTAAGTCTGTTCTCCAAGTCCTACTGAATTTACTGCACTGATCATGATATGGGGATAAAAGCATTGTTAAGTGTCTAATCATCCAAGATTTGATGTATACTGGTGTTGTGGTGATACTAGTCTGAGCTAGGTCACAATGCAGTTCTTGACACCAGACTTTTATTCCTGAGTTAAGGCCTTCTGAAGTCAGCTTTGTATGAACGTAGCTTTGATGACACCTGAAGTCAAGCCAGGCATTCATGATTTCTGTTAGCTCACTCACTCTACTCCCACAGGCATCTCCTGGCTACATTTTTTAGACAATTTCTTTCAGAATTTCTTGCAGCACTTTCTAGGCTGATATATAAATTTCTGAGTCTGTTTTGAAAGGCAAATCCTCAAAATATGAAACTCTTTTTTCAACTGCCAATTTTTTTTAATGAGAGAAATGGAACTCCCACTGAAACTTCTGAGGTTTTATAAGTAAGTTATAAGTGAGTCTGGGTCAGAGATGGATGTGACAGTGTGCAAAGCCTTTTTCCGGCTTCTCAGTCTAAGAGTCCTCTTACATGGATTATTATAATTTCTGCTGCTCCAGGACTGGCAGCTGCCAACAACTAAGGTCTGGTGTTCCTTATAAATGGATAGGATAATGTTCCTAATAAAACAGCAAATAATTCATGATCTGTAGCTATATCTATGATAATTTTTCCTGAGAAGGGACTGTAGCCGATTCTGTAATAGACATCATCTTCCCTACCCAAGGCAATTTTGAAAAACACTTCCTTGGGAAGCCCAGAGTTCTATTAACAAACAATTCTATTAATCTGCAGTACAATGCCTTCCCAACACATCTGCTGTTCAGAAAGCAAAATGCAGATAATTTGCAACTGGTTAGTAGGCTACAATTTTAGAATCAAGGAAGTAATTAAGCTGAATTCAATACTGAGCACATGCTCGGTCTTACAACCATTCCCTGCATAATATTAGTGACAGCAAGTGATATTACTCATTGCAGCCAGGATTGCTCATGCCAAAAAACTTGGTTTATTTTGTTGCTTACCCCTGCTTTCCCTCACAAGGCATCACCTTAGTTTCTGCAACTCTGCATGCCTGTGAAGACCCTTTGAAAATACACCTTCTATTTAATTTACTTGTCTTGCTGACATTACTGCTAGGTAGACACATAAATGCAACATCAGGAGGCATTAGAAAGAGGAATTTAGGGAAGGACAACTACTACCTCATTCCACTCGCTTAGACAATACGTGACTTTGAAGATGATTCTGCTGTAATAGTAGATGCAAAACTGGGTAGGAGCTCAGTGACTGATTGTCTCTCCAAGCCTCAGGCAGTCAGCTTCGACTGAAGCAGTGGAGATTGTTCAACATCTCAGCAAAATTCACTGTTTGCTTTATCAGGTACCTTGCCCAGCAGGGAGAGACACAGTTTCCAGGCAAGATAAATGTTAAATAAAGCAGTCATAGATACTGACACTATCTGTTTATCCAATTTCAGACAGGATGCCAAGGCTTCACTGAGTGACACAGACTTCTGTATACTACTGCAAACAGTATCTCGGACAGGTAGTCAAAGCATCATCTCACGGTACAGTTTTGCCCTTACTGTGTTTCAGAATGAGCTTATTGCACATCAACTTTCTTGTCAGGATCCTGATGTCTTATTAGAGGAGGCAGTAGCATCCACAGGAAGATGGAGACACAGTTGTCATTGTATGGCTGGAAACAGCTTCAGAGGGGACTCACCATTTTCTCTCCAGACTTCAGAAAAATACGGATGGAATCTGAGCCACTGATGCATACGTAGCAATGATGCAGACAGATGAGCTAAATTGTTTTGTAAATCTCTGACAATTCTCAGTGGAAAAAGAGAGAAGGAAGGAAAGGGAATGTGAAATTCTAACTTCACGTTTATCCCAGTTTGCCACAGTATGAACTTGTGCCTGTCTTCTTAGCCACTCTTTAGAGATGGTCTGCTCCCGTTTCAGCTTTCACAGAGGAATTCTTTCTAATTTGATCTGAAATCCATGGTCATCTTATTTTCCTTCATAAATCAGGATTGGGACACCTTATAATTTTTCTTATTCATGGCTAAAATACAGCTAGTGATAGTATCTGTAGTCACACAGCCCTATTCTAGGTCTAAAGGGAGAGGCATGAATCACACCTCTATCTTTGAACTGGTAAGACAGACACAACTATGGATAAGCTTCATTTAATCAGATCATAGCTGTGTAATGTCTTTTCTACCACTCTGGAAGAAAAGACCACATGTGGACACTCTTAGTCTCACTAGAAAAACATCCTTAGCCAAGCTGATCCTTAAAGGCTGCCAAATATATAAATCTTACACCAGCAAATGTAAAAATCCTACTCAGACAGAAAATGCAATTAATGGGGAAGCATCACAGACAGAAGACAGAGAGAAGAGAAGGTCAGCCAACAGGGACACTCCTGCTGGAATGCTTCACCAGCGCACTGTTCTTGTGCTCTGGAATATCCTGCTCTGACAGAGGCAAACACCACTTTGTTAGGACTGAGTTTACACTGATGCTAAAGAGGCAGAATAAAGATCCAAGTTCTAATTTACATTTCACTCACTTTCACAGTGAACTTATTTTGCTTTTGTAAATAGTTTGCATTTAATTTTTTAATGACATTGTAATTTATGAACCACGCCATTAAAAGAAAACACTTTAGCTGTGGATGACATTGTTTATCCTTTAGGGGAACATTAGCTGCATTAACCATAATATACATAGCCAATGTGTTTATGAAACAAGTACCAACTTTGTCTTCATGTTCAGGGAGATTTACTGGTTCAAATTTACAGATTGGTGTCCTAAGTGTGAAAACAGTAGTTTGCACATCACATGATATATCCATCTGCTTTTACAGCAGTGAATAAGCACAACAGTTGTGAATATACTCTGGATTTACAACACTACTGAAGTCTTCTACAAAGAGATACTTATAAAGCTGTCACTTCCCTGTCTATGTTGTCTGAAGTTAGAGAACTTTGACGCAGAACATTGCTGAGTCTAAAAAAAGTTCTGGCTTTCCTATCAATGGGGGGAGAGAGAGCCTCGAACAGGAAAAAGCTTTCCTGAAAACAAATTTCAAGTATTTATTGTAATCCTGTGTTTAGCAGCAACTACAACTGGCAGTCTTAGGGCTGACTTTTTTTCTCACTTGTCAGATTGATGGAAGGAAAGACGTGAAGGAAGAGATCTATAAAATAGTAAGTTTCCTAGAAACATGCAATGCCAATGAAATCATAAGAATGCTAATGTTTAAAGAAGCTTGAACATTTTGGAACAAAACAGTACATGGACTTTATCAATCTGATGTTTTAATGAGAACAAAAATGCCACCGCTAGTTGCCAAGCCAAAATTTCTCTATTTCTAAGAATACCATTGACATATCCTTAGATACAATCAGAGAAACATCTGCTTTGTTTCTACTCTGATGCTGCTTCTGCTAGAAACCAGGGCTGTACTTCAGGATATGTAAAAACTGACATAAAAATAAGTCAGCTTCCAGGTAGCTTTTTTGTGATTACATTTAAATCCACCAAGGTCTATTTTGAACTGAAAACCAATAATCAATACAAGTCTTTGGAGCCTCTAATGAAGATTATCTAGAATTTAAGGGATTAAATAAGGGGGCTCTTCAATCTGTTTCACCATCCAAATCATTAGTTTGTCAATCAAAACTGTGCTATATGCCATCCAAATCATTATAATATTAGCATATGGTTCCAGACACAGATAAAATATGTCATCGGAATCAAATCTAAAAATGAAAGAAAAGCAATGTTTTCAGTGGTGCTAACAATTACACTAAGTATTTTGGCACATAAAATAGAATGTTAAGTTATACTTCTGACAGCATTTCCCAGTGAGGTGCTATAAACACCTGATCTGATCTTTGAGCTAGTTATCCCAGGTTCCTTTGCTTGCAGTCACAAATTTGACCAACTTAATAGAATCATAGAATAGTTTGGGTTGGAAGGGGCCTTCAAAGGTGAGCTAGACCAAATGCCTGCCATGAGCAGAGACATCTTCGACTACACCAGGTTGTTCAGAAATATGCTCTGTTTGCTCAGATGAATTGAAATTTACCCAGACTGTTCTTACAGTTCTTCATATCAATGGGTGACAAAACCAAAATTCAGTAAAACATTTAATGACAATATACTAAGAACAAGTACTGACATTTAAGGCTTAGAAGTCTTGCTTCATAGGAAATACAGAGAATACAAATGACAAGTGGTAAACTTGCCATCTGCATCAGTTTTTGATGAGTTAAATATTGAGAAGTGACAACTGTATGAGCAAATTCTCATTCCAGACAATTGTATTTTTATGTATTTTGTAAGAAATTCTTGTTTTAAAATGTTTTGTGCAGTCTTCAGGGCTTATGGTGGTGATGACACTTTAAAAAAAAAATCATTAAAACACTAGTCTTTTTCACTAGCTTAACTGCAAAATCTACAAGCAGTAATGAAAAGTTCCACCATGGCTGAAAGCTCCTATCCCAAAAGAGAACAAAATGTTTAAAATTCCCAACTTTTCATGTCAGGCCTCCCAGTTCCTCTTTTGATAATGGGAATTCAATGCTGAGATGCCTCACGTACCTCTCAACACCAGAACTGCAAATATAGGTGTATTGGGTCTGGCTGGGACAGGTTCTTTTCCCCACAGAAGCCTTCACCTTGCTTTGCTGCGAGTTGGTGGCTGAAGAGATGCTGGTCGTGCTTTGGCTGCTGCTGACCAGCCCTGGCAGCAGGCTAGCACTGTCTCTCACTAGCACTGTCTCCCCAGCATTCTGCCTCCTTCCTCACCCCAGCAACTGGTAGGTATACTGAAGCCCTAATTCCTGGGAAGTGTCTGGATATCATCTGCAGATAAGAAGTAGACAATAAATCTTTTGCTTTCCTTTTCTTCCATGCACAACCTTTGCCATGTTTTTGTTTTTCTTGTTAAACTTCCTTCTTAACTCATTGCTGTTTTCTCAATCTTATTTCCCCCCCGCCCCATCCTGCTTAGGAGAGTCAGAGTAAGTTGATGAGTGCAGCAGTTTTGGAAACCAGGTGGAAATACCAATTAAGTGTAGTGGTTTTGGTTTGATAATCTGAGTTTCGTAGCCAATGCGCCAATTAATGTAGTGGGTCTAATGCTGGCAAAATACCAGTGCACCCACCAGAATTATTTAGTCATTTTCTGCTGCACAGTAATGATTAAAATAAGAGCAAATCAGGCTGAAAACTTTAAAGGGTATGAAGAAAAATTTATTAACAGAATGAAAAGAAAAAGTAACAAGAAATCAGAATAAGCCTTCAGAACACTTCTCCTCCCCCCATCTCATCTCTTCTTTCCCACTGACAATGTAAAGGGACAAAACCTGCAACTTTCAGTCAGTTTATCACCTCTAGAATTATATTTCTTCAGTCCACTTAGGGAGAGGAGTCTCTCTTGCCATGCCAAATGACTTCTCCACAAGGAACAGTTCTCTTGTGGCTTCAATGTCACAATCAGCTGCCCAGGAAAGGAAAATCTGTTCTCAGTGGGAAAGTTCCTCCCATGCCTTCAGCTTTCCCAAAGCTGTTTTCATGGGCCTTAGCAAATTATTGGGGTACTATATTAAAGATGAGCTGTTCTAGCATAAAAACTAAAGTTCTCTTATTTTATCTCTGGGAACAGAAGTCTTCTTCTTCCTCCCTGAGGGCAAAGGGCCTTTATCACTCTTATTTATCTTTGTTCAGAGTTCTCATTGAATTACAGCTACTTCAACATCTGCATGCTTCAGCATAGGTGCCTCTGTTCATGGCTGTGATTAGAACGCTACATCCCCCCCAATGCATTCCATGAGTTACAGGGAAAAAGAGTCTGATTTACCAATTATCACTTCACCATAACCTTACAAGAGAATTTCAGCCCAAGACTAAGGCATCTCCTCATTCTCCTCCCATCTAGAATTTGACTCCTTCTTTACTGACCTCAGTGTCCCATGTTCTCCTTTTATGTCCTTACCCTTTCCTTTTCCTGATTCAGGAGAGAATTGGTGTTTGTAGGTTCATTTGTTCTCAAGCTTTGTCACCTGAAACAGTATAGAGTTCTACAGCGCTGAAAGGTGGATCTCATCCAGGCTGTGCACAGGGAGATCGCTCGCTGTGCCTCTCTGTTGATCAAGCGCGGTCTCCGCCGACACCGTGCGACTTGCCCTGGCTGCCGGCACCACCCCACGCCTTCTCCTCATGCGGGGAGCCGAAAAAAACACAACAGCTGCTGCCACTGCCTTTGTCCTTCTGCTCGCCGCATGGCTGGCTAAAAAGTGACTAAGCAAAGGGCATTGCAAGCCATGCCGAGATAGCCGCAGCTGAGCGGGAAGGGGCCCCGACCGCCTCACTGGGCACAAGGCCTAGCGGGCTCCCTGGGAAAGGGCCGACACCGCAGCTGGGCCCGGGCCGACGCTGCCGGGCCTGCCCGTCCTTAAATGTGTTTTCACGGAGGCGTATCCAGCTCTTTTAAGTGGATTAGCTAAATGTCAATCTTCAACACTAGCCAGCTGATCGGTTCCACGGATTTAAACATCACTACCAGGTCCCCACATGGAACCGCTTCCGCAGGTCGCGGACTCGCTCCCTAGGTAAAAGCCAAACCTATGTTAAACCACGAGAGTGGGCATCTCATATGCAGCCGAGGCCATCCCATCACAGAGAGTCCTGCTGCCATCAGTGTAGCTCTCCAAAGCCATGAGTAGGAATTATTTCTGATATAAATAAGCCCACCTGCAGTCCATGTTGTACAAAGGTTCTCTCCAGTTCTCTACAGCCTCTGTTCCATGCGTTCCGGTTCGGAGCCCGTGCCGAGCTGCTTTCCCCCCACCCCCCCGCTACTCCTGGCCGGGGGCCCGGGGCCGGGGGTGCCTGGTGGCCAGGGCTTACCAGGTTCTTGCCAGGTTTTGCAAGTGTTCTGTTCAGCCTCTGTTCCAGGCGTTCCAGTTCTGACCCGGTGCCGAGCTGTTCCCTCGTTCCTCCGGTCCGGCCGCGCCCAGGATCGGAGACACCCCGGCGACTGGGGCCGCCGGCCGGGTCTTTGCATGTGTTTCCCTTCAGCTCCTGTTCCAGGCGTTCCAGTTCTGACCTGGTGCGTTCCAGTTCTGACCCGGTGCCGGGCTGTTCCCTCGTTGCTCCTGTCCTGCCGCGCCTGGGGTCGGGGATGTCCCGGCACGACAACTGAAGTTAGGGGATTTCCAACATGGCGACCGGAGCCTTCCCGAAGCGGCGGCGGGGAAGGGAGACCTCCCGAAATGGCGATTGGGAGTTATGCAAATCGGCTGCCGAAAAACACCACCTCGGACAAAAAACTCAATCTACTGGACATCGGAACACCGAATAAAGAAACTAAGAGCGATGCCTGAAGGTCGGGACCAAGGGACACTACCCTCCAACCCCGCTTTCCTCGCCGTGACCGGAAGAGACTCGCTAGAGGAGACACCCCTGGACTTTCGAGCCAAAAGCAGACTCCGGGTGTACCCGCGAGGTCGGAGCCCCGGCTCGGCCTACATTGCACCCCGTAGGCAGAGCCGTGTTCCTCCTCCTCTGAGTCACTTTAGGGAGCGCTGGCGGTGTGCGCGCGACCCGTCGGGCCCCCACCCAAAGCTGATTCCTAATAAAGGCTTTTTAAACAGGAGAAGAAGGTCTCCTGGCCCTGTTTTTATCAATTTCCAAATCACCTACAATTCCTTTCTCAAAAATAACACACGCTTCCACTCATTACAAGCACTACAATGATATAATGCAAAGTTGACTGCTGGAATAAGTTACTGGGCAGAAAATGTAGAATTTACAAACATTTGAGAGTAGGATTTTATTGAAAAAAATTGCTTAGAAAAGAGAGAATCAACTTAGCATGGCAAGAGAAAGAAGAATAGTTTCAATAGTATTTATTTGAACATACACTACAATGTCAATGCATGCAGTTATTGTATCATGCTCATCAGAATATCACTTTTTATTTTAAGTGTGAGAAATCATTACATTCTTCCTGATACTGTGACAGGGAAATTCTTAATGAGCATCAGTGCAGGGAATTTTACCTGTGGTTGACAGTAACACTTAAAAAAAGATACTAGGCAAAAACACCAATTATATATTTTGCTAACAGCTGACCACTTAATGCCCACCTTGTACACAGGACTGTTGTCCTCTCCTTGATCCTTAGGCAGAGTTCCTCTAGCTGTTGCACAGGTTTAATGTACAAAAATATGTACAAAATTATCTCATATAGACAAAGGATCATGGTAGGTATTTCTCAGAAGTTTGATCTCTGATTGGCAAGATCCCCAAGAAGAATATTATAGCTCTAATAAAATACTTCGTTTACTTCAGTGTATGTTTTCTGAAAGACCTGAAACATGCAACAAATACGGTGGCATCTAAGTCAAGTGTACCTGTATATGCATAATATAATCTTAATAAAAGTTAAAGTAAATATAGAGGTGAAGAACTAGACACAAATCTTTCTTAAAGTAGATTAAGATATCTTTTTTATATAATGTAATCTGTCAGACAGCAAATTAATACATCTTTTCAGAAATTCTCCTTATCATATATCTTTTGACTTTATCTTAACACTTATCATATCTTACTGAATGGGATTAGAGAGAAACTAGACAGATGAGGTCCTTGATCAGACACTACTTTTAACATGGTGATAACAATGCAGAACTTCAGGGACATCGAAATTACATGTATTTTTTTCCCTGTGTCTTCTAACCCATATTTCCTGTACTAATGAGGCTAGCTTTATACTTCTGTCAGCACAGCAGGCTCCACAGTGAGTTGTAGAGAGAAATATCATGTATCCTCACCTTTCACTCATCTTGAAACAAACCACCAACATATTTCCTTTCAATTTAAAACTATCCTGGCAGCAGCTTCCTCCCTTATTCTAGATGGTCAGGTCTTTTCTAAAATGATCAGTTTTCATACAAAATCTCTCTAAATATTCAATGTTTTCCATATGATTTGTAAAGGAAAAACTTTTGAAATTTTCACTTTCCTTTTTCCACAGCTTTAAGTTTCATTTTTTCTTTTTATTACTACAACCTGATCTGGTATTTGGAAGGTGAGGGTCAAACCCATTCACATGCCTTAGCTCTGCTGATTATGTTTGTTTTATTCTGAGTGTTACTCCTGGGTTGCCATTTACCTCCTACACAACTAATGAGCTCTCACTGTTTCACTCTTCCTATGTCCTTCTTTCCCTACCTTTCCCTTGCTCCCCTCTGCCACCAAGAACAATTATAGTAATAATTGAAAGTATCACATAAAAAGAATAAACTTGTACCTATTCTTCACCATAGACATGTGATGGAATGCTACTTCTTCAGTTTCCCATTTCCCTCTTTGAGGAAGGAATTCTCTTTTTTTCTTAAGAGCCTAGAAACACAGATTATATATTCTGATTTGCACCTCTGGGCATTATCAAGCTGGAAGTATTTATTACTGGAACTTAAATTTATTGACAGAGACATACTTTTCCAACACTTATGTACTTACCTTTAGGTGTAAGTAGTTCCATGGAAAAGAGACCACAGCCATAACTTAGGGATATGCAATTGAGACCGGGAATGAACAACTTACTATAATTGGAAGTAATATTTGGGGAAGGGAAAAAAAATTAGGATACTATGCAGTTTTAGCTTTTTTTTTTCCCCTAAGTTTTAGCTTTTTTACCTTGTAAACAAAGAAATCTTGCTGTACATTTCCTCAGAGCTATGCTTTACTGAAAAAAAAAATTCAGTTTTGCCCTAAGGGATATTATGCAACCACAGATGCTATGAAAAACAGAATTTAAATGAATGACTATGTGCTAAATGAGATGTGCAATTACAGATAGCTCTGATATCCTGTAAACATATGGGCTCAAAATGGTTCTGCCTCCAGCTGGACTATTTTGAAAACACATTGCTGGTATCACCTAAATAAATGCTTTGACCATTAGAGTGGAAAGGGTGACACTTCAAATTGTGTTTGGATACAAAATTTAAAAAGCTTAAAAACTATTCACCAGAAGGAAGACACTTATCCGGAGCATAGGACACATTTATTTAGCATAAGTGCACCAGATGACAGGAGCAGTCTAAGCCATTTTACAAGTGGTTTAATAGAAGAGACAGCACATAAGATACACTCCATCTTTCTGAAGTCACATAAAGGAAAAGACAAAAAAACACATACAAAACTTCCCATAAACCTCTTTCTTCATTATTCATGAGGGCCATATACAGTGACTTACAATTTGCAGACCTTAAGCTGTTTTTTTTTTTAACTGTTGCATCTTAGAATCATGTCAGGTCACAATGGCTCTGATCTTTTAACACTTTTAACCATTTTATAATTCAGCTGGTATATAAGATGCAGGGGCACATCTTAGACTTTATGGGATTAAATCTTGGCTTTAAAACTATGATTTTATTCTGCCAGTGATACTTTAAATAAACAAGACAAGTAACGTGATGGCAGTGTAAAACTTTCTGGACAAAGATCAGTCCTGGAAGGGAGGGACACACTTCCCAGTGATTCAACCTTGAGAACAAAAAACCCATTTCAAAGTGAGAAAATAAAAATAAAAGCTCAGTTACAGCAGTCTTACAGGACATGATGCTTACTCTGAGTTTTATCCTGGCAGCTCTCAGGTGCCAGGATAAAGGTGCCTACAGAACCATAAAGCATTATTATGTGTACCAGAATTCTTTTACCTGTATACCATGATGTATTTGAGCAATTTAGAGATGAAATATTTCTGTATCACTACAATAAATCATTGCTCATATCACACCATAGTGCTGAAGGGAAGTGCTAGAATTACTGCCAATGCTAATACTACTAGAAATCAAAATCTGTCCGCTTCTATACGCTCAATAGGTCTCTCTTCTGCACCCATTTTCAATTGTAGGGAGCCTGTAAGAAACAATGAAACGTCTCATTACAGACACTATTACTTAAATCAAAGACTGTCAAACAGTAGCAAATTATTCTTTTAAAAGGTTGGTGACATCAAGAGACAAACAGCCAAATAACACGCAAGCTAGCTCAAAAATGCAACATGTCCTGTGCACCATAATACAAACACAAGATAGCCTTAGCATATTCTTTGAATGGGCTACATAATCTTTGCCACAAAAGCCTTATGTCACTTGAACAACTTAAAAACGAAGGAAAAAAAAAAGGCAAGAAACGACAAAATGTGCTTATCTGAAGCTTCTACTCATGTGTAAAGACAAAGGTAATATTTCAGCTAAAAGCTATACATCCAGATGACGCCTGCTCTAATACTTGACCCATGTGGAAAGATAGAAGGAATTGGGCTTGTTTAGTCTACAGAAAAGAAAACTGAGGGAAGAAATGATAACAGTTTTTCAGATCAGCTTCACTGAAGAGGTGAACAAATTGTTCATGGCTAGGAAAGACTGAACAGGAAAGAATGGTTTTCTGTTGTAGACCCTTTATTGATTTTGCAACTTTTTTTTTAATATTTTTTTACTTTAATATGGAGAAGTTGTCTCTGTGCAAAGCCAAAGTGCATCTCAGCACACTGTATCCAGTTGGTTTAAAATGTTTGCAAAGACCTCCAAATTCTTCAAGAAAGCTATGAATAATTAAAGCAGAAAAACAAAGACTTATAACAAGTTTTTTAACAACCTCATAAAACACATTGTCTAGTTTCATTGCAAGGATTTCTTTCTTTTCACAGCTAGCACAAAGTTTACTGTTTGTCCGGCTTTTGTGTACTTCCAATTTGATAGTCGTGACATAAAACTCCTACAAAAAGAACATGTATTTCTTTTAGCATCAGGAAGAGATTTGCTGTGTAAAATTGACTTTTCACTGAACATATTAAGTTTCTGCCTCTTTTCAAGATTTCCTCTTTAAACATTGTTTTATCTTCTTCCAAAAATTATTTAGCAGCATCACCAGTATGCATAAACTTTCCAAGATAATGTAAACCAGATCCCGTCTCATCTTCTCATCTTGCTGTTTTTAAATATCTTCAGTGCTATCAAGCACTCCTTTCATTCTTCCTGCCTCATACTGCCATCTTGTACATGGACAAAACATATTTACACTTCAATAAACAAGGAAGTCATCCTTGCAAACACCAACATTTTTATTGACGGAGAGTGAAAGGGAACTCTCGGAAACTTGGAAATTGTGACTAGATAGTGTCATTCAGCATACCCTCATACACTCTGTATTAAATTTTAATTATATTTATTTTTAAATAAATTAAAAATTATATATTTTAAAATATTAAAGAGTATTAAATTAAGGAGCCTCTCAGCCAGATCATCTTTTTTGTGTCTTCCTAGCTCATTCTTCTGCACCTCCTGGTTTGAATCAGTGTACTACTCTGACTGAACTGTTCTGAAACAATACAGTCTCATCAGCCAGCCTTGGTCTTCTTTCAAATTCAAAATGTGGAATTAGCTTTGTCTCCACCCTTTTCCTTATTTCTTAACACGTTCACCTGGTGACCCACATGCATTTAAAGTATCAAAAATGTTCTGTCCCTTGCATGCCAAATCTGGAAATACTTCAAATTAATAGACTAAAAGGTTTAGGTTAAATATTAGAAAAAAATCCTCATGGTGGGGGTGGTGAGGCACTGGAGCAGGCTTCCCAGAGAAGCTGTGGATGCCCTGTCCCTGGAAGAGTTCATGGCCAGGTTGGATGGGCTCTGAGCAACCTGGTCTAGGGAAAGGTGTATCTGCTTATGGCAAGAGAGTTGGAACTAGATGATCTTTAAAGTTCCTTCCAGCTCAAATCCTCCTATGATTCTATAATTCTCTAAACAAAGATGGAAAGGGTAAGTTCACACCTCCTGGATCTTAACTATCGAGATTTATGTGATTTGACACATATGGGGACTGGAAATGTTTCTGTAACTGTTACACGGAATCCTTAACTATTGTCTAATTAATTTATACAGCAATATAGACTTTTTAAAAGTTTCTATTCAACTACTGGAACAAATCAGTAAGCCTTTGGTCTTTGTTATATTTCTGCTGTAAGATTTAATGCCAGGGTTAGTTGAGCACCATTGCTACATGTTTGCAGTGCAAGGAAAGCATATGAATCATAATATTAACTTCTCAGTACCTTATCAAACTGGTGGAGAATAAACACATATGCAGTTTACTCTGAGTAAACTCTCATAATAACATACTTGCTGAAAGTGCATTGACATATCAAAGAGAATAGCGTAAAAGACACGTTTCCTTTTGGGCCTGCTTTGATATTTAGAGAATATGACTCCGCAATATTGTTGTGCTTATTAGTAATGGGGTCAGAGAAGTGTTGCAACCACCTATACGCACATGAACTAGTTTCAGTTTGCTAAAATGAATAAATCTAAATAGTTGCAGAATAAGTGTCTTGAACCATGCCCTGAAGCCCCAAATCCTCTAGTGCTGATACTCCTAGTTCCTAGAAGCAGGGCTTTGGTAAAACCCTACAAAATGCCAGCACATAGGTCAGATGTTAAAGTTTAGTCCTAGATTAGTCCAGATGGCTCTTTGACTCAGGACCTTCAAGTATGTTTTACACCTCTTGAGGAAAAAGGATTTATTTCTGTCAGTCATCAGTTAAGCAAGATGATAATTTGGTGTTTCTGCTTGTGCTATGTAATGTGGAATCTGTAACCACCACCTCTGCTGTGCCTGTGAAATTAATTTTTACTGTAGTTTCCTGATGAGAAATCTCATTACACTCATATACACCAGTGCAGACAGCACGTGGGCAGAATGGATAAAAGCATAAAAGTTACATCCTCTATGAAAGACAGTCTGTGATCATCCCATATAGTCAAAAGTGAGCATCAGGGTATGCTATGTTTTGGATTGGATGAGGAATGACTTTTGAAGTGGATCTTTCTAATGTGCCAGCTTACTGTGTTTGGTTCAGAGAAGCCTTGCCATACATGAAACAGATGCCTGTCAAATGTCTACATGACAGAATGTGTTCCACAAGCATGCCTGCACTCTTTAAGTGTTGTAGGCATTTGGTGAGATGCACAAGCCACCTGAAAACACACAGTAAAGACATTGTTCATGAACAAGTACACCCTTTTTTGCCTAAAACTAGCTGGACTGCCAGGCCCAGAGAGTGGAAGTGAATGGAGTTACATCCAGCTCACGGCCAGTCACTGTGATCCCCAGGACTCAGTGTTGGGGACAGCCCTGTTTTAAGTCTTTACCCATGGTCTGAATGTGGGGATCAAGTGCACCTTGTCAGCTTGCAGAGGACACTAAGTTGGGTGGGAGTGTTGATCTGCTGGTGGTTAGGAAGGCTGTGCAGATGGATCTGGACAGGCTGGATTGATGGGCTGAAACCAAGATGATGAATATCAGAGGAAGTGCCAGGTCCTGCACTGTGGTCACAACAGCCCCAAGCAATGCTACAGGCTGGGGGCAGAGTGGCTAGAAAGTGGCCCAGCTGAAAAAGACTTGGGGGTGCTGGTTGACAGTAGCTGAACATGAGCCAACTGTATCCAGGTGGCCAGACAGGGAAATGATATCCTAATCTGTATCAAAAATGGTGTGGCCAGCACAACAAAGAAAGAGACTGTCACCCTGTATTGGGCACTGGTGAGGCCACTTAAATTTTGGGTTCAGCTTTGGGCCCCTCACTACAAGAAAGATGTTGAAGTGCTGAAGTGTGTCCAGGGAAGGTCAACGAAGGTGGGGAACAGCCTGTTGCACAGATCTGATGAGGATCAGATGAGGGAGAAAATAACAACCAAGGGGACACCTGATCACTTTTTCCAACAACCTGAAAGGAGGCTGTAGCAAGGTGGGGGGTCAACCTCTTTCTGTCAAGTAGCAAGTCTTAAGAGGAAATATCCCAAAACTGTGCCAGGAAAGGCTTAAGTTGGATATTATGAAAAATTCTTTTGTGAACAGGGCTGTCAAGCACTGGAACAGGCTTTCCAGGGAAGTAGTAGAATCACCAACTCTGGAGGTATTTTAAAAACATGTGGATGTGGTGCTTAGGAACATGGTTAAGTGCTGGGCTTGGCAGTGTTTGGTTAGTGGTTGGACTCCATGATCCTAAAGGTCTTCTCTCACCTGAACAATTTTATGACTCTGTGGCTATTGTCTCTACTACTTGCCAGCTGAGGCACAGTCTAAAGCTGAGGGGTTCAGCAGACATGCAGTGCACTTGCAGTGGTGCAGAGCACATTGTCCCTTGGGCACTGCATCTGAGCTCTGGGCTGGACTTGCAATTGTTTGTGTGGGTGCTGTGCCATACACCCAGAAACACAGCGCTGCTGGGTTTAAGCCTCGATGTGTTTACATAAGCCATTGACAGCTTCCTGCTTGCAGTGTATTGGCATCTATTTTAACTTTCATACGGCTGGCAGCTGAGGTGCCACAAAATTTCACTGTGTGCTACAATTTACAAATTTTCTAGGGACTGCTGCAGCAATACCATTTGAAGCAGGTCCTGAATGCAAATAATTTTTTAGCACGTAATGGCTTGGGAGAAATGTTTGTGTTTGATGAATTCCTTTGGTGCTGCTGTTTATTGTCCAAAGCCAGAGGTGCGAGCTGACATGGGTGCAAAGCAGTGCATACCACTGGGAGCACAAATGAGCCCAAAAGTATTACAAGTGCCTCACAGGCTCCTGTTCCTACTCAGCACATTAAATACAGCAAAGATCAAAGACCCACTTCCAAAATCACAGAATCAGAGAACTGGTCAGGTTGGAAGGGACCACAGTGGGCCATGTGGGTTGTCCTAGAGCACATGGCACAGGATTATTCCCAGATGGTTTTTTCAGTGGTGAAGAGACTGCAATCTCTCTGGGCAGTCTGTTTCAATGTGCAACCACCTGCACAGTAAAGAAATTCTTGCTTGTAATCAAGTGGACCATCTTGTACATCAGTTTAGGCCTGTTGCCTCTTATCTATTGCTGGGCACCACCAAGCAGAGACTGGTACAGACTCTTGACATCCTCCCTTCAGATACTCATAGATATTCATGTGGGCCCATCTCAGTAAGTTTTTTCCAGGCTGAATAGGCCCAGCTCTCTCAGCCTTTCTTTGGTCAAAAGAAGGATGTTCTTGTCCCTTTCTTGCCCTGTGCTGGAGCCACTCTGGGAGCTCCACACTTCTCTTAATGCTTAGGAGCCCAGAACTGGACAGAGGACTCTCGATGTGTCCTCACCAGGGCTGAGGAGCAGGAACACCTCCCTCGACCTCCCGGCAGCGCTCTTTCGAAAGCAGCCCAGGATATGACTGCCCTTTCCCACAAGGAAAGGTTGGCTCAATCCCTTAAGCATTTACTGTTTTACCTACTTCACCTACATGTGGGACCTTCCTGGGCACACAGCCTGGCCGTAGCCGAAGGCTGGGCCGTCGTGCCCCTCTCAGGCACTGCAGCTCCCGTGGGGCGCGGCTGGCCGGGGGAGGGCACACGGCTCCCCGCCGCCCATCAGCAACGTGGACGGCCGAACCTGGCACTTGCACTCGCCCCGAATCCAGCCATGCCGTCCTGGCAGCCCCGCACCCGGGCAGCGCCTGGACCGCAGCTAAGTCCCCGGGCGGGCCACCGCTCCTGCCGGGATGGATGACTGATCCCTGGGGTGAGTGACCAGTCCCTGGCATTGGCGGCATTTGCCCCTGGACTGGCGGCGTTTCCTCGGGACGGACGACCGCTCCCTGGGGCGGGCGGCGGGAGGAGGCGCGGGAGGAGCCGCCCTGCCCCGGCGCAGGCGCCGCAGCGCTCGGCCGGCGCCATGGCCCGCGGGGCGCTGCTCGGCGCCCTGGCCTGTCTGTGCTTCCTGGCCCCGCCGGCCGACGCCTTCAAGAGGAGGGGACCCAGCGTGACAGCCAAGGTGACTCTCGCCCGCGGCCAGGGCGGCGTCTCCGCCGGTGGGAAGCCTCGGGACGGGTCGGGCGGGGCCCGCGGCGGGGATGTCCCGCGGCCGTGGCGGCGGTGCCGGGGGAGCCGGCCGGCCTCTGCCCTGCCCCGCTCCCACTGCCCGCCCCGCGCCGCATCCCGGGCACAGAGGGCTTGGGGCAGGCTTGGCCGAACGCCAGAACTTCACCGTTTTATTAGTTTTTTTCGGTTGGTTGGTTACTGGGTGTTTAATCCCTTTGGGCATGCCGCCTTTCTGTAGGCGCTGGCGCACCGCAGAGTTCGGGCCAGCAAAGCCTCCCTCTGGCTTGCAGAAGTGGAAACTTTTAAATTCCTCACCCCTCCGGCGCTGCTGCAGCCTCTGCTGCTGCCAGGGCAGTTTGGGGCTGCTGATGCTGCCAGTCTGCCCCGAGCAGGGGGCGTTTAACTACGCTGGGCTCATCTGGGTTTTATTCATTTCCCCCTGCCTTCTCTGCTGAAACTCCTGGAGAGGATCCAGCGGAGGACTGTAAAGTTGATCTGGGGAGAGGAACATCTCTTGCCGGGTAGGCTGTGGGAGCTGGGCCTCTTCAGCCTGGAGAAGGAACGACTTCCAGGAAAGGACCTTATCAATGTCTATGAGTATGTGAGGGGAGCGTGCCAAGAGGATGGAGCAGGCTCTCTGCTTGGTGGTGACAAACTGATGCGCAGGAAGTTCCACCTGAATAGGAGGAAGAGCTCCTTTACTGTGCAGGTGACTGAGCACTGGAACAGGTTGCCCAGAGGGGCTGTGGAGTCTCCCGCACAAGAGATATTCAGGAATCATCTGGACATAATTCTGTGTCGTGCTCTGGGATGGCCCTGCTTGAGTGGGGAGGCTGGGCCAGATGACTCCTTTCCACTCTGCCCCATTCTGTCATTGTGTGAAGCTCTTGGTTTGCTCATTGTGAGAGCAGTCCCTTTGTTGGCCCCAGGGGAGGTGTAGGTGCTGGAGGCTGCCAGGAGAGCTGCAGGCCAGGATCCGTGGGGCTCAGTGCTGCAGGGCTCCTGGGCAGGTACGATGGCTGGGCTGTGCGCATGTGGCACACGTGGCCATTGCAATGGCACTGCCCAGGAGATGTGGGCTGTGGGGCCTGCCAGCCAGGATAGTGAGATACCTAGGTACTGCAGCACACCAGCATCTCTTCCCAAAAAATTGGTGCAGGAGGTGGGGTGTTTAGTCCGACTTTGGTTAAAGCAGGAATTTCATGTTTCAGCCTACAAGTGTCTTTCCACTTGCAGTTAGGAGAGCGTGTGTCCATGCTGGGAAAGACTCTCATGGAAGTGTGACAGGGAAGGGCAGGGGCAGAACTGCTTCCTCTAGCATGCCTTTGGCATCCTAAGCCATGGACTGTGCCTTTGTACATCATTACTGCTGTTGTCTGCAACCGCTTACAGTGTCATTGCCATGGACTTCTAGACCACAGATTTATTTTTTTTTTTATTTTTTGGGGGGGGGAGGGGTAAATTTGACCTTCAAATAATCTTCTGGCGGTATATTGCCATTTAATTATGCATAAAGCACTTTTCTTCTTCATTCCTTCTGCCTGGGCTATAATTTTATGCCCTTTTCTGATTGTT
This sequence comes from Parus major, assembly GCF_001522545.3. Classification (NCBI taxonomy): domain Eukaryota; kingdom Metazoa; phylum Chordata; class Aves; order Passeriformes; family Paridae; genus Parus; species Parus major. Next base: position 55,246,946 of record NC_031799.1, on the reverse strand, counting down.
ATGGCACATAAAAAATTGCGTTGCCAGTTTCCCATGTCCTAGGCAGTGGTAACTTTATAAAGCTAATCATCAAATCACACTAGTTTTCTCCCAGTTTAAGTAGTTTCTGTAACCTTTCTTCATATAAGAGGTAATCCATACCTGCTAAGCATCTGTTCTGCCCATTTTTCTACATTTTTTAGATTGGTTTTATCATTCTGCAATGGAGAAGCCAGAATTCAGGGTACAAACTCACACTACAGATGCACCCATCTTGATTGGGCACTCAAGATGCCCGTCTCTTTCCTGTATCCATTTTAATTATTTCTAGTATTTGTTTTCCTCCTCTGACCTTCACAAGCCCAAAGCCAAACTTCTCTCTAAACTGCTCAGGATGATTCCAGATATATTTTGGCCCCCTTGTTGTGGCTTTATACCATGTATTGTTGCATTTAAGAGGTTATTACATTACCTGGTCTCTAAGAATCATGAGATCTTCCTTTCAAAGTCCGCTTTAGTTTCCCTGAATAATAGAATGCTCTTGTCCATTTTTTGAAACATCTTGTGTAAATTAGACATGAATATTTTTATGAGAACCAGCCACTCTTATTGGTGTGTCCTTTTTTCATTTCAGTCTTGAAATACTTAACTTCAGATTGTAAATGTGATTAAATATTTATTAAAATATTAATAAGACAGAAGATTTGTAATATTTATTTTTTTTCAGTGTTTTTGGTGAATAATTTGGCCAGATGTTTTTTGAGATTTGAAAGTGTATCGACCAGCCGACTAGTGTCTACATGCTTACTGAATTTCCAGAAAACCTGTGGAAATACACACATGAGAACATGGCTTTTCTATGCAGAAGTAGTGTTTAGGGCTAACAAATATTTCCATACTTGATTTTGTGGCCAAAGATACACAGAGACACATTTTTAAAAGTGCTGGGTTTGCTCCTGAGGCAGGCAGCAGTGCCACGTATGAAGCCTTGTGGCTGTGTTAGGCTTACAGCATATGGTGAACTTGTCTCCTTGTGCTGTCAACAAAGCGTACGATGTTCCTGCTCTGTGGGGTGATTGTTTGGTAGCCTGAGTCTTGTTACTTATGTATGCCTATGTATTTCAGGCAGTCCTGCTGAACAACATTTCCAAGCAAAATAGACAAGCAATGGGTTAGAAATCGTAGGAAGGCAATATCCCTTACCTAGATAACCCTGGCAGCACAGTTCAGAGAGGCTTGTTTATAAAACTGTTAAAAAGTTAGTGAAAGTGTGCTGTTAATACTTTGGGAGCCACACATCTAAGAAGCATGTTATTCAGTGCCAAGTGCCAAGGAAATGGATGAGGTGTATCAAAAGGAATTTTATTTCCTTTGTAGGGCTTTTATAGTGTTAGCCAAAAGTTCAACAGTCAAAACCACATGGAAGATCAAGAAATGGTAGAAATGTTTAGTAGGAAAGCGTGAAAGAGGCATTCACGTTGGAGAGACTGTGGTCATTTATTATCATTATTGGACTAATTTCTTAGCATTACAGACAAGTAATACTTGGTTGAGTGCCACAAGGAACAGCAAATACCACATCATAGGAGTACACATTGCTGTTTCCTAGAAGTTGTAATAGCCTTTATGTAACTTTTTCAGAACTTCAAAATGCCTCATTTCCTGACAGCTGTTCCTATTTTCAGTAATTATTGGAACATTTTTGCACATTCAAATATGCATTCATAGATTCTGAACTATATTAAAATGTCTTATAACTCATTTGTCTTTTTGAAGTTGCTTTCCAGCGACATATACATTGCCCCTTTTAGGCAATCAGCTGAATAAGCTGGTCTGGTTATTTCTCTGCTGGGTTTGAATTCATTATTTAGGAAGGTGACTGCTTGCTTGAGCCATAAGATTTTCTTCCCACTGTTTGTCAGTTCATGGAATTTAGGCTTTTGTGTATACATACTGATGCCTAGAACAATGAAGATCATGAGTGAATAGCAAACTGTCATTTGTGGGGAGTGTCAGCACCGTAGTTCCCTGTTACTTTCTCCCATATGTTGCATTGTTGTTCATCCTTATTTTCATATTTCATTTTTTCCATTCAACTTTAAAGACTTATGTGTCCTGGAAAAATCTTCTTGAACACTATCTTCAAACTTGAGATACAGTAGCCCTACCAAGCCATTAAAAGCAGTTTTCTGCATTTTGGAGGCTGTGAAAGGATTTCTCTGAAACGACACCCTTAGGAGTTGCCAGATATTATTAATACTGACCAGCCAGAAGTAAACCACCTTACTCTTTGAAAAGCTTGGTTGTTTGTTGTGCTCACATCTATATCACTTTTGTTCCCTTCACAAAAAATATTTAGGTGTTCTTTGACGTGAAGATTGGAGACAAAGATGTTGGCAGAATTGTAATTGGACTGTTTGGAAAAGTTGTCCCAAAGACTGTGGAGAACTTCATTGCGTTGGCAACTGGAGAAGTATGTTTGTGGTTTTCTTCCACTGTGTATTGAAGTTTGGCTTGGGAAGGCAGTGTTTGTTTGATTCAGTTTCAGTTTTCATTCACTGGAGCCTGTGCACAAATGCCATCCGCAAGGATGTGCACAAATGTGTGTCTTCTCAGGTCCTTGGATCATAAGACATAATAAGATGCTGGATATGAGCACCTCAATCTGTCCCTGCCTTACAGACCTAGCATGTGGAGTTACTGTGGTCAGATACCACTCAAAGACAATGGCTTTGATCACCGGAATAATACCTTCTTTGTGGCAGTGCAGTCCAGCTGTGTTTACCTGCACCTCAGTTTAATGTGTTTCTTAACAGTATTACATCCCTTGGTGATATATTCTGTGAAATTTAGCCATTCACAACTTGCATGAGTGATTGTATAAAACTGGATGTATAGAACTGGACGTTACATTAATTTAAAGAATTATTTCATTTTCTTAGAGAGGATATGGATACAAAGGAAGTAAATTTCATCGTGTGATCAAAGACTTCATGATTCAAGGAGGAGACTTTACAGCTGGAGATGGATCAGGAGGTAACATACTTAGTATCTTTCAGGTTCCCTTTTCTTTGTTCAAATGTCTGCTGAAAATATGGGCAAACCAGCATATTCCTTCATGGTTTCTGCTCAGATAAATGAAATAACACCAAACCAGCCCGCATTTGTTTTAGAGCATCTAGTACTTTTCCAAGTATCATGTAGCCTAAGCTGCAGCTATTTGGATTATCTGATTTATAAGTATGTGTAGCTCTTCCTTTGTCCTCAATTTTTGCAGATAGCTCTTTTCTGTCTGTGACTTGTCCCCATTCAAGAAGCATGGCTTTGCGTGCTGGGCTGGAGCCACGTGACCAGCTGAGCTGCTCCTACAACTTACCGTCTCCAAAAGATGGATGTCTCCACCCTTCCCCTGCTCTGGCTTTGTGACAGCGCTCCTTCCCTGAGGCACTCACTGATTGCATGTATAGGTGAACCTATTCAAGTTATCCAGCAGAAGTCTAATCCGTGATGAAAGTGAAAGCGCGTAGAGGGAAGGCAGGTAGGGAAGAAGGAGGCTGTCCTCTCTGCCCTCAGCTCAGCCTGTTCTGAGGAACCTCTGAGATGTGCTGTGAGAAGGAATTTCATAATAGGGAGAGAGAAAGAAATTAGAATAGTTATGCCCTCTCCCCGTTTTTCTCTTGCTAAAACTGAAATCATAAACTTGTGGTGCTGTGAGTCCTGGCTGGGTGTATCAATTCTCCATCCTGAGCCTCCAGAAGAGCAGTTCAGTCCACTCAGGGGGGCAATGCGAGCACAGCATCTCTTGCTCTGCACTCACTGGCTGCTGATTTCTTCTCTTCCTTTACATGAACACTCTTCACATGCTATGATTTGAACTGTCTGCATGAACTGTTAGAGGTTTTCCTGCTGGGATAGAATGGAAAACACACATTCCTTTTCCTAGCAGTGAACAAAGGGGAAGACCATAATACCAAAGACATAGTTTTAGCATTAAAGGTAGGAAGCATGTATTTGCCTGCTGATGTTGTTTATTGGGATAGCACCTGGTGGTGTTGGGTGTCCCCATTGTGCTAGGCACTGCACAAGTAAGGAGTTAGACAGACTTCTCTTTTCAGAGTTTTTTTTGTGTTTTCTCCCTGAACTATTTTAGCAACATCAGAATCTTTATGTCGTGGGACACATCCACACAAAGTATTTTAGTCTGATTTCCATTTGGTCTTCCTATGTTTCTAAACATGCCTAAAGCAATTTCTTAGCATAAGGGAAAGGTTTAAATATTGAAATTGTCACAAAACATGGCAGCCTTATTGTTCATGACCATAAGAATGTACTTTAATTTGCTCAACAAGATGAAGTATACTATTGTTCAGTGGTATCTGTAAACCAGACCTTTGAAGGTATTCAGCTTGCTTAAATTCAAAGCATAAAACATCATCAGCTTTAACTATTCTCTCCTTATGTGTGGTGGTTTAGCTCACCTTTACACACAAAATGATTTTAGTTATGGAGTTGCTGATGCTTGAACAGTGATGCTGCTGTGTTTACTCAAACAATGAACCTTCAAGTCCTGAATTCATACTTGTCTTTTCCCATTTTTGAACAAAAAGAGGCTCTTGTTTGATTATGTTCTTTTTTTCTTTTTTAGTAATGCTTTTTTAAATGCTTTCGTATTTTTTTGTCACAGGAAGAAGCATCTATGGAGAAAGGTTTCCTGATGAGAACTTCAAGCTCAAACACTATGGAATTGGATGGGTTAGCATGGCTAATTCTGGCCCCGACACCAATGGGTCCCAGTTCTTCATCAGTGTGACAAAGCCTTCCTGGCTAGATGGAAAACATGTAGTATTTGGCAAAGTCCTTGATGGAATGGTAAGTTTAAAGTAGTGGTTGATCTAGACAAATTATTATCTGGACCCATTATATCCCTGTTACCATAGTTCAGAAACAGTTGAGTATTCATCCAATATGTACATGGTAGAAAACGATTGTGAAGAGCTCCAGCTGGATGATTTAGAACTGAAATAGCAGAAATGGAAACCTGTACCATGCTTTTGGCTTTCACAGCCATTATTTCAGGCTGCTAACAACTGAAATGAACTCTGACACTTGCAGATTACAAATGGAGAAAGTTCATCTCCTCCTTCCAGTAACACTGTTACCTATGAAATAATTCTTTTTGTACAGGCTAAAATTAAATTTTGTAGCACATGCTAGTTATAGGTAACACTTTCACTGTTAAGGGTTTTTAGAAACATGTGAATGTAAAGGATGCAAACACATACCGATGAGAGTCCAAATAGAATTTTAAGCTAAAAAATTATATTTACAAATGATTATACTTTTATTAGTCTGGTTTTCCCTAAAAATTACTCCTTTTTAATCTGTGTTTTTAAATTATTGGGGAAAACATGAGCTACTGCACTTTGAGGAGTTTGAAAAAGTCATCAGAATACTTGCCCTTCACTTCCATATTCATACTGAATTCCTTTTTAATTGATCTACAGTAGTAGCTGTAAATTTTTGAGAAGATACTTAGACTGAAGTTTCAGTTTAGTCAGATTAATGGATGAATATCCAAAACCAAGTTGTCAATAAACCTAAATCAGTTTTGTCCTTTAAAAATATTGGTGGCAAGGTACCACACTAAAACCTGTATGTGTGTGTTGTGTGCTAAAGGTTAAAGCAGTAACCAGATTTCCGTAAGCACAGTTACGCTGTACAATTAAAAAATAATGCTTGCCTTTTCTGATCTCTGGATTCACTTTCTGCTCACAGGCCACAGATAAAATCCTGTATGTGCCAGCTTAATCAGCTGAAAGTACATTTTCAGTTGCCCCTTCAAATTGTTTTTGTTGGCTGAAATATTTTCTAGGAGGGCAAACAGCTTTTCCTGTGCTTCTGTCAACTGTGTGTGATTTACAGAGTGGCACAACTGCTAATGTGGAAAAAAAAGGATGTGGGAAGTTGACAGGGTAAAGGTCTTTGTTCACAAGCTGGTTAATAAGCAGTGATGTTAGACACACTTCGTTGTTTCCGTGGCACCAGACTTCAGCCACTGGAGTTTCTTTGGCTAAACTGAACCTTTCTGTTTGTTCTTTTTTTGTCTGACAGTCTGTGGTGCACTCAATAGAACTCCAGCAGACAGATGAACATGATCGGCCCCTTCAAGACTGCGTGATTGTCAACAGTGGCAAAATAGCTGTAAAGGAACCATTTGTAGTTGAAGTTGGTGACTGGTGAGAACAATACTCAGAATGAAAAGTAAAACTTAATCACTTTTCTTTAATGCAAGTTTTTGACCAATCTCATTGATCCACTGAGTTTTCTCCTTAAAACACAGGAAGTTACATTTAGGCAATACTTATCATTTGCCAAATACAGAAAAGATAGGACTATTTCTGTAACAACTTGTTGGAGCTGCCACTCTGAAATTCAAGACATATGCCACCAAATTCTAGATCTTGCAGAAAAAAACCCCTTTTTCTTGCAGAAAAAGTCTTCAATAAAAAATTATAGCACTTTAGGGTAGCAGTAATTCTATTTTTTCAAGGTTTAAAGTACAGTAATTTTGTTCTGTTTGGAAATCTTAGCAATATTTGTTTTTGTATTTTTAACTGAAAATATTTACTGTAACACTGCCAGCATTTTTAAAAACTTAAAAAAAAAAAAAAGTAAAATATGGAAGTGTTTTGAATAAATAAACTTTGATTTCAAATAAATACTTGAGAACATTTTTTACTGCACTCCCCAAAGTCTTTTTTCTCACCTCTGTTGATTCCAAAAAATATGCAGGAGGTTTTGCTTTTCAGTAGATAAGGTTATAAGGTTAGAGCAGAGATGGTAAATTTTCCTAATCTTAACATGTCAGATAAAAGTCCCTATGGTCTTTATTTATTATTTAGATACCATTCTGTGATCAAGAACAAGCAGCTTTTCTGTCTATTAATGAATGAGGTAATTAGTTAGAAACTGATTAAAAGAGAAGAATCCTTGTTTTACAGCGTGAATGTGATGGTGAAATGGTGAATTTTGTAATACCTAACTAATGTTACTTATTTTAAGCTCAAATGCTTTTTGTTTAAGTTTTGCTATAAGTTTGAGAACTTTAGGTTCATTTTTTTTGGTGATGCTTCATAAATAGCTCTTAAACTGACAACTGGTGGCTTTCAGAGAAGGTCAGTGGAGGGTAACGCTTAAGAGACATCTGTGTTAAGTTCTTACAGAACTCTACAGGGAAGATAAGTGGGTTTTTTTTTCCTTTTGAGCTGTTTTAAGACTCAAGACAGAAGTGGCAGTGCCAAGATGTGATGAAGGATTCATCCACGTGTACAATGGGCAGCACACCACTCCTGTTTGTAGTGACTAACTTCCTGAAGGGCATCCTGGAGCCCATGTGAGGTACCCAGAGTTGAAGTGATTCAGGGTAGAAGAGGCTGCTGCAGCACAGAGCTTGTGGGTACCTATTGGCATTCCACTCACAAGGAAACAAGGAAAAGCTGTGGACAGGGATTTAACCCAGATTCTCCTGTCATTTTCAGTTAGAGGATGCTCCTGCTGGTTCTTCATTCACAGCTCTGGGGCCTCTCCTGAAGGTAAATACTGACACTTCTTTCCAGAGATCTGTGAAAGGATTACTGTCCTCTGCAAACAAAAGTGGAGGAGAACTTGGCAAGGGCCTCTAAGTTTACCTAGTGCTAGGCAATGAGATTTCCATTTTACCCCAATCACTTTCTATTAGCTGTTTAAAGTAAAATTTTCTGAAAAGCAGCTCTGGCAGCAGGGTGAGCAAGCAGGAGTGAGAATGCCTCAGACTGCCTTGCCCAACCATCTTTCTGCCAGTAGATGAAAACTTCCCTGGAGTCTGAACCTATAGGGTTCAGACCTCATAAAGTTATGCTACCTGAACAAGTGCTGTAGTCACAGGCCTACCTTTTTACCAAGTCCTACCTTTCCACTCTCCTCAAATGGCTTCCAAACACATTTAGTAGTTAGAACAGGCAACCCATGTGTCTCCAGGATCAGACGTATGTTTGTGCCCAGCTTTGCCATTGCTACTTTTGTGTAACACTCCTGCTGATGAGCCCCAGTGACATACTGTGTGTTCCATTACACTGATTTTTGTTCACCAAGACATCCAGTTTTGTAAGGCTACCATGTTCAGCTAAGCTAAGAGCCTTAAGTGAGCAGACGCAGTTATTTTCTCACACTTCATAGGGAGACATCTGTGAGACCCATTTCAGATGACAAAATCTCAGAAAAATTTCAATATAAAAGCACAGAAAAAGCCACTGAAGTCGTACATTCATGTCCTAGTTATTTATTTTGTAATGTCCAGTAGCACACGTACAAATTTCCAGTTAAATCTGAACATACATATATATGTATCAGTTTTAGTTTGATCATAATCTTCATAATATTCTTGCTTTAGTTTACCACATAGTTCTATGTTCTGTCACTTATAAAATGTTAATATATGGAATATAGTCAGCAAGTTGATGTGGAGAATTAACAAACACATAGATTAGATGTGTAAAAGCCACATAAAAGCTCTTGGTAAGTAAAATAATTTCAACTGAAATCTAGAAAATTTCCTCAGAGAGTGCTATGTGTTTCAGAATGTGAAAGCATGTTTCCAATTCTGCACACACTCTCTTCAGCACTTATAATCCATCCAGTGCCAGCAATGGGTAATGTGCTGGGAAAAATCCTGGTGCAAAATTGTTTAGTGTTTGCTTTAATAGCAATTACAGAAATAATTAGTAAAACTTTTCTCTTCAAAGGTTAGCATAATACAGTGTACGACTTAGAACATTTAGTGTTAAATAGAGCATGTCAATATATAGAAGGTATAAATAACTTCAATACTGTTGTTTCCATATCTTCTTTTTTTTTTTAAAAAGCAGCAACTGTAATGACAGTGATTTTATTTAAAAAGACATAATGCTTGAACTTAATCTAAGGTTGTGCCTCTTCTGAGCATAATTTTCACATCACAGAATTTTATTCCTGTTAGTTCTGTTAACCATGACTCAGAGACTTGCTTCAGCTTCTTCTTGCCTTGTATTGCTTCTACCTGGGCAGTAAATGAGGATAGAATATTCCATGTAGAATGCCATCTATAACTACGTTTGGAAAGTCATCTGAAAAACAAAAAGGAAAAAAGAGAAGAAACTTACCTTCTTATCTATGTCAGTACAATATAAATGTTTTTGTGAAACTTAACTAGGTAAGGCCTCATTTACTTTGGGTTACTGCATTACTCAACTGTTTATCCATGTTGGGGATGTGCTATTAGTAGTGCTGTTTCAGCACTAAAGCCACTTTAAGGTAGCACTGGGCATTGCATGAATGCACTGCCAGATTTGTAGCTTATTGATTTAAAGGGATGTTCTAATACTTAATGCTGCTAGGCTCCAGCTCTTTATCTGAATCTTTTCTCACAAGGAAGATGGATTACACTGGCAATTCAGTTTCTAACAAAATCTCAATATACTTGAAGAAATTTCAAGATTACTACTGGGAATACTTCAAAGCTGTTTTTTGTATTGTGGTTTACAGCAGTGCTCAGACTGAGAAGACTTGAGGATGCCTGTACAAAGATGATTATTTGAGGCAAGAAATTTTCAGGTTGTCCAATCAACCTAAAAAGTCACATGCTACAAAATGTCATCCTACAGTACTTGAAGGAAAAAATTCCCACTATTTTGTTGTCACAGATGCAGAGGAAACTGCCAGTTAATTCTCACGTTCTATTTGGCATGAAAGAATTGCCTGATAGAACACAGTAATAGATCCATGCACATGGATGTACACTGTTGAATTGAGAAGAGTTTTGAAATGCACCAGCATCTGAGATTTTAATGGTCTATTTAAATCACCAGGCATTAAAACTAAGAATTTCTGATCACATTTTACAACCTTAAAATTATTTGTATACTAGAAATGGATTTCCTGCTAAGAACAGATTGTTTCTGATGCACAACTTTCCACACTAATCAATCCTTCAACTATCAGCCTACAGGATATTCACAAAGGGGAGATGCAACTTTTATAAAAATCATTAGTACTTGATGAATTAGATCACCTAATGTGGGTGGGAATAAGGGTTTGTCCCTAATTCTTTCACAGAAATAATTTTTGAAGTGAAAATATTGAGCAAAAGTAGATTTGAACCCTATAAAAACAATCCTTATTGTCTTAAATGTGTTATTTCATTGTAATTAATAAAGTGATTAAGAATATTACGGATGTTATGAATAGAGACATTTTAGGATGTTTTCATTAACTGTAACCTCCTCTGTAAACAATATATGCATAATTCTACCCAGCTTCTCATAGTAAGTCATAATTATAAATGACTTGCTTATATTTTGAATCCAGTAATGTTTCCTCAAATCCTGTAAGCTCATCTGTCCCAAATGACCCTGTCAGAATAACCCTATGCAGTTGTCATTAATTTTATCAAAAATGCACTTGTAAAGGTGATCTGATGCTTTCCTTCTTGATTAAATGATGCAGTTCCAGAAACCAGTTTTTATTGGTTCTTCTATAACACGCAGTATATTTAAGAACACAAGGATTGATTTTCTAAAGGATACAACGCCACAACATTAGATTTTATATGAGCCTTTTCTGCTTTAAAAAATCAAGCATGTCAATTTAAGTTAAATACAACTAAAGTGTATATATATATAACAAGTACAAACACAACAAAGCACAGTCTTTCAGATCTGTGATATCTGCATGGCTTAAAAAATAATCAGACCAATTTTCAAACAAGTGACAGTAAATCTAAGATCCCATTCTTTTAGATTCCAAGGTATCATCTCCAATTTGAAGCATATTAAGTTTTTCCTTAATATTTTTTTTTTTGAGAACATTATTTTTTTTCTCCCCATACCCTTACACATAAAGTAATGTGCACTTGGGCACACTGACAGTTAGATACATCATGAGAAAGGGAATCTGAAAATCAATGAGGTTAGTAACTGTGGATCTTATTTCTGGAAAAATTGTCTCGCAACTCAGCAGTGCTTAAAGCCCAGTCACTGGAATAGTGGGAAGATTATATTTTATAAAGACAAGTAACAGTGCAGTGACAGGGTGAAAATGTTCTTTGAGTATTATATTCCAGAAATAGTTATTTATTCTGTTTAAAACTCACACTATTTTCTATTTATTGAAATACATTAACACAGGCATTCCTGTATCCAGGAAAGACTTCTGATTGAAATTCACCTTTTTTGAAGAAAACATACAACAAAATAGTTGTTAATGGACACGTACTTTTCATCACAGGTTGAACAACCTTTGCTGTTTCTACGTAGGAACTAGAGTCTATCAAAGAACTGATCTGAGAGGGAAAATTTTAGAAAACTCATCTATGTTTTCTCTGTGCTGCAAACTAAAAACAAGAAGAATTAAAGGCAGTGGTAGTTGTGTAAAAACTTTGTTTCTTTCTATCTAGACCTGAGCCAAATAATAGTCTCTACTCAGGACTTGGTTTTCTTCTTCCTTTTCTAAAATGCCAGAAAATGCCTTGGCAAAAGCCTGAAATGTCTTTTGTTTCAGATGTCATTAATGAGGCCTACTCAATATTTGAACATGTTACTCATTAGAAGAGGCCTTTATATTAAGGCCTTTTCGCATTAGTTAAAAAAACAGTTACAAAATTCATTGGAAACTTCCTAATGATTTCACAAAAAGGAAGCTTACCCTTACTATGACAGAACTGCAGAAGCTTGAAGTCTAACAGCAAAATGTTACACATGGGCTGGAAAAACTAAGCACCATCTCAATTTTTTGGGATAACTGTATATGAAATCCATTTTCTCTCTTCAGAATGGTATGGAGTTACATGTTCTTTGTGATTTATACCAGGCTCTTGAGGAATTAAGTATATAATTAGGAGGGACCTTAAACACTAAGATTAAGACATGCAAAGTGGCTCACTCTAAATATTAGTATAGGCAGCATCTGGACCAAATTTTAAACAGAGGTTACTGTGTGGGTGATTCTTCATTACTGTTGTCAGCTGGATCAGACATGATCCTGTGCAGTGACACCCTCCCCTTACTGTGCTTTGGTTCATTGAGTCTGTGATTTGCACTGCAGCCTCTCACATTCAGTCTGTTGAGATCAGACTAGTGCTAAGGCAAAGTAAAAGCTAAACAACCTTGTAACGTGTCTTCTGATGTGGACCTGAATCATACTGGACCTCTGTCTGTGTTTCTCTCTAGTTACACGTTAGAGTTCAGCAAGACTTCATAGGGTCAGTAGTGTTTGGCCCCACTACCAGCTAGTGTGGACATTGCCTGCAAGAGAGATTACTTAACCCTCTCAAAATACATGAGTTTGTCCCTATGGTTCTGATAAACAGCTTGAAAAAAACAACAGAACCACAGAAAGCTGCAGCTGGGAGATGTCTGGAGGTGATCTGGTCCAAACCGCTCTTGAAGCAGGAGCGCCTGCAGGCAGTTGCGCAGGACCCTGGCCAGGCAGATTCCATGTGTCTCCAAAAGTGGAGACCCAACACCACTCTGGGAAACCTGTGCCCAGGCTTGGGACACAGCTCCTTATGTTCTAGTCCTATCACTGGACAGCACTGAAAAGAGATTGGTTTTGTCTTCCTTATTCTCTCGCCTCAAGTGTTTATAAACATTTTGAGAAAATATCAAGGAAGTACACTCCACTGTCTAGGAAAAGCAAAAGTGTTCTTTCCTGAATTTATTCTTAAAAATTTAATGAATTTCAAGGCAGTGTGAGAATCTGATTCCTACACAGTGTTTTGTAAAATGAAACAAAATGCCACATTAAAAAAAAATCTATGTGTCTCAGGGAGAAAATTCTCTTCTGAAAGCGTATTAGATTTTTTAGTAAAATATTTACTAGAAACAACAAGTTCAAACAAGTAAAATGACAAAGCTGAGAGGAATACATTCTGAAAATGGTACTTTTTTTCCCTGCACACATTTAATTTAAGACAGGGTAAATTCTCTGAATTTTTAATTCAAAAACCTTTTTATATTAAAAACGAGAGTTTACAACAATTTCAAACACTCTTTTGAACCATGTAAGTCTAATGTAAATGTCCTGTGAAATACACCACTTACACTTAAAGTACACTTTTTTTTCTCCCATAAAGAGCTCTGGAGGTTATGAATGATAAGAAGTAATAATAATCCAAATGGAAATACAAACACACTTGCAGTAGATCGACTGTTGTTTAGGAAAAAGCACTTACAAAGGACTGGGCATTCAAGTTCAAATCCTTCAGGCAAAACAGCCAAAGGGTCAACAACAAGAAAAGAAAATAAAAAGTGTTCTTCATCTTTTGATTTGAATTCTCAGTAGATTTGCCTGAGAGAACAACTGCAGGAGAAAATTCCACCCTTTTACAAATCACCCACCCCACTCAGTGTTTTGATGGTTTCTTACACAAGAACTATCATTTTATTGGTGGATTATTAGATTTTGGACCAGTGTCATTTGACTAGGCCAGTATTAATAACAATAGTAATAATGTGGTTTATGCAGTGCAGGGTCAGATCAGTGAAGTGCTGTTAACAGATGACAGGTTTGATTACCGTTGGCTTTAGGCAAGACATATGGATCCCTTAGGAACAGCAGCACAGGCTGGTGGGACAGTTTGCTGGAAAGGTCAAGAACAGGGATGTCAGTATCAAGGGACAGCAAACAGACTGTTCTACAAACTAGCTTTGATAAAGTGAGGTGGTTGAGTTGCCAGGAGCCGTGCAGTTGAGGTTCCATACACCAGCGCTACCCAGAAGGGCAGGCTCCATCTCCTGCAAGCAAAGCTCGCTGCTCCTCAGCCATAGTGAAACCCTCAATGCCAAGCTGGAGTGAAGGGGCTGCACTCCAGGAGGAATGGCTTGCAGCTGGCTCTGAGACTTCCTGATTCTATTCTGCTCCCTGGCAGTGGTGTCATGCAGGCTACAAAACCATTTACAGCCAGGCTCCATGCCTATAGGCTCTCAGGCCACCAAGCAGAGTCAAAATGTCACCATGTACTTACAGCCCCCAAACTGGTAGCTGTACCCATTGCCCATGGAGAGAAGTCCTTGGAAGCCCCCCAGGCTGACCCCTGCCCTCAGCCACGGTACAGGCAGTTTCCCCCAGCCCTCTCCACGCTGCTCTGTATGTATACATTCCAAGTAGTGCAACCACGTGCAGATGAAACTCTATCAAACGTACAGGAAAGAACCCAGACCTCTAATTTCATCTGCTAAATCTTCTTGATACAAAAAAATAGATTCCCAGATGTATTTCAGAGCTGGCAGTATATTCTGCCAGTTTTGTATGGAATTTCTCTACAGTAGCATAAGGATGTTCAAGCCACACTAAAAATGGATAGATATAGCACAGCTGATGGTAATATTTAACAAATACATCTAGTTTTAATGCTAAACTACTTCTAATTTGTTAACTGCAAGGAACAAATGAAGTAAATGCCAATAATTTAAGGAGTTTATTCATCAGATCCCTTATAAAGAGTAGAAATCAAGCTCACCTTGATTCTTCAGATTCTGTTTCATCAAAAGAGCTGCAAGTAAAGTGAGAGGAAGATTTGGTTACAACAAAATTAATTTTACAATTAAAACCCCCAAATCTTTTAAGAATCACCAAAGGAAGCAATTTTCTTCTGGTCAGTGGCCACATAATGCCACAGAAGCAAATACACAGGGAGACTGTATCATTTTATAACCACCACTACTTGAAAATTACAGCATCCATTTTACTGTAACAGATTAATTTCCATTTACCCATCTGTGAAGTGTTGGGGTATGTCCTCAGTTCCACTGAGGATACTGTCTGATGTCATTAACTGCAAGTGAAAACCACAAGCCCGACACCTTCTGAACCACTCTGGACACTGCCCTGGGCCATAGAGAACTCCAAGTCTAAGATGGCCTCAAAATTATCTTCAGGTAAACTTGCCTTCTCACCACTGCAGATCCAAACAGCCTGTCCCAAAGTGGAAAAGGGCCACGTGGCTTTCTGGGGAGAACAGTCTGGTAATGCTTCTGCACTACCAGCCCCATTATCTTTGCTTACAGAGTAAAAGAAATTTTCCCTACAAAGCTCACTGCTGCAGATGGTAACAGAGCTTCCAGTTACAATGGTTTAGGTATTTTTGTAGTTGTTACACTCATTGTACTAAGATTTACTTCTGCCACTCTGGTTAGGAACCCTTTCCAGGGGATGGGCCATCAGGTTACTGCGGTAATGTCATCAGAAAGGTGAAAGAACCTCATTATTGAACATACAGAGCAAGATCATAAAATGATCATAGAATGAGCTTCTACTTTGTGCAGATATTATGATCATAAAACACATGCAAAGGCTTTCTATGCAATTTTAGTGTTTATGAATATCTTACATTTCAGTAGATACTTCACGATCTACAAGAAAGTCATATTTTTATCATCTAAGCTCTCCTTTGCTTTCCAAGAATATTACATTAAACTTCCCTTCTGTCTTTGAACATGCTGGATTTATTTTACGACCTTTTGGGGATATATAAACATACTTAACATGAACCTAATGCCCATTTATTTTACAGTGTTAGAGTTGGCAGCAAGACCATTTTAAGTCAATAGAATTGCATCAGCACTGAGTGGATATGGGCCTTTTGGCCTCCATATATTTTTCAGTAAAGGAGAGCTTACCCACAGCTTTCTGCTTTTGGCAAGGTAGGTACATGACGAACATTCAGAAAATCGAGAAATATCTTGGGGAGCTCTTCATTTTCTAAAATGACTGTCTGTAAAAGAAAAGGCACAATAGAAATCCACATTTTAAAAATATTTTAGATATTGCACAGTTCCACAGCTACTAAAACATTTCTCTCTTGCAATACTTTTCTCCATTTTTTTACACCTATTTATAAATTGCTATTTGATAGGAAAACCACAGTTCTTGATGAATCACTTAGGAATACATCCAGCTTATTCTACATCATTCTTTTTCACCTGCCATCACTGGTGCTAACCTATATGCCTCTCAAGCAGAGATGTCTGATTCTGGAACTAAGTTACAGCACACTCATTGGTGAATAAAATTCTGTTTATTTAAAATATAAAATAAAACAGCCTCAGCTCAGAGCTTTCATGTTCACCTCACGGAAGACTACCATTTGGCTTATGAGCAGAAGTCGTCTCCACTTTGTGCCGTTTTATTAATGCACCATTTGGTAAATGACAACAAGGGAAACTCCTTGCTTGGCTTGACAGGTCAGCTTACAACATACTCCATGTATCTGCACTACAGCTCCAAATGACAAAGCTCTGACCAGACTTGCTACATTCTTCCACAACTGTGATAAAATGGGCACATAATGGCCAGACTACATCCACTGGTTTTTCCTTTGATGAGATGATTTACAGTTTTCACAAGGCAAAGAAAAACAGTTCATAAATTCAACCAATGTCTCACCTGAAAGATTAACCCCCTATTTCTTTACTGTTCATACTGTCATACATTCTGAAAATGTATAATTCATGAGAAAAAGGAAGCCATAAGCTTTCTTAAAGAGATTTCTTCATGAAGGCCTGATCTGAAGTGAATGTGTATATTTTACTGAAATGTTACAGAAATTTTACTGGATTTAAAATTAAATTGACTCCTAGAAGCAAAGCTTTCCATGTTCATCCTGTTTACTTTCCCACCCTACGATAGAAGAAGTAAATATAGAGAAGAAACAAATCCGGTGATGGAAAGACACATTACTGTATTCATTTACATTACAGTATCACAAGGGAGACACAATGCTATATAGAGAAAAGAAAGATCACCAAAAAAAAAAAAAGAGGTTGGAAGAGATATCTAGAAGTCATCTAGATTTCATAGCAGGTTTTACAGCAAATGGTTTGGTTATTTGTGTAAGGAAAACCTGCTTAATGTTAAAATTACAAAAGATGTGCATGGACTTAAAAGCATTTAAAAACAAAGATATTTGAAACCTGTATCTTTTTTATGTTTTATCTGGAAGTCTGAATTCAGAAGCTACACTTTCTCAACAGCTGAAGCCATCACTAAAATGTTTGAAAAAAAAAAAAAAAACCAGGGAAAAATGCAGCTTTTGAACTTTTCTGTTCTAGCTTTTAAGGGATGTAACAAAAAAGGAGGTCTAAGATGTTGGTAAGTGTTAAGCCTTTCAGTTCACCTCTATATGAAGATGCTGCATTAAAAAAATGCTACTTTGCATTCTGCAAAATCAGCACTCTGCTGATGCAAAATTTACCCCATTCTGCATTCAGGTTATGCATAAAAGAAGGTGTGGAGGTGGATGCATATTCAGAGGGTATGTGACTTGCACAGAAATGTGTATGACTGGCTCAAATAAAATCATTTTGCTAATTATATGCAATGAGGAACAACAAAAGAACCACAAAAAGTCGTAGAAAGATGTTTAAGGGCATCCTTGTACGTGCTTATATGCAATTTCAAACTTCATCTTATTCTATTTTGGTTTTTTTTTCTCACAACATTTATCAAGTCAACCCAAGCTCTGCTAATCCCGGCCTGACCAAATGCCTTTCTCTGTAAGATGTAAGCAAATACTATCCATTTTAGTATGTCAAGCCATACAATTTGTTAGCTGTCAATAACTCTGCTTTGGTGATCCCAAAACTTGAAAATGCAGAATTTGCATTGCACTGTATTTGTATACTGCCTCTGCTGATTGGGAATTTTGTCATTTCCAGAATTTTATGAAGGAAGGAATGACTACATTGACCAAAGGAGGATTTTTCAACTGATGTAATGTAATATGGATTTTTAAGCATTAGAAATAAAAATATGAAGCTTACAAGTTAATTATACTAATGGGAGCAAATTATCTTCTGGCTTGACTTCATTGGCTGTGATTCAACAAGGCGCGAGGACGTAATCTTGCCATTTAAAATACACGGTGGACACCAAAAGGAGAAAAACAAAGCCTGATAACAACAACTAAACCAAAGAAAAGCCAACAAAAAACCCACACAAACCCCAAACCAACCAACCAGCCAATACCGAAACAAAAGCCCCACAAACACCAGCAAGCCACAATAGATTAGGTGTGTCTGTCTAAACACATTTCCTAACTCTAGTGGTGACCCAAAGTGGATGTCTAGGAAAAAAGTCTAACCATTCTCAGCTTCCTATTTAAATAAAAAAAAATTACTCTTTAATCAGAAATGTTATTACAATTGTCTTAATTTACCTGAACCAACCCATAACACAATAGGTTTTTTACTTCTGTCTAAAAACTTGTAAGAAATCCATATTTTACAAACCAAAATGATAGGTATGCAGAAAAGGAACCAGCAGGTAAAGTTTCTCAACCACAACCTATAATTTGTGATTTAATATGCTCAACTGCAGCATTTCAAGCGAATATTGGCTTTTAAGCTTCCTTGTTTGCTCAGAAACTGAAAGATAAACATTTTCAAATAAATAAATAAAAAGTCACACTTAGTTTCTTTGTAATGTGAATTTTTATTGCATCCAAATTCTATCAAGATCATAGCAATGATTTTCAAATATAGGTCCCCTAGTGCTATGTTCACTGATTTAAGAAAAAAAACCCAGCATATGTATTTCCTTCCTAAAGTAAATAAAATCCCCTCTTCCCCCAAAATTAAACCAGCTAACACAACCCCAAGGAAGTGATTTGTGAAGTGACTCCAGAAATACATTTTTCAACTCATTGATTTCAGCTGAACTAAAAGTGCCATATTTTCTTAGAAAATTGTAAAGGGTGTTTATCTGTTACTGTCACACTTTAATGAACTACTCTGTGCTTCAGGAGAAAAACCCACAACACAACACAAGGGAAAGTCTGATGTTTACATCAGCAGAAATGTCTTTTTCATTGGAAGGGTGCAATTATTATTATGTAAGACAAATCATAAAATCCCCAATTTTTCTACCTTATCAGTTTCATAAAATCATGTTCCCTAAGGATGTCATTGATTAGTTGCACATGTTCTTTCAGTGACATCTGAAATACTTAATTGTTGGTTATCTTTTCTCCTTCAGTAAGTAAAATACAGTCACAAAATTGCACAGGGACTTGTTCTGCCTTAACCTTAGCTAGATGCCATCATGCAGTGGAAAACAGTGCTAAAATATCACAGGATAATGCTCTCCAACAAGGGAGACATATAAACAGCATAATGATTTCCCATGAGTTTCCTTTTTAGAAAATTGTCACTAAAGCCAGGGTAAATGGTGACATATCTTCACAGAGGACACTGTGAAATCGAACACTGGCATTCTAGTTAGGCCCAAACCTACTCATCAGCCAATTATAACAGTAACTGAACATCTTGCTGAAAACCTGAACAAGACCACTTCGCTAACCTTCAGAGATCATGCCACAGAAATGTATCATTTTCTATTATTATTATTATTATTATTATTATTAATACTGGCTTTAATGAAGAAATATTTAAAAATCGATTTCTTATAGTCATCTATCACATTTTCTTGAGGTTGTTGGAAGAGCTGTTGAACAGGGAGAAAAGAGAGTGGGAGCTGAATTGCAGGGTTCTTACAGACTTTTCCATTCAATCGGGTTTAGTTTGAAAGGCTGTACTGTTAGGGTGAAAAAGTTCATGACAGTTTTTCCTCTCTTCACAGGGAAAGATGCTTCACAATACCTAATTCAGTGGTGCAGCTAAAATGGGGGAAAAGAAAATCAATACATTCCAGCTACAGTAAGTAGGCTGGAGTGTCAGTCTCCACTGGGACCAAAATCCACATCTTTTAGAACATTTTAGAGTCTATATTCTTCTATTAACCTGCTTTTCCTGAACTCCTTTACACAGTCCCATGAAATGATAAAAAGGTTATCAAAATCCAAGAAGAGAAAGGAACCAGACTTGTAAGATTAAGCTTTTATTTTTTAAAGTAATAGCAGATACAATAATCTTTTATAATATCCATCATGAAGAACTGTGAAGAAACTCACTCCTTGTTCAGTGAGGCTTGTTAGAGGTTATTAACTGGGATGAATTCTAAAAATAATTTCAACTTTTCCGTACTACCAGAAGTATTCACATATGTAAGAACAGAAGGAGGTTATCAAATGTGTTTAAAATCCTTTATAAAGTTTCAAGAAGCGTGCAAACACAAGTACAACAACACAGAAGCGATGCTCCATATGAAGCACCAGCTAGTTGACACTCCCACACTGTCTATCAAAGGGGAGACAGTAAGAGTGACACCCATGCAGTGGAGCTTGAAAGGGAACAAATATTGACCATAAGTATTATAAGACAAAATATATCCAACAGAGATCCAGAAGTTCCAACTGAACTATCTGAAAGCTAATGTAAAGACACAAGAATTTTAAAAAAAAGAACAACAGAGGGGAATTGCACCTCTGAACCTCAAGACTGGAGGATACTTCCTGTGAGCTTAAAACTCCCCCAGTATCTCATGAGTGACAAATCCATCTATCATACTAATCTCAAGGTATGCAAAGGGTAAATTAGATGAAAGGGAAGCCCGGTAGGTTAAATGACTACTGGATCATCATCAAATGTGAATGCAGAAACTCATGACAGTGTCTATAATTTACATTGCAAGGCAGTTTATTCATTTTGATTAAAAATACTACCACATAGGTCTTAAGATGAGAGCACCTTGGCTAGAAAGCTATTTGAAAGCTATTTATAAGTTACAATTCCAACTAATATTTAACTACTAAGTGCAGACTTGTGGCTAAGTCTACAAATATAAGCCATTTGATGTGAAAATAAAATACTGATTTTTTTTTTTTTTTTCCAGAAAACTGGGAACATAATTTAGTGGGAGCAAACAGCGAGCTTCTCTTCAGTAAAAGAGCAGACTTGTCCTTGTAAGATTAGAAACAAAGTGCAAGAACAGTTCCTTTGAAAAATACAAATGAAAAGAAGCAGTCAATACAATTTCCTGAGACACTGCTCAAAGGATTGGAGGTTAAGACAAAGCTGAATGAGAAATGAAGAAATCAACAGAGCAAGAGGAAAAGAAACAGAGAGAAAAGAAAAGAAGGGCATGCCAAGTTAATGATATTATAAAAATTTAGCAGGAACAAGAAAGACTTTTAAAAATAAGTAAGAAAAAAGTAATACAGAGAATTAATACATCCACTAATGACAAACAAAACCAGATGACTTCAAAATGTGTAAATTGAAATATTTTTCAGAAGTAACAGACCACTAGGTACATGGAAAATTAAGAAGTAATTAAGACAATGTGAATAGTAATGGTGATAACAAACAGGTGCAGGAATACCTTAAATGACTATATCTATCTATCTATATCTATATTTATTTATTTATATATAAATCAGTAGACCCAGAAAATACACATTCTAGAAAGATATAAGAATTAGGTAGTTAAGTTTGGAAAAGTTTTCTCAAGAAAAAAGGGGAAGAAGGCTTGTAAGAAAGCTACCATATTTACAATTACAATATACAGATTGCAGTACTGTTTTCTAAAGCTTAAAAGAACTAAATACAAGTATGCTATAGTTAAAAAAACACTGAACAGGAGAAGCAAGGTGCCTCCTTTATGCTGCCCTCTGCGAATCCCAATCCCAGGGCAAGTTCCAACAGGCAGTGCCATGGAGCACCAGGATGCCCACCTGAGACAGGGAGCATCTGAGTCCTCTTATACAACCCCTCAGACCAACACAGCCACTGGCAAATGCCAGAATTTCCTCATAAAATACTCTAGGTACAAACTAGCCAGCAGAACTGCATGCAGCACAATTCATCTCACTGGAAGCACATGTAATTTCCCTGTTCAGGAAGCTTCTCCTGTCTACTACCAGAGCTTTATGAGACACCTGTTATCTATAAATTACATTTTGAGAAACATCAAGGAAAGAGACCGCTAAGACAAACAGAAAAAAAAGAAAGAGAAGAAGAAGTGAGCAAATGTAGCTGCAAACTATAACACCTGGCAAATTTAAAAATTAATAGGTTTTTGCTTTCTGTCAGTCAGGTACTGCTCTCCTATGCTGATCTTTGTGCATCAGGGAGAAGATTGCATGGGAAAAAGAAGCAAAACCCTGCAACAGATCTGACTCGGTAATTAAATACTATAATAAATACATAATATATTTTATGGTGGAAATGTCAGTGCTAGATTTTCCAAGTCCTAACTTTCTTCCTCTAAATATTGGGGTTTAGCGTACATCTCTGTCTATTTAAGTGTGTGACAAGCCTTTCTTAGAACTGTAGAATTATTTAGGTGGGAATAAGTCGTTAAGATCAACCCTTAACCCACCACTTCTGAATCCATCCCTAAATCAAGTCCCTAAGTGCCATGTCGATATGTCTTTCAAATAACTCAGGGATAGTATTCTACTTCCCTGGACAGCTTGTTCCAATGCTTGATGACCTGCTCCTTGAAGTAATTTTCCCTTACATCTGATCTAAACCTCCCCTGCCCAACTAGAGGTCATTTCCTCTTATCCTGCCACTTACCTGAAAGGTAAGTGCCACAACCTACTTTCACATAGTTGTAGAGTGTCGGGTCCCCCTGAGAAAAAATTTCTCCAGGCAAAACACCCCCAGCTACCTTACCTGTTCCCTATAACACTTGTGCTCCAGGCCCTTCCCCAGCTCCACTGCCTTTCTCTGGACATGCTCCAGTGCTTCAACATCCTTCTTGAATTGAGGGGCCCAGATTTGAATACAGAATTCAAGGTGTGGGGTCACCAGTGCCTGGCACAGGGGGACAATCCCCACCCTGCTCCTGCTGGCCACACTATTGTGGACACAGGCCAGGATGGCATTGACCTTCTTGGCCCCCCACGTGGTCACACAGTTGGCTCATATTCAGCTGCTGTCAACCAACACCCTCCCAGTCCTTTTCTGCTGTGCAGCTTTCCAGCTACTCTGCCCCCAACCTGTAGCATTGCTTGGGGCTGTTGTGACCCAAAGGCAGGACACAACTCTTCGTCTTATTGAACCTCATGGTTGGCCTCAGGCCATCAATCCAGCCTGTCCAGATCCATCTGCACAGCCTTCCTAACCATCAGCAGATCAACACTCCCACCCAATTTAGTGTCCTCTGCAAGCTGACAGGGTGCACTTGATCCCCACATTCAGACCATGGGTAAAGACTTAAAACAGGGCTGTCCCCAACACTGAGTTCTGGGGATCACAGTGACTGGCAGTGAGCTGGATGTAACTCCATTCACTTCCACTCTCTGGGCCTGGCAGTCCAGCAAAAAGTATGTCAGTCCAAGACATGAGAGGCCACTGTGAAGCTTTCAATATTCATCACTGTGAGATTTAAAAGCAGAATATTCAGCATACATGTCCATTTTCCCTTTTTTTTGGATCCTCATCAAAGCATTTCTGTAGTTGAGGTCATAAAACACACAGGTATTTGTTTATTACAGTAACAAGTCAGCAGGAACACAGTATTCCTTCAAAGAAAACTCAACTTATTCATTTTCTGGATTAACAATGGTGTATAACATATTGTTAATAGCTGCTTTAGAACCAGAGAACTAAAAAAATTACAGTGATGATGGTGATGATGGTAACACCAATAATAGCAGCAGTAATAATAATAATTACAATAGAGTGCCTTGAGAGAACTGGGTATTAATAAAGTGTTATGCCTGTACCAGGAAGTTAGTAACGGCAATAAGGAGGAGAATTATTGAGAACAAAGATAAACACATCTGAATGGAAACATATCACAGAACTGCTGTGATTGAGAGACTTTGGTTAGATGGTTACTGACTAGCTATTACAACAGAGGAAAGAGACTCTGTTTCAATACTTACTTGCAACCCCTGAAAGGATAGAGCCTACTTTCATTTCCAAAAAGCTTTTGACAAACCTGCCTACCAAAGGCCTTACGACAAACTCAGCAAAGATAAGTAAGTTGCTACAAGTTCCTTGCAAAGATAAATAAGTTGTTACAAGATAGGTTAGGAGAACACAGCTCTGAGTGATGCATATTGGAAAAAATGTAATAAAACAATGATGGACCTTAGAATGACCATCAGTGATTAGGGGAGTGAGTTGTTAATAGCTGTAATAGCATTTCACTTCTTTTTAGCTTCATAAGGAATCTCCCACAGATCTAACTGATTTTGCTGGCTTTGCTGAGAACAAGGAAAGAGCCAGATATTTGAAAAGGTCTGAGGAACTTACCTATGAAAACAAGTCTTGCTTTCTAGAAGAATGAGAATTTCATGCAAATCTATCAAAAACTCAGAAGTCATCTGAGAATGATCTGCTCATCTGCATTGTTTCTACAGGATACTGTAACAAAAATGCTATTCAACTGCACAATAACTCCTTATTTTGTCTCTCTGACATTTTCTTGTCAGATGTTTTGGGTCAAAGTAAACTCTTGAGAAATGATTCTACATTCCCTTTGAAACTAATTAGACTAAGCAGCAGGTACCCACTCCGAAGTCCAAACACGCGAATGTAGAAAGCCCAGGGAATTCACTGCACCTGGGGTTAATGAACTCAATTGTGTCATTTTTGCAGAGGTAAAGCAGGGGTAACATAGCTGACGAAATATATTTAGATTTATATGGTGGTGGTTTTTGTTTTTTTGTTAGTTTTGAAGGTTGGTAGCCCTTTCAACACAAAACACAATGTTGAATAAGTACTCTAGGCTATTTTGTAGTGTTGGAAGTGTAGCTACAAGGAAATTGGCAAGCTTTATTTTAAAATCTCTGAAGCTTACTTAAATATTAATCAACTGAACAAGAAAATACGTGTTGTGTGAAAGACATTTATTTACCTTTATTATTTTTGCCAAGAAAGGCAAAAATCTGTGTGTGGGATTGGGGTTTTTTTTGGTTGGTGTTATTTTTTCCCCTGAATAGTTAACATGCTAACAATTTACTTTGACATCTTGATTCTGTACTTAAGGAAGTGACTGCTAACACAATGGCAAAGAAGCACAAAGTATATTTTGATCACTGACAAACTCAGAAATGGAGAAAAAGAAGTAAACTGGAGTCAGTCCTAACAGTCAGATAGACACCACAGGTAAAGAACAAGAATATGAATATATTTGTTTAAATTCGTGAAAGCAAATAGTTTTCTTGTAGGAAGAGAAAACTCTATTTTAAAACACACACTAACCCCGTGTTCTTCGTATTAATTTTTGTTTGTAAACATTTTTATGTTTCAAACTTTTCCTTAGGCCCACAAGAGAGCAAGAACAAATCAGCTCAGAGCAATGCAACAAATGCTGTGCTGACAGCATTATCCATTGATTAAACACAATCTGTTTCCTGAAAAAATCACAAAGGTTTGCTTTGAAAAACACTCATAAGAGATGAGTGTTTTTTAAAAAAACAAAACATGCCTACTATGTATTGGAACCAACAGGTTAAAGTCAAAGATTCAGACAATGTCTTCTTGCCTGCTTATGCTGTAGAAGCATCATAACAAATAGTCAAAATGTAATGACACTTAACCATATGGATATTAAAAAAGCATAGACAGCACTTCCTAAATTACACAAGCAAACTGAAATCAGTGAAGAGTAATATGAATAGATGAAGTAGGAATTTTTTTCAGATACTGATATGTATGTTTAAATTAAATTCTTGATAAATAATTAGCTACTAACTATACCGTAATAAAGTTTTGCCAGGGCCATAACTCAGTCATTATTTTCATTAAAAAGAAACACAATATAAAAAAGAAATGGAGGACAGTAGAGCAGTCCTAATGGAGTAAATTATATAATTTTATTTTCCTATATAGGATAAGGACAGGAAGATGCTCGAGACTGTCCAAAAGCAACAGTAAGTATTTCCTGCAGTAAGTCACTGCAGAACAGTCAGGTGGGCAAGAAAGGCTTTAGTATGTGTTGTCAAAACACTTAACTCATCCAGTTTTGTCACCAAGGTCTGAATTGGACTCTCATACTACAACACTTGTGGATCTTGACAGATGGGTTATTTCTATGTGAAAACAGATTGATCGAGGACTGTACCCTGCTCCTCAGTACCACCCACAAAACTACTCTTTCAGAAATAAGCCTACAAGTTAACTAAAATGTTTTGTCTTAGAACTAACATGCCTATACTATATTTGCTGACACCCTCCTCTATCAGATATCTGAATTTCTTTAAAATTTGCCAAAAAATTAGAGATCTTGTTCATACCAAAATTTTGCATTAAACATCCTTCCACATAAATTTTCAGAGAAAGGTGGCTTCATTATGTCTGCATGTCCTCCAATATAGGAGAGATCCAACAGCAAATCATTAAATTCTGTACTCTTCAGTGAAATTAACTGCAGAATCAAGCCCAACATATTGCAGTATGATTTTGTCTTGCTAATGATTCAACGGTCTTTACACAAGTAGGATAAAACATATATAGATTAAAAAAACATGGCAGTTAAGACTTGCTGTGTGGAACTTGTGATGCTAAATTATGGCTATTTTAAAAATCCTAAGTACTTGCTTGCTCATGGATTCAATCTGCATCAGGAATTAATGTCATCAGAAGTGCCAGAATTGGACAAAGTAATTCCCTTCCCCTGCAAACACAGAAATCCTGCTTTGTTTGCAGGGCTTCAACGATTTTCTTGTAAAAACCCCACAACCCCAAAACAATCCTCAAAACCCCCCATCCTTCCTTTTTTCACTCCTGCCACCCTGGCAAAAAACCTCACCTCTCTTTCAGAGAAATGAGCATGCCTTGTTACATGCTGCTCTGTAACTATAGGAGCAAATCAATAGCAGCTGAATGCCATCTGCTTCGGGCAGCAGAACAGCACCAAAAGTGTGAGCAATGCATCTTCCCTTATTGAAAGGTTATTTTATGCAAGTAAACAATTCATCGTCTTCTTGCACGCTTGATGCTCATTTACCACTTCTGATCAATAAAATATGCAAAACAACAAAAAAATTGAATCCTAAGAGTAGTTCTGATGCCAGTGTGATAGGTAATCAATACCAGGTCTCTGTTCAGTAAGGCAGCCAGTAGGGTAACTCCTTTATTGTATGAACCCAGGAGAAAGTGTGGAAATGTGTCTTTTTACCTATAAAATGCAGTAAGAGAGTGAGAAACACAACTTCTATCCTGGAAATTAAAAAAAAAAAAAAAAAAAAAAAAAAGGAAAGGAGAGCCACTATTTTAATTATGTTTTCCCTCTAACTATGCAAAGGTTATTAATATCAACTTGTTTGATGACATCTTGCAAAAATCTACTATTATGGTGTTGATAGGGCTTTGCTATCATTAACACAGATATTTGGTTAAATTGTAGACATTACAAGACATACTTTGGACAACAATCCCTCTTCCTTCTGAAACTGCTCTACCTTATTAAGCCTCAGTTTTCAATGTATTTATGGTTCAGGTGAACTCAGTTTTTCTGTTAAAAACAAACTGCTATGGGAATTTCTTCTGCACAGTGTTTCTTTTAGTCAGACCACAAACTGCCTTATTACATTAAGCCTCCTGACAATTGATTCAAGTAGAATACTTCTCTCCCAACAAAGAAAACAACATCATTTTTACAGATACTGAAGAACAAAACCTCCAATTTAAACAGTTTCCTGAAATAACAAAAAATACTTGAAATAACAGTTGCTAACCACAAATGCTCTCTAGTCCAGTGTACCAGATATCCTAATATGAAAAAAAAATTAAAATTACTACTCTCTCATTTGAACAGCAATTTTGCAGATTATATCACAAAGCCACAAGTTAAGCCGCACACTCTATATTCTGATCTGCACTTAACACCAAATTTTCTTCAATCTTCCTACCTGCACATTTCTAGAAACTCAATTATTTGGGTATGTGACCTTTACATACATTTGGTTATTTGAACTGCAAAAAAATATTGATATTCTTCTGCAGAAGAGTATCTTATGCAGGGCTTCCATTTAAGAGAACTAATCAGTACAAAATTTTTTAAAGAAACCTTATTTTTTTTTTTTTAATATTTGCAATGTAAATATATTTTCTAATGAACAGGTCATAGGCTTTGAGAAAAGTTCTATTAAAGTGTAAACAAGAAATACTGAATAAAACCCAATTTCACCATAGGATTATAGCCAAACAGTAACCTGTAGTCAAGCAGCATTGCTTCTATATAGGAAAGGCAAAAAAAAAAAAATCTATTTTTAGCAGTTCAGTTCAGTTCTCATTATTATTGCAAAAAAAGAAGACAACTGGAAGGACATATCTGTAAATCAACATATATAGAATTTTTAAGGTAATTACTTGTAATTTAAAAAGAACATATTCACACATGTGGAAAAAGTCCCTCTGAACAATCAAAGAAACTTATTAAATGTAAGATAGATTTGGGTTCAGGATTTATTTAAATCTGTGAATTAGAGGGAGGTTTGTATGCAACAGTTCAGTTTTTCATTTATAACCCTGTAAGATCCAAAAAATTTGTAATTGTAACAAGCAACTGTCCCTTCTTTATAATGTAGCTCGTTCATGGATCAAGTTCCTCCTGCATTCCTTCTTCAAAAATGTTTATGAGTTTATATGAACTTCAAAATATGGTTTGCACACATTTATAGAAGCCAAAACAACTTTGATCAAATTAATAATACAGAACATAGTAGTGAAAGTGCAGTAGCTTGGAGTCAATGACCCAACTAGCAGCAAGGGTATAATTTAAAGTCAGAAATTTCCAGTGCATGCACCGTTAGCCACAGTGAACCTGTTACTGCTCTAAAGGGAATTGTTTGCCTCTTATTAGATTTTCTACAGCACAGCCATAAGTGATAAATGTACTGCTGTACTCACTGTCAAGTTAATCAATGCTGCCAAAGTTTTGTTGACCTAACAGTAATCCATAAAGTGAGCGGCATTTTCTCTATCCCTATGACATCTCAGTCCTCAGTGGGGATACAAATCTTACAACAGCTTCTCAAAAAAAAAAAACCCACAAAAAACCAAAAAAAACCCCACACCAAATAAAAAAACCCAAAACCAACCAAACAAAACCACAAAAAAAAAACAAACCCAAACCCCCCCCCAAAAAAAACAACCAAAGCAAAGCAGGGGGGAAGAAAAGATATTTTCAAAATTCTGTCTTTAAATTAGCAGACTGTGAGAATGCCTTGTTTCTCTGACAATTGCTTAAAAATGATGGCCATACAATAGAATCAGTTTGATGTCTAAAATACTAGCAAATGGATGACTTCATGGAGGATAGAGTCTTGCCTACTAAAAAGAGGGTAAAAAACAGCTTCATGAGTCTTTCAAGGAAACAGTTGCGAGTACGATTTACATGTAACTATAGATTAGTGCACTGGTTGGAATAGAACACATTGTGGCAATTCTGAAGACAGTAATGTGAAAACAATAATAAAAAATCACCACCAATAAAACTTGTCTATTGCTGTGTCTAGCTGTAATTCACAGTTCATGAGAGGCATCACCACTAGAAAGAAGAAAAAGTCAGGAAACAATCCCTGGTAGAACAAGCTGCTCTATAAACAAACTGCTGCCATGCTCTCACAAGCAATTATAGACATATGAAATATGAATTGCCATTGATTTTTCTTCTAGAGGTCACTCTGCTCCATGTCTTACACAGTCTAGGCATTTATTTGGGTGGCAAACTGACAAGTTTTTACAGAATTAACAGAGCAGTGTAATCCTTGCTCAATCACAGTTACTTCATTATGGTTCTATTTCTTGACACTTGTCCCTCCCAAAACTCACCAGCACAGGAGTCCATGATAAAGGTGAGGAACAATGCAATTACTTGTAAAAAAAGACCATCCTAACTTGGTCAGTGAATGCTTATTTACCTTTTCTGTTCTGATGGCACTGATGTCACACCACAGCAATTCTGTGGACAATGTTCTGATTTGGCTAAAAGTTCTCCACATTCTTTTTATTGAAAGAAGGATGCCTTCTCCAAAACAGAGAAAAAATATTGCAGTTTAGCTTGCTATCAGAAACAGAAGAGCTATCTGTATTTGTGTTAAAAATTATCACAACATTAGAATGCTACGAGAATGCAAATATGTTCCATATAAATCCCGTATTTTTGATGTTTCTTCCTCACTCAGCAGCCAGAGAACTACTTAATTATGGTCAGAAATCTCCACAAATAAGGTTGAAATTGAGTATCACAGATTAATGAATCATACATTCTGGCTTTTTAGACAGCCATCTTCCTTATTTCTGTTACTCGCTTTGGCACAAATATTTTGTCTCTGTGTTTCCCACACAAGAAGAATTCATAAAAAAACACTGTGTTGTGCCTCTTTTTCTCAGTGGTCATTCTTTCTCTGAAGGTTCTGGTTTACCTTACAAGAAAGCTTTAGCATCTGAAGCTAGGCAAAATTGTTATTTAAGTCACATTTCTTGGTGCTTCAATGAAAAGGCAGAACAGTACTATATACAGTGGTAGAGAGAGCTTAATGTAGACTCCATGATGAGCAAATAAAAGTGAGTATGCCACCAGATGTGGATGTAGTGTAAGGGTTCAGAAAGGATTTATAGTAGAACTGAAATCTACCAAAAAAACCTATCATTGTCTGTGGACTGCCCACAGAGATGACTTTCAATACATGATCATCAGAAGACACTATAACTGATATGTAGATTGAATAAGATTGAATAAAGTCAAAAGGACAAAATTAAATTTTGGGGGAAAAAATCAAAATAATAAAAGGTTGAAAGACTGAGACCTGAAACAATCTGAAGTTGAAAGAATCTGCTATAGATATAAAAAAAGTAATATGGTGGTTGTAACTGGTAAATATGCTACAGGAAAAATAATTACATGTCTCCATATACACAGTAACAAACCCATCAGTCTTGTCTGATGATAGATTCTTCTCTCTGACTTCCTTGATGAAGATCACTGCTTTGTAAAATTGGGCAAAAATAATTGACAAACTAGAGAAATTTTCATTCTTTTGGGGATTTTTTTTGCCACTTAAAATTTGGGTTGAGTTGTCAAGCCTGGCTGCTGGACCTCTTCACTGAAATGTTGTCTGTACTTTTACATTAATAATACATTTCCTGAGTATCTGCATTGAACAACAGTTATCAAGAATGTCGTACAACATTAGAGGGCATATTCGCCAGAAAACCCTAAACTAATCTTTATTTCCAATACTACAAAAAGACCCCAATATTTTGTGGTAACTTGTCGCTGCCCGCTCGGCCCTTTTTGCCTCGCCCAGCTGTGGCCGATGTCAGCGGCAGGAGGGGGGAACCAGGCAAGCACTGCGAGGCTCAACCTGGAACCTCCAGAGCTCCTCTGCGCTCTGGCGTTTGGGCTCACAGGGCGACACGGGTTGTGGCGAAGGGAGAAAGAGTGCTCAGGCTCTCCCGATTTCCCAGGAACAAGTTTATTCCAACAGGTACAGGGCTGGGATCACAGGGGAGAGGTCTGAGCCGAGACCCTGGGCACCCCCGCGCACCAGGTTTTAAGGACTGTGGGCGGCTCATATGGCGACCAATGGGACAACAGCAACGGAGGAGTTATGGGGGGGGATTACAATATGCAGGACCAATGGTAAGGACCCGGGGGAGGGAAAGCAACTGTACAATCAATGGGGCGTCGAGGAAGGGATGATAGGCAAGGAAAGAACTGGAACAAAAGGTGGGGTTCACATAGATTGATAGGGCTTAGGGGCAGGATTGGGGTGATGGATGGGGAACAATCTGGAAAAATGGGAAGGGTTTACAATGATGGGCAACTGGGAACAAACTATTCTTTATGACAGGGGAGCAACTGGGGTAAACCACCTCTGAACTTAATAAAACCAAACATATGGGTGGCAACAGTAACTCACTCTTGCAGTACATGTTCTTGTGATTCCAGCACTTAAAGCTGGATAACTAATTCAGGTCACATAATTAAATTTGCCTGAATTTGATTAATTATAAAAAATTTCCCCCTGTAAAGTAGGTAGGCACTATTGCACGGCATTTTAATACAATATCATTACAGAAACACAAATTGCTACTTAGTTGTGAAGTTACACAACTGCTGCTGTTCAAAACTATTAGCACATATCACTGCTTGACCTTGACTGAGTCCAAATACACAGAGAAACGTCTGATGGGATAATGTGGAGATGGGTGCTTAAATGCTGCTGGTTGCAAGACTGTAGATTCTGAATTCTGTGCATGGTCTTTTTTTCTCCATACTCTCCTGAGGCTTTGTGAGTGCTTTTCTTTATGAGTGTTACATCAGGAACCTTTCCCACTGAACTACATGTGAGAGCTAGATCCCACACTGAAAGTGCACTTGAAGATCTGGATGCCGTGACATCTGAAGAAACTAGGGGAGATTTCACTTGTCTAACTTCCCCATGACTTTTTGGAGATAATTTGAGTATTCATCTGAAGCCAACATTAAAGGGAAGCTGCTCAGAAGACCATGGTTACATGAAATACAACTGTGATCTTATTCAGTTGTGACTTGCCAGCAAGGATACAAAGAAAAATACTGTAAACTACCTGTATTCAAAGTCCAATGTCTGCTAAAGCATGTCTGTTATCATCAGTTCATGAGCTGATATGACACCATACTATCATGGTTATGAATGCTGAATTCCTCTAATGATGATGATATTCCAGAAATAAAAAATATGGAGCTCAAAAAAATATGAAACTCTAAAAAAAATGGAGGATGAACTCCCCCTGTAAGATACACGTAACTGGAATGACATTTTCTCAGAAGGTTTTATTGGGAAAGTTATCACTGACCTTTTCATTTTCCTAGAATAGATGTACCCAGTGGGTTGCAACAGCATAAGAAATAAGATTTTTATCCAACCATTTTAAAACTGTAATTCTGCAAAAGCAGACTCCAGCCACATTGCTGCTGTAAAGGCCAGAGATGCACCACACAAACTGATGTTGTAGGAGAGCAGTTTTAAAAGTTGTGGCAGCTAGTATATTTGTGCTGTCAATTTATGGGAATGATGCCAACACACAGAGCACCAATATAACTTACCTAGCCAAGGTAGTTCTGTGAAAACTGACAGGAATTAGTCTATTTCATGTGCCTTCTTCTTGATGGAGTACCAAAATTCTCCAAAGCAGAATATACACAACTGTTATCAACAAGCGAACAAACTTGTAAAACCCTTTTTTAACATATTAATACTCAGAGCCTGTAAGTTTATTTCAATATCTAAGGTGACAGAGAGGCTATCTCCTCATGATGACGTGTGCACTGTCAAAATGCTGACACGTAAAGAGAGCATCCAGGTGCTTTTTCTATGTTTTGTCATTAACAGAAATATCCAGAGGACCCACATGCAGAATTACGTTTATACCATGTGGACCAATGCAATTTGGCATGCGCAGGCAGCTGGAAGAAAGCAACACCCATCTAAAATGTCTAGATAGATAGGAACACAAACCTGAACTAAAGGGGATTCAAAATACAGTGCATAGGCTAAGTCTCTACCACAGGTGTTACTGATTATTAACATAAGCAAAGCAGACTTGGAGATTACTGTCTACAAACACAAGTGCTGAAGCATATGCAGGGCTTTCTTATGCTTTAGATGCAATTGGAATAAATCTTGTGATGGTTCTGAATTGTATCATCTGTGATTTTCCCATGTCTTTTCTTTCTATATCAAATATAAAATTTTCCTTTGTGCTTAGTGGCTACTCTTAACTCTGTTTTGTTGCATCAGTGCTTCTTACTGCTTTATGTAAAATTTGCATTCATTGATAATGTTGGTTCAGTCTAACTGTTATACTGAGCTTTGAACTAATTGCTCTCAATTAATCTGTTCCACTCTTTGATAGCTTATTTATCAGATTGGGAAAGATAGATTTAATGGTGCTTGCTGGAAACAAGTTCTTTAATTGGAAATACCTGAGTGCTTAGCTCACTTCGTGCTCTAGCAATTAAGGACAATTTGGAAAAGCGTTTTTCCCCCTACTTGATTAGATATCCAAAGAAGCAGACAAAACAAATGACAACACCACCTAGCAATATTGGTTCAAATAAAAGCCCAGCAGCCAAATTACTTACTATGAGAAATGTGAACCATCCCCATCAATTCCAATGCTGTGTTACATTCATTTTGCTGTATCTTTGCCTCCCAAGTAGGTAAATGAAAAAGTTTCTTTCAAAATGCATAGCTCTATGCCTGTCTCTATACAATTATCCCTTTCCACAAATAAGCCAAATCAACAGAAGAAATTATTTTTCTTGATTAAGCTCCCAAATTTCTCTTGGGATGAAACAAAACAAACAATTAATCTTTCCTTATTTGTTCTCAGAAGAACCTGCATCCCTTAAATGTACAATAACCAGGGTACCTGTGGCAGGCAGTCGGCAGCAATTAGGCTTGTGCTGAAAACGAATGGACTAGAGTCAGAATGCCTAATCTGCTGAGAGTTTCTACAGGAGGGCAAGGTTAGACCAGGAAAATTCCCTTGCTGTGGAAACACTGTTAAAAATTACCACCTGACTTCAGCATAATTAACAAGGTTTGGGAATTTATATGAACTGAGTAATTGAAAAGAATTAGCAAGAGATATATACATTAATCTTCACCAGTTACAACATGACTAATGAAATTAAAGGTTCTACTTCTCCTTCATGCTTTGTTTATGTAAACTTTTTTTCATCTACAGAAGAAAAAGTATATTAGATAAAGACAATTATAATTATGAGAAATTAAAAAGATGAAACTGCACCACAAACATAAATTTTTACATCAATACTTCTTGAAAATTTTCTTATATGTAATTCACAGTATTTATCAAAAGTAATCCTGGAAGTATTTTAATGTACATGTTTTCAAGGACTAAAGGAAAAATACTTACCAGAGTTATAAATTTAGGCATCATTCAATAATGTGCATTTGTTTGCAAATCTACCTTCACAGAAATCCAAGCCTATCTCAGTCAAAAAATTCTGCAATGAATGGGTTTACTGTAAAATGAGGTTTTTTTTTACATGTAACTAAATCTTTATTATATTTGGACAACAGAGAAAGTAAGAAGTGAAGGAAAGAAAAAGACAATCAGCAGTGATGTGGGTAGAGATAGACAATGTCAGAGAAGATAACAAGCATTTGTTAATCTCCTAAACTACCCATGACCACAGGACCTTCCCCCTTAGTTCACTCTGAAATCCTTCAACATCTTTCAGAAAGGAGTCATGTAAAACTGCATAAATGCCAAGAAAAGGCAACACTCACAGACACACTGAAATGATATCTAATGCCGGAGCATTAAATTCACTGCAGAATCAAAGGAGAGGGCTCACTGACCACCCTGCCACAACCCATCTGAGGAAGACTGTTTGCCTCTTCCTCTTCTCATCTCTCTTAGCTACTGATAGACCAGATCTCATGTTTTGTTTAGCAGTCCTTGCATAAAATTCTTCTGTTCCTATGCTTTTTCCTTTCAACATCTAAAGCAGAAGGTCAAGAATTACTGCTTATTTATTTCAGTACCCTTCTGGTAACCCCCTGTGATTAGTTCCACAGACGTTGGGTTTTGTTTTTTTATTTTTCCAGAATGGTCTATGTTAAATGAGGTCCAACAAACAATGCTGGACAATGTTGGACAATGAAGTTATTATGGTAATCAAGCTTTAATTGAGCTTCCTTATGTGTAAGGATTTATTTAACACTGCTTACACATGTAGCATGATCCTACACTACTTTTTCCCCCAGAATGAGTTCATCATCCAAAGCACATAATAAATGGTACCAGTTATGCAGCATATATACCATATTTTGTTTTCTTCCTCTGGCTTCCTGTGCCTTATGTGCAGATTCAAATCCTGCTGTAAAAAAAAAAAAATTGATTCCCTTCTTCATGAACATTTTTCTCTCGCTCTCACATTTATAACTGTGTAATTCATGTACATTTTATAACTGTGTAAAGAATATTAATGGTGAATCTTCATTCACACAAAGAGTGTATGCAGAAGAATGCTAGCAAATTGCATAAAGTCAATGCAATGTAGGTCTAAACTACATTCTAATTTAGTGCTGCATACTACTGAACAACATTTAAGAAAATATAGTGTGTTACACTACACATGCAATAATATACTTCTTCAGTAGAAAATAAGTTTATCCCTTTATTAGCAATTCATTGACTTCACAGACTAATTTTGAAGAAAAAGCCCTTAAGATTTAACTTGCTTTGAAAGTCTAATTTAAAAAAGCAACAGTCATTTGTATAACTAAATATAAGAATTACCTTATGTAAAATATCACAGAATAGGAACTGAAAATAGGTTTAAAATGCTATGGATTGATTAAAAAGATGGGAAAAACCTTGAGTCTTTCTACCAAACTTCAGGTGGTGATAAGACTGGAGGACTTACTGCTTCTTCCTTCCCTCTTTACTATAACGGACAAAAAAATTTTGACTTCCCTTCACCTTCCCCAAAGAGTTCAAGCAAATCTATTAAATACCTACTCAGGAAAAAGAAAAATTACTGCCTACATGTCAAATGTGGAGCTGCATTCAGGATAAGGAAGGTGACAACATTTTCTTTCATCATGGCTAAAAGAATTAGGTGTCTCATATTGTATATGGATTTAGAAGGAATCAGGGCTGTTAGAACAGTCATCAGCAGACTATGGGAGTGTGCCAGTCGTTGAGTTTTAATATCCCTAGTTCTGCTTTCATAGACTGTGTCTTAGACAGAGAAATTAATTTCCTTCTCTCTCTTCTTAAACACCTTCCAGTTATTCTTAGCATATGGAGTTGTGACAGAGACCATTTCTCTCTGTATGGAAATGCATGATTAGTACACTTTGATGTTCATCTGAACTTGGGCAAAAGTATGTAAAATACAGTATCCCTATGATCCACAGTATAATGAGAAGAGATTAGATATGGTTTCTAAATGTGTGGCAACTACTAATGCAAATTCTGTGCTTAACTGAGTAAAATTTATTTCGATCACCTCTAACATGTAAGAAGAGTAAAATGAGAGAGTTTATGCAGCACAATTCTATACAGCAAAACCAAACAGGTTATTGAAGAAGAAGGAAAAAATACTAATCATAAATCACAATAACGCACAAGTTGAAAAGCAAAAATTTAAGTCCTAAAACACAAGCCAGGTAATTTTTTGAGCATGCTTGAAACATGCTTCAAATAATTCTTCATAAATCTCTCCAGAAAGACACTTTTAATAAATGGGTCTCCTTTAAATTATCTACAGAATTATTTTCCTTCCCTGTTTTCTTTGGCTTTCTGCTTCCTTGTAACAAATATGCAATCCTGCATGTGTCAGGCACACTTCTTTAAAATCCACAGCCATCTAAACCCACCAAAGAAACACGTATGCACAACAGAATCTTAAAAAAGCCGGTTGCAGCAATGATGGATTTAAGTTATTAACCGATCAAAAAAAGATGGATGGTGGTCTGCTTTTCTTAATCTACATCATCATCTAGATCTATTTAAGGATATGTGGTACACTAACAAACTTAGTTAAGGTTTCGATAAAATCAGTAGAATAATCTGCCCTGTTACATTGAGACTGTATCGATCAATAAAATCACTTGTACTAGGAAAGTACTGTTAAGTACTGACAATCCCAGCCATTAATATTATTTAACACTCTGCTCACAATCTTTAATGAGGACAAAGAACATTTTGTCTTTTTATACTTATCATACCAATGCTTTTAGAACTCCTCACAGGAACTGTTCAGCCTTGATTATTGCACACTAAATGGAGTTAGAGATGAAAGACACTGCATAATTTTGGATAATTTTAAATGTGATTTATAGATGTGGACGATTCAACAGACTTTCCAGCAAAATATTAGTTAAATCTTATTTCACTGAATTCCACGGGGTTTTTTTGCAACTTTCTAGTGCTAAACCCTTTCTTCTCAGCATATTTACCTGTATTTAAAATAAATCTGGTTTCCAGAAATAGCAATCAGGAAGATAAGCATCTTTTCTGGACTTGATGGGAATTTTCTTTCTGCAAATAAGCCGGTTTGGTCTTAAATTACTTAGAAATAGACCATAACAGTGAATATGTACATAGGACAAAGGGAATGTGTACATAGGACAAAGGGAAGGACTGCCTCTGCAGAAACCTTTGTGGTGCCTAATGAATGACACAAAGAAGTCAAAGTGATCTGCTATCGGATATGGGGAATGGTTAAACAGAAGCCTAGTGGGGAAAAAAACCCACAGGTCAGGTACACACAGAAGAAGGAGGGGAATAATAAAAAAAAAGCCCACATTTTGCACAAAACCTTCATAGCTTAAAATGTCAACCTCTGAATTCAGCTTTTAAGTATATAACCAATTACCTCCCAAGCATTTGGTCAGAAAAAGCATTAGCCTTTACAAGTGGCTTTGTAGTCACATCACCTGCATACCTCTTCATTATCTATCTATCTATCTATCTATCTATCTATCTATCTATCTATCTATCTATCTATCTATCTATCTATCTATCTATCTCAATTATTCAAATATGTCTTATCAACCACACAATTACTCCTTTTTCTTTTTAGATAGTGTTCATGATACATACAGGCCTCAGTTCTTGAAAACATGTTAATGTTTAAACAAATCTAATAACAAGCTGAAACACATGCATGTCTCTAATTACTTTAAGGAT
Organism: Parus major; assembly: GCF_001522545.3. Taxonomy (NCBI): domain Eukaryota; kingdom Metazoa; phylum Chordata; class Aves; order Passeriformes; family Paridae; genus Parus; species Parus major. Next base: position 55,208,373 of record NC_031799.1, on the reverse strand, counting down.
TATATATGAAAAATCATTGTTTCAGACCAAAGATCCATTTAGCAGTGTATCCTATATCCCAAAATGGCTATAAACAGATACCAAGGAGGAGTATAAATGTGCAAGACCATACATGGCATTTTTCTTCAAAACAAAATCGGCTTCAAAAGTTATTTCCAACTACAGGACATTCTATGCTTGATATAGGCTGTCCCTACATATTGGGACCTTTCCAGTCTTCCAATTGAACTAACTCAAAATTTTGCCAGAGGCACATATACCTGTGTGCCTCTGGTGAAGGCACACAGGTATATGGGAACAAATAAATGCTTGATACAGAATGAGAATATAAAGGAAATATTGAGAATATAAAGGAAGAAAAACTGTAATGAATGGATAAATGTGATGAATGGACATGGACAGAATGGATAAATGTGATGAATGTGAACCACGCAAATAAAATTTAAATAGTTGAATGATCATTGACTAGTTCTAAGATCATTTTGCCATTGCATTTCCATAATTAAATAGTAAGCAACTTGATTCATTTTTATTGAAAAAAAATAAAGCCAATAAAATGTCTCATAAAAGTGCACATATCAGACACAGAGATCTCAATAACTCTAAACATCTCCAACAGCACCAGTGCACCTCTACAGAAATTACATATGTAACATCAAAAACTGTTCCACTTAGAAAGCACTTACAGATTATATCTGATCCTAGACATCCATATCAGCTGAAGCCACAATCAAGATCTTCGTGTCTTTATATGAAGTCCTAGTTTTCGTTCTGCTTAAGAGAGCTCAGACAGCTTTTATGTACTACCATGAGACCATTTTTACCTCTACTTCACAAAGAGAAGAGAAAAACAATGAAAAACCATGTACATCACCAAGGATTTCTTTTCCCCATATAAATCTCTTTTCTGATCCTAATCCAGGCAAGAGAGTTCTGAAGCAGGATTTCAGCTGCAGTTACAGAACCAGCATATCTGGCTACTGAAAGGCAGAGTTCTAGCTAACACACTATGTGAAGTACTTGCACACTGGCATCAGGAGCCTAGATGCCTCATCCTAGAGCAGAGATCTCTCCAGTCTTCTTGACAATGGGCAAGGTTATAAATGGCTGAGTTCACATGCCTTCTTGTTAGAATAGCAAGAGGTCAACAGAAATTGAATCAGTTAAGCAGTGAAGAACTAATGAAACTCCCCACAAGGTGATGGAAAAGTCTTTTTCTTCACAATTTGATAAAACACCCCTGAGAAATCACATTAACACAGCCCTCAGAATGATAGTGAAAAGGGGCAACAACTGAAGCTCAATGAAAGCACAATTCTTATCCCCAGCTGAATATGAAATGCTGTATTAGGTCTGAAATGCTCTGCAATGGAGTTTTCAAGTCAACAAAAAGAACCTTTCAGTATTTTTTAACTGAATCTGAAACGTTTATGAAACAACGTCCCAAAATTAGAACAACTCAAAAGAAAATAGTACAAAAATTTTGTTCATACCCACTGTCCAGTCAGAAAAGATTATTTACTTATTTAAACTTTACCATAAAGAATTTTGTATCAATGCTAATTGAAGTAATTAAAGGAAATCACAGTGGCCCATGAAGAAATGACACCTTGAGCCAGATTTTCTTATTGACAGTTTCTCCTCTGCAGTGTAACTAACTACAGAAATAGCTCATTTGTCCTCATTTTTTTGCAGTTGCAGTTGAACTGTTCCCCCAAAAAGAGTAAAAAAATGCAAAATAATAACATGTACTTTTCTTCTTTTTATTTCTGATGAGCTTACTCATAAAGCAACTACACATTATTCATTACATTATCCCATTCACTGTTTTCTTAACTCCACCCTGCTAAAAACTAAGACAGCTAAGGAGTATAGGATTGGATTTTAATTTCTTAAGAATAAAATCATAACAGATATGGTTTTACTTATGTTTTTCAGGAAGTATTGGTAGTTAAAATATTTTTAAAGAGAATTGCATTCTGAAGAATACTGAAATATAGGTCAAAGTGCTTCTCAGATCTCCAGATTATTTCCTTAAATGGAAAACAAATCTCTAGTCCAGTTTCATAAATGCCATAATTCATTTTTAAGATCTGGATTCCTGAAAATACTGGAATGTTGAAGTTCATCAAGTCTTCATGTCTCACAGCCAAGGAGCACTTTAACCAATCTTATCTCCAGGAATCAGGACTGCTCTCTTTGTAAAAAGTTCAAGAATAAATAAAAGGCAAGTATGTTTTCTTGACCTCAGCCAAGAGAGAAATATTAGCTCTACATATTAACTCTGGTTAGAGACATATGCACATAGAGACGCTACATATATATAGAGCACTTCAGAAGGTCTACAACTCTCTGTTTTATATTAGAGCCTTGCTAGTCACAAGAAGAATTTCTTCAGGTCACCCAGACCACATGAAATGAGTTAGTACCCTGAAACTAATAGAAAAAATGGGCCTCCTTCAAAATCTCTCCCTATAAGCAAATTATTGCAGTGAAGACTAGTGGCAGCTACCAAGTCTCATGCTGGGGTGTGGGTGCCACTTCACAGTGGATTCTGTAAATGATGCTTGTTATCTTGTTGGACTGATGATATCAGCAAATGATGAGATTTCTTCATCCCAAGGGGGTTAGAAAATATCTATTCCATTGAACTCTAAAAGGCAGACCTGTCAAAGGGCACGTCCCCGGGGCAGACAGCCTGGATGGCAATAACATCCAGTGTCAGCTTACTGGGACAAGGATATGACCTAACTCCAAATGAGCAGGTGGCTAGATCAAATTCTTTCCCATTACCAATTCACAGGAAATAAGCTCTGTAAAAACTTCTCCTCCAATAGTATATCATATCAAATGTATTTGTAACAAATACTGATATGACCCAAAGCAGATGCAGCTGCTTTGATAGCCAGTTAGATAAGGTTCCTCCAGTGCCACCCTTTAATGTTCAAAATAAGACCTCAACTACCTGTTTACTTGGTCCATCTATGAAATGGCTTACTGAACTCAGATACAGTAAAAACTGTGGAAGAGGGAGTTTTCAAGCTATTTATATCTTATTTAAAACACACAAACTAAATTATATTTTTGTATTGCTTTGTGGTAACAGTCCAAGATTGGACAGCGGATGAAAAAATCCAAAACCAAACAAACACCATCCAGAAGCCACAATGCTCCATCATCTTCCACACTTACCTTCACCTTCTGGTACATTCAAGCAAATACATTTATCTACAGTCACTACTATGAGGAGTCACAGCCTTTCAGGCCAGATACTTTTGGCAGCCCTTCTCAGATTATAGGTGCCTTATACAACCAACTGCTTAAAATCCTTATGCTTCTTCCTTCCTCCATCACCCAGCTCCTCATGAAGCTCATCAAGAGAAGGTATTTCTAACCATAAATAAATATTAAGTTCAAATCTTACTGCAGACTAAAACTACTATAAAGAGAGATTTTTGTCAGCAATAATGTAACCCAGTGATTTATTTTACAAATTTAAAATCAAAACCACCTGGATTCTTATCTCTCCTCTACAGCAAACTAAAAGCTCAGATATATAAGCAACTATAGCTACCTAGTTGATGGACACCACAAGGTAATAAAAGCTGGTTTAGTGCTCTTCTACTGGCAGTAACAGGTGTTTTGAGATTTAAAGAAGACTGAGGGGAGACCTCATTTTCAACATCCTCATGAGAGGAAGAGGAGGGACAGGCACTGATCAATCTTCTCTGTGGTGCCCAGTGACAGCACCCAAGGGAATGGCCTGAAGCTGTGTCAGGAGAGGTTTAGGTTGGATATCAGGAAAAGTTCTTCACCCAAAGGGTGTCTGGGCACTGAACAGGCTCCCCAGGGAAGTGGTCACAGCACCAGCCCAGCAGTGCAAGAAGTGCTTGGACAATGCTCTCAGGCACATGGACACTTTTGGGCTGTCCTGTGCAGGCCAGGAGTTGGACTCAATGATCCTTGTGGGTCCCTTCCAATTCCATTTATTCTGTGATTTTATGATTGTCTTATTTAGCAAAGACTAAATCAACTCAGCTTAAGTCCTTTATGCTATAGTTCAAGATCATGCACAGAGACATTTACCATGATAAGCAGAGTAGCAATAGCTTATTTTTTCATACTAATTTGCTTGAATGTTTGGGGCCCCCATCTGTCATTCACTTATCTTTGCATCTGTTTCCTCATTAATAAATTAAACATAATCCTTCTTTCCTTTTGTCAGTCAGTTGGTTGTTCTCAGTATTCACAAGGTCTCTGTAAATATTATTATACATGCAGTTGAATTACTAAGCATATTAGTGCTTCTAGTCAATTGTTTCACAGCATAAAAAAGTTGCACATTCCAGTCAGACTTGTAAAATATGGAAGTCTTACTTAAAAAACAGTGAAAGATAAATCATTCTTTCAAAATTCCATGAAAATTGGTCTATTATAACAAGAAAAAGTCCTGACCCAACCTTTCAAAAACAAGAGTAAAATAAGCAGTCTTATGACAATTAGCTGGCAGTGGCTACTGATACATTAAAAAAAGCTACTCTTTGTAGCTCACAATTTAATAATACTTTATTTGTAATTTTGCTACTGTTCAGAAAGATATAATGAAATGTTTGTGAGCTCCTGTCCATCCACTCCAAGAAACAAACAACCTGCGCTGAAAGGATTTAAAAGGGCGGTTTCATCATGAAAAGGTCACAAAGAAGTAACAAGGTCCTGGCAACTGCAGTACCTTCTGCCTTAGGGGAATGTCTTGCTTTCTTTACTACTTAGTAGGGTGATTGTACTACTTTCATTTCATGTCAATATTTTTATGTGTATTTAATTATAGACAACTATTTTATTAGAAATATGTTAAGAATCCAACATGGTTAGACCATGTCAGGTAGAGGATTGTATTTGATGGCCACTGGCATGGCATGCTAAAACAAATTCATTGAACATTACATCTATGTAATAGCTCCATATTTGCATATGGTTCTGCTCTTTTTATACAAAACAAGTAATGACTGGCATGATTTCCTACAAGTTTATCTGCTACACAAATGTCTGGCTACAAGCACCACTGCTGACTAGTGACAGTAACAGCCAAACAGCTCCTACAGATTAACTGTCACTAGTACCACCTGAAAATGTGTTTGCAATATTTTATATACATGATGTTAAATAAAAAACAGATTGTGTCTTCTGAAATTGTAGTATATTTCTACATTGAACTTTGGTAAATGCTTGGCACTATTAAAAATATCTCAACACTGAAGCTATGAACTTTTCATTGTCTAGAATCAGGCTCTAATTATCTTAAAAGTTAAAATTTCACTGATGATTAATTCTGCTTTCTATTACTGGGAACAAATTTATAATTTTGACAAAAGTATTAACAACTTTTCTCCTTGTTTAAATTAGTATGCACATCAGTATGGTTATAACTTACAGGCTTGTCATATTTTAAAGAGATGATGCCCAGCAGTCCCTTCCAACTTAAACCATTGCATGTTCCTATGACAGCCAACAGCAATAGAATACAGGAAGACTTAATTAAATGTGCAAGACTGCAAAAGAACAAGAGTTGACTAACTCTTCCAGTAGGGGGAGATGTTATTTTACAGTTTATCAGCAATTAACAAGGGATAGCCAAATTACCTCTCTATCCTTTTAATGAAATCAACTGCTTAAGACAAATTGGTACATGTGCCTTAGTAGTGATTATGTCCAAAAGAAAGCTGTATGGAAATAAGAAAAAACCAAAAATTTACTGCAAGTGGCTGATGTGAGTAAAAATAGAAGACTGTTACTCTTGCCTTCCTCCCAAAAGAGTTATGTTTTGACACATTATTTCTATGATCCCCTTCAGTAAAACAGCACTTGCATTAGTGCAGCTGAAAGTGCAGTGAACTGGGAACAGGTTTAGAGTAACACCTTCATCAGGCTTTGCCCCTAGAGAAATAGCTGTGAACCTACACTACAAGGCATTTTTTAAAGCAATCATGGTGACAAAAGAAATTCCATTTATTAAAAGTGAATGGGATTTATTCCTGATCTATTTAGATGTCTATACAACTGCATCATTCCTTTTATTGTCTTTATCAAAATCATGACCCATCTAGGTAGAACCTAAGACTTAAAATGCAAATATCCAAACCAACTGAGATTAATATGAGATGACAGGTGCCTATTTCAGCTAGACAAACAATTCATATATGAGCACGTATAGCAGAGTGATATGAAGTTGATGAGCTGATGCTTCCCTAGTCTGTCTAAATACAGCTAAATTAAGCCTCCTTATATTTTTTCTGCAACAATTTTGATTGGTATAGTTAGAACAAGTTTGGAAAGAGTAACATTATTTTTCCTATTTTAGGCAGATGAAAATGAAGGGTCACCAAAGTCAATGAACAGCCTTTGGAAAAATCAGAAAAAAAATGCAAAACAGTCTGGTTTTCCAGCTGGTAGTCCTGCTAAGTGAACAGAAATCACTGCTGCTGGTAAGTACCCAGATCACTTCCCACCTCTAAAATTGCCTATCAGTAAAATGCCACACTTCATACTTTCTAATGCTCTGGAAACAGAAGCAGCTATTACTTTCAGCAGGCTTCAAGAAGACACACCTGCAAGTACAATTCCAAGCCTTGTCGACGCTGCTCCAGGACCTTGGGGACCCAGTTTCTCACATGCTTTGAAGGGATTTCTGGTGTTCTTATGAACTTCTTGAGCTGAAAGACAAAAAAACAAACAAACAAAAAAAGATAGAAACAAAGTACAATAACGTCAATTTAAAATAAACAAGTTCATTTAACAATGTAAAAAACCTAGGTATTAAGGACAACACGATAGAAATAAAGTTACAATCGTCTCCCTGAAATAGTAGCAGATGTCACACCTACAGAGCATGGTTTAAAATCTTCACATCCAGTTCCCCTGGATGTGAAAGAGGAACCCTGCTAACAATTTCTTGTTGACTAACAGCCTGAAAATAAAATGGCAACCACTACATGAGAATACTTGGAATTGGAGTTTCCCACAAGTCTACCTGGGACAGTATGTTACAACATCACCATGACATAACCAGAAATTATCTTGCTAAGTGCAGTGAACACACCATGATAGTTTCTAACTCCGGATTTAGGCACTTACGAACAAGGTGTGAAAAATGCAGGGAGTACTAACCATTTCTCTAGAGAGACAGCAATCAAGAGAGCAAAATATCCATTTTCTCCAAGTGTACCAACAGATTGACAGTCTGTGTTTAATATCTTACACAGAGATTAGCAAGATTGTCACTGATTATATTTCAAAGAGAGGTCCATAACTATTCCTCTAAAGATTCCCACAGGAAAGCTCATACATGTATCTACACAGATCTATAAATAATGTCTGTGTGTATATATATATATATATATAAAAACACACACATATATATATTTTATATATATGCATACATATGGTTGCATATAGATAGACATAAACATGCAACCTGGCAACACTAAAAAATTTTCTTACTGGATCAACATATTTTTTTGAACCCAAAAAATACTAATGTTTTCCTCAAAACTACAGGGCAAAAATAATAACTGAAATAGACTCCATAGCATTTTAATAGAAGGTGGCATTCTTTCTATTGGATATTGCCTCTGAGTAAATCTGAAGCAAAGAATGCAAGGAAAGAAACTCAAAATTGACTTTGACATGCATACCCATGGGAGACTGAGAATTTACATTTCATCTTTGAGCTTGCTGAGATGTCACTATAGGAAAAAGCAGTGGCAACATATCAACGTCTCTGCAATCACAAGTATCGAAACTGCAGCCGGGAAACCTCAATTGGTCTGGAAACATTTTGCAACTTCCTTATTTCTTAACAGTGCTAAATTAAAATTAAATGTGAAATGAGAAAAACAACACTCCAAAATAAAACTCCAAACCCAGCTACGTTTACTGACTGATCTTAAAACCAGAATACAACCCCCGTTTTTCCCTCTAAATTGATTGAGGATGTGGAAGAAACTGTGGTCACCGCTGTTGTGAACTATGACAGCACCTGCAGGTGAGCAACAAATGAGGAGAATGCTCCAGATGAGTGCAGACAAATCTGAAACTATACAAACGTCCACCAAGACCTAGCTGCTTACAAGATAAATACCCTGTGGCTGGTAACTCAGCTGATGATTAACAATCCTTTTGTGTTCTACGGGCCAATTACATATAAAACATCCAAAACCCAACTACTTAATGTGCTGGCATAGATACTGGTTGTAAGTATAAAGCCAGCATTATACAGATATACAAAAGATATCTCAAAAGCTGACTTTCTTATGCTTAAAAGAACACAGTCATATATTTTGCTACAAATAATTATAACAATGTCAAGGAATATTAAGCAAAACCAGATATGCATTAGCTGTATTCCTTCAGACTTGTCCCTGCCCAAAACAAAACATATTTAACTGAGGTCTATTATTGCCCACAGTACCTTCCTGTCTGTAATACTGACCTAACACTTATTGACATACTGTAGTCTTTATTTCCAGAAAGACTTAAAGGTGGCTCACATTATCAAGTAAAAGTTATATGTCCAATTGTGAGAATACAATATAATTTACAGTATACACTAGTTATATTAAAATTACAGACAATTTGCAAAACAAACCTGTTTTAAAAATATTTTAAACTTCAGATTTTTGCAAATTTCACTGCAGTAGTTTTAATACTGTGACCTTCTAGCATTATTGTCCCTAAAAATAACTACCAATATCTAATAATGAACAGGAAAAGAAGTATAAAAAGATATTTGGGAATAAATATGAACAAATGGTCGTATTTTTAACTATGGTATACAGCTAGAAATAATTTAATTCTTGCTAAAAAAACTTTCCACATGAGTATAATAACACTTTTGTTCAGACTTATATACAATACTGTAATGTGAATGGTGCATAGCCTGACAGGAAAGGTTTGTTGTTCATAATCAAGGAAAAGCATAATGGCCTATGCAAACTATTTCATAGAAGCCAACATCTGTGGGTGGTTTCTGCCAAAAGAAAAACCTGCACTCTTTGTGTAACATGGCAGTCTTGAAAATGCTTTATACCTTTTCCACTACAGCCAGATGGTACAGGATTTACTCTTTTACAAACTGGAATCTATGACAGATCAAACTCAAGACAGAGGGAAATCCAGACATGTTCTTAGAAACAGCTCTTTTTAAAACATATAATTAATCAAAACACTGATTGGCATTCTGATGAATGAATAACATCTTCTTTGAGCAACAGAGTCCTCCTTCCTCCACACAATGCCAGTGAGGCATGCTGTTCTCCAGTGAAAGGCACAATCTCCTTATCAGCCTCTATGCCCATTTTCTACCACAGGTGTTCTCTACAGAAGCTTTGTTTCTCCTATGCACTACAGACATCTCCAACACTAAGGGCACCTTGAATATGCGGCAAGTCTAAAGAGACCTTTCCAACTGCCAGGTACTCACAGCAATTTAGAATGAAACGTACATTTTAAATTAAAGGGGAAGAGAGGATCAGAAGATAAATACCGTATTGGCATGCTGATCGCAAACTGATGCAAATGCTTTCTCTAGGACTCCTGTAACACTGAAAGAACTAAGGCACAGAGCACAAACTGTTCAACAATACTAACCAAATATTTACAAATACTAAACAAAATTTTACAACTTCAAAAAGTAAGACTTATTACAAAGGTATATTATTGCCAAAATATGCTAAATGTTTTGCATCTGTGCAGGGAACAAATAAGAAAAAAGTCATTATCCATTTCCAGAGTAATATAAACAGACAGGAAGTGAATGAGAACATTAAACAAATTGAAACATGGTGCAAAGTGCCTGGTTAGAATATCTGTTTTTCAGGTTTGTTAATTTTGCTACTATTTCTGCAGAGACAGAAAGGGGGTATCATTTATGGTTTTTCTGGTGTTCTAAGAAATCTCTGCAAAAGGAGTTATTGCAGTAAAAGTGTTGTACAAGAAGACAAATATGAGAGTGAGACTGCAGTCATCCATGACTTTTATGTTTTATTGTGCAGCTCGAGAAACTACAGTGAAGTTTGACCTGTTGTCCTGTCTTGTCTGGACAGCTGGGAGAAGGCCTGTTGTGTGATGTGGACACTCCACCAGTTCTGCTACCTGTCCATCCTGTGTTGGACTGAGAACAAACCTGAGCACCCCGTCTGCAAGAGGAGGATACTGTCAGTCTTGCAATTGTTGCAGCTGGATGATGACTGCTTGGAGTATATCACCACACCCCACTACGCCATGAATCATCCACAAGGTGGGAGTGGCTCTGGGACATCCAGCTACCCAGGACCTCCATCATCCTGGAGCACAACAAAGGTGGGCTTCAAGGAGTGCTCAGGGGTCCTGTGGGCGGCATCCAGCCTCCCTGCTCGTTAAATTGCTTTCAGAACCATGCAATGCTCCTCCATACACTGCAACCCTGGATCCATCAGAAGGTGGAGATATTTGGCAACTGCATTGGATGAGCCATGGTGGAAGACACCATCACAACCATCCCAACCAAACGCAGGATGGATGCAGAGCTGCTGGGCTGGATGCTGGGGGTGTCCCTCCAAAACTGCACAGTGACATTGATGCAGCAGTGTGCATGTGTTGCTGTGCAATGCAGCAGCAGAAAGGCCACCTTCTCCACTGCTGCTGGTGAGGATCCTGTCAGCCTCCCCTCAGCTCCCATTGCCATTCTACAGAGCAAGAAGAGCCCCAGGCTGAGTCAGGTAAGGCTGTGCCCAGGATTGTCACTTCAAGATGGCAGTAAATTCTCCTCTGAATGGTCACAGCAACTCCTGAAGAGAAGGAAAAGAGACCCCCAAGGCCTCTCCAGCAAACAAGAGCGCAGCACCATGTAAGTGATGTTGGAAGGTATCTTGGAATATGGCTAAAGTAGCCATCAGCTGTGGCATTTGCCAGCCTTCAAAAGCTTCCAGCCCCAGCTATTGAAATTAAATGCATAAACCTACAGGAAAAGTCTCAGTGTTGTTAAAAGTATAGATTCTATCCTCACCCCTTTTCACTTTTTTGCTAGGTAGGATGGAATGCTAATGCTGATGGGTCTTTCTACTTGTGCCAGATACTGTTTCATTGATCCTCTAAAGGCAAGTTCTGTCCAGCTCCATGCCAGCATCTTTGCAGGTGGTCCTGGGACAGGTGTTTCTATTTGGGGGTCTCCAGAGCCAGGCCCTGACCCACTGCTCATTGTCTCAGGCCTGGCTCCTCTTCTCTGTACCTTCTGCCCCATGTCCCTGGGCTCTGCTCTCCTACCAGCCTGCACTGCCTGGTGCAGCCTCGCTATGGTGGTTCCCAAATCTCTCCTCTTGCCTGGAGCAGCAATTTGGTGCTGCTCTCTACATCACATGAGAGTCATACTCTGCCACAGCAGGAGCCCAAGAAGGAGAAGTACAAAGTCCTGCCCCTGTGAAGGAACAGCTGTGGATGGGGCTTACCCTGATGGTAAGCAGCCTAGGAAAGGCTTCTGCCCACAACCACAGGCCTTCTCCTCCCTCTTCCAGATCCAGCCTTGGTGTCGGCTTTTCTTCTCTTCTGCTTGCAAAGGACCCACCTGCAGGTGCTCAGCAGATAGATGCCAAGTGGCCGAGGACAGTGAGTTTGCTTTGTTTGGAGAAAAGTATGATGAGGGGTGATCACATTGCTTCCTATGGAGGGGAAATGGAGTGTGAGGTGCTGATCATTTCTCCCTGGGATCCAGCAACAGGACATCTGGGAATGGTTCACAGCTGTGCCAGGTGAGGTTCAGAGTGAACATCAGGAAACATTTCTTTACCAAGAGGGTGATCAAACACCAAAACAGGCTTCTGGAAGAGGTGGTGGATGTTCCAAGCCTATCAGGGACATTTGAACAATGCCCTTAACATAATGCTGTACTTTCTGATCATCCCTGCATTGCTTAGGCAGTTGGACTGTATAATTGTTGTACATCTTTTCCAACTGAAAATATTAAATTATATTTCTAATTCTAATTCTGTACGACATTGCATTATACAATACTATACTATTCTAACAACAGGATCCTACCTGCTTGGATAGGGCAAATTTTAAGGATGTAAATCCTGATTTTTCCCTCTTATTGTTTCCTTAGCCTATTTCATTGTATAAACTCTATTCATCTGCTTTACCTGCAACTGCAGAATTATTCTCATTTGTAAAACAAAGTACTCATATATTGCAAGGCTTAGTGGTGGGTGAGTGAGTTATTTTACTGTTTCTGACACTGTTGCTTATTTAGTTCCATATGTAATATGAACACAAGAATGACAACATAAGACACATCCGTATTAAAACAATAAACAAGGAAATAAGTATCAATAAGAGGCAGATGATACCACTACTGAAGCAAAAAGCAAATAAGCAAGAAGCACTAGTACATCTTAATTACAGCTCAGTAAAGTAAATGGTTCTTGTTTTTGGACTTCTGATGGGTCAATAGTTATCTTTTGCTCGGACAAGTTTGCTAAAACCTATGCACCTTAAAAGCCTGGCAAATTCATCCTCTGTAGCACCAGGCTAGTTTCTTTCCTGAGCTAATTCAGGACAACCAGCAAACATACTGGTGGAAATAAACTCCTCTGATGTTGCACTGACAGGAGGTGTAAATACCCATGCTGGTCTCTGTTGTTTGCAGAGGAAGCTTTTCCATAATGAAGGCAAGCAGCATCAGTCAAAGCTGCTGATTGTGCCCACACTCCATTGCCACTCAGACCTACAAACCAAGAGGTGTTTAGTTAATCCAGATCCTAGGACTGAAGCTCTTCATTACAGCCCCACTGCCAGTAATGGGCTGCAATGCTCCTCCAGAATTCTCCTTCACAATACTTGGCCTCCATAAAGTAGAAAAGTAAAGCTTGCCTTTCAGCAGCACAACAGCACAGCAGCATTCAGTTCAGCTTGGAGAGAAAAAAATCATACTTTTCCTTTAACACTGGTCAAAGAAATATAAAGATTTATTAGTGGATAACCAGCCTTGAAAGTACCAAGTTCCCTTCTATATGTTACTAAGACGATTCAGTAGACAAGCTTAGCAGATATTTTATATTACATTAATTGAGGTAGTTTATTCAATCATTTTCATGTCTGGTTTCTTCAAGTACAAAAGTTTTTTTCCTCATATTTGCATATGGCAGGTAAGCAATAAAATTTATAAAATAAACAAATTATTTGCCTAACTGGGGAAAGTACCACTCTACTTATTTGTGGTTGGAACGTGACTTTACAAGACGACAAAAACATACTGCAGATAGGCATTTTAGCTATACAGCATGCAAACAATAATAAAAAAGAAACGGAGACTTAGTGACATGTGAGAAAGCATCACTCCCTTCTACAAAACAGAGAAGAAATTGAGATAGGAATTAATTTCCAGAGGCATGGATCACAGGATGTATTTAAGATAAACCATGTATAGTTACTATTACAAGAGAGAGGAAAACATCACTGAGGCAAAATAAAGCTACAGATTATAAAGAAAAGGATCAGTACCTTTTTGTGAAGTGCATGGAATTCACTATACCTCTTCTCCACAAAATGTTTCCTTCCACTCATCAGCACTTCTATTTTAAAGACCTGAAAATTATAAATAATAAAAAAGAGGGTAATGTTACTTGCATAAAACAGTTCAGTGACATGGCTGTGACAGTCACATTTTACCACAGTCATTCTTCTGAGTAGTACCAAAAAACCCAGTGTGCCTCATGATTTGCAGAAGTACAACAGTGATTAATGGTAAATATGGCTGAATCTTCTTTTAACATGTTTGTTCGACAAACATATAAAAAAAACAGATTAAGCATGGACTATATGCTTTATATTAAAAACTAAGCATTAAAATACCTCCTTTCAGAAAGAGGCAACATACATTAAACCAATAAAAAATATAAAAAGGAATGGTAGGAACAGAAAAAAACAGGGAGAAAGAAAAATAGAGATTAACTCTTTTCCCCTTCTTACAATACAGCATACTAATATATGCATTATGTTAGCATGAAAATAGAGAAATAAATGCAAATACTATATTGGAGGCTAATTTCCTCCTAACCTACAAATTCATCTCTAGTCTCAATTGAACTTGTGCTGTGTATACTCTAGGAAAAAACAAAATAAAATGCACACATGGCAAATGCTTGTTTTCTTTGTATGATACATGTGACAGCTTTTGTTGCTGCCTCAGGAAGGTTGAAAGGCCAGGAGAAGCAACTCTCTGGATCCACTAATTAGTAGTCACTAACATGACATTTTCTTGATTCTCAGGTCAGCAGGTCAGTTTTGAGGGCAAGTGATGAGAAATATTTTGAGGTACTCAAGAAAATATGGTCTATTAAATGAAGACAAAATCAGCAGAGCTGTAATACAGAAAAAGTGACTATTCTATCTATGAGTTGTTTTCTGTTTAGCCCAGAAAATTTTGGAAATAATTATTTTCAGGATGATGAGAAACAATGTTCAGCACAGATGATCACATAGAGACCCAACACTTAGCCAAATAAAATGTTCTTTGAAATAAATTTGCAAGCAGTGTTTACGCCTGAATGCAGAAAAAAGGGTTTTCTGTCACAACATGCCCAGTTAGCATTAATCAGAGCAAACACTGACATATCATACTGGATTAACTCTATTGTTCACTAGAACCTGCCTTTGAAACAGGTCAAAAAGCTATGGCTTTCACTGGCTAGCCAAACAATATTAAAAACAGACAGCATTTTATCTAATCCAGATTGAAATGCTTTTGCCTGTGTTTGAAAGCAGTATGGATAGGACGATAATCATTTCACACCAACATTTACATTACCAAAATTCATTTGAGTTGCTGTAATAACCTGTGCTACATTTTGCATCTTTGAATAGGACTATGTCTGTGTCCTAACAGTACACACAGATGACCTTCTTTGGTTGCACTGCTTTTTTTCCCCCTCCTATCTATTTGGACTACTTTGAAAGAACAGCCAGTGGCTATTAAACAATTTTCCTCTACACATGAAAAAAACTCTAAGGCATCCCTACAACTTATTTTATTAAGTTCAGAGTTGTAAAGAGAATCCTGTGCAAAGGAAAACTAATGCAGACATTTTTCTTTAGTTAAGACTTAACATGCTAATTAAATGAGCAGAAAATATTATTTGTATTTCATATTCTACACATAATATGAAATAAATAGTTCTGCAAGAAACAATTTTTTTGGATTGCACAAGAACAAGGGAGTTTTAAGGATAACTTGTTAGAAAAAATTGAGAACAAAATATGAAAATAGTTAAGTGAAAAGTTATTGTGAGTCTCTAGCTAAGGTGTTGCAATAGTTTTGTATGTACTTGCTATTAAATCTCCAGGAATTATGAAGAACTCAAAACACACACTTTCACCTCAGTCAGCTAAGAGCTACTCACCACTTTAAATTTAGCACTTCTGTTGGCTACAGGGTTTGCCAAGCAATTTGGAGAAGTCTAAGAGACTCCTGCTTCAGCTATAAGCACTCCCTTGGCAGGTAACTTTCTTGTGAATCACAGGTTGGCATGTTCAGTTCCATTTTGATTTTATTCCTATGTGCACCTTCAGAGAAATATCTGTCCCTCTGAAATCTAAAAACCCGTGCTTTCATAAAGGAGAATAGTTGGATCATGCAAAAGGAAATATAAATCCCTATGTGGTCCTTCTTTTCAAAGCATGTATCTATTTTGTTCTATGTTTCATCACAAGTTAAGGAACCACATAAATGGTTTCAGTACACCAAAAACATTTATTCTTCCTCCTGTTTTAAAAACAGTTTCATAATTTTTGCTAACGTCATGATATTGAACATTATATTTGAGAGTTACTTCCACAGAAGTTGCAAGAGAGAAGTGCAGCTTGGCATGCAAAATAATATTATTTCAAAATAGAGAAAATGCCACACATATACCTTCAACTCCTTGGACGAAGAGGTTTTAACTTGCCCCCTCACTATCCAGAGGCCTCAGATCCAGCTTTAGGAGACACTTCAAATTTACAAAACCAGCAAAAACTCTGCTATGCTTGAAGCTGAATATCTGTGCAAATTATGTTTCTACTCACTGTGGCACCTATACTTTGGAAATATAAAGCAATTTGTGATAAATGAGTGGACAACCCAGAAATATTTTTACTTAATTTAAATCTAAATATTAAACTGATTTACAAAGTAACTTGCAAAGCAGAAATTCAAGAAATAACATGATTATGTTAATAAACTTGTATTATTACATTACTTGATTTTGACTACATGAATTCTAGGTTTGCCTACTCATAATTTACCAGAGCAGAATTCACATTAGCAAATTAAAAGCATATAAATTAGTTTCTATGCCACTGTTTCATACAATGGTATAGCTTTTGAGTGAAAGACAAAAAGATACATTAAGCTGGGAGAGAGATAGGATCTCTTCATGGATACAAAATAGTTATAAGCAAATCTCACACAAATTTAACTGAGCAATTGCAGGCTCTGGCAGAAAAACAATGTAAGGAAACTGGTGAACATAGATGAAAGTGCCAAAATAAAGATGGAAGAACTATGGGGGGAAAAATGCAACAGTGCTAGGAAATTACTTTTCTAGTAAAAATGTTCATGCTCTTTGAACAGATAACTCTGAAAAGATATATGACTTTTTGTAAGTGACAGATAGTTAAATGAAAAATGCAAGAATTAATCTCAGAATTAGACAAGCAAAATACTTTTCCCATAGTCATTGAAATACCAGAAATAACACTGCACTGAATGATTTGCAGTTCACTCTGACTAGGACACAAGGGACCATAGATTTGAAGACACCAATTAGAAAACTCCAAGAATACTTTGAAAATAGAAACATCTCACTGTTCTTGGTTGCTGCCCCAATAATTATCAGAGATGTCTGCACATAGCCAGATCATTATCCATTAAAAGCATTCTTCCAGCAGACTTTAACCCACATTAATAATGTATGGGGCAAAAAATCTCTGAATTGGATATCAGTATGAATAATGCCAATCTTTTAAACCAACATAATTGCACATCTGCCACTGTAATTCATAACCATCAAACTTGTGATAAAAATTTCAAAAAAAGAATTCCTAAGGTCTTTGTTAATAAAATAGTAAAATCTTTCAGATCTGAGTATAAAACAGATTTACACATAATTTTTTTTTCCTCTTCACTTGGTTTCAATTATATGGATTGCATTCAGATCCTTGAAACCATGTTCTTCTTTTTATTAGAAACTATGCCAAATTTTGCCAGTTTCCTGAGTTTATTTGTTTCTGATCATTACTAAACCTATAAATGAATGCTCCTTTTCCAATATTTCCAAGAAGAGCACATACATTTCTCTTTTTGTTGCAGAAAGTGGACAGTACTATATAGCAACTAAACTGGATTGTGGGCAAAAAATTGGTACTGTATCACTGTGAATTTTGAAGACAGAAAGCATAAACGGAAGAAAACAGGAACTAATAAGATGTATAAAAACTGCCCATGGTGCCCACATGTGCATATCATGAATTATGGGTAATATTGACACTGCCCTCCTTCAGTTCTTACCTACATGTGTACATTGGATACAAAAGGACATCTTTTATCTGATAATCTGATGCAAAAATAAGCAACTCCAGTAACTTAGTCTCAAAAAATCCTGCAATGATCAATTTAACAAAAAAATGCAGACAAGAGTGACAAACATGACCAGGAGCAGAGATGAAAACTAACAAGTATAGTAATATCCCAGTTTGGTTTTCTATTACGTAAGAAATATGTCTGTCATATTCACTCATGGAAATTAGGCTAGCTACATAGTTTACTATTATGGTAAGTTAATCCTAACATATTGTGCAGACTTATACATGAAAAAATGAATTGCAATACTTTTGAAAAATTACAATTGAAAAAGAGATTTGGGGAAGTGTCATTTAGAATAAGGAGATACAAAAAACAGAAGCAGAAAAAGATAAATTCACAAAAACCAGATACATTTGTCTAACATTCACCAGGAAAAAACTCCACAAAATTCTAGTGTCATTTTTTTATCTCCCAAGACCAAGCTTACTGACCCTAATTCTATTTAATATATTACTTACAGAAATAAATACATCCCTTCAGATGCTTCAGTATACTTGACAGACTTTTGTCAGAGGAGCAGCTAATGCATTCAAAGTGTCAAGAAAACTCAACCTTAAACCTTTGCCATGGCCATATGAAAGGAATTCCAGAGCAAATGAAATGACAGCTACAGTCCATGAAACACTAATAGGATTTCCACGTGTTTAGAGTTATATTATTGCTCAGGCAATGACACATTTTCTGTCTCAGTTGTGCTATGACTACAACTAGAAGAAGACCACAGGAAATAGAGATCAAAAGATAACTTTAAGCCTTTTTCCATCCTACTGTTTCAGGGGAAAACAATATTTTACACCATCAGTAAAAGCACCTGGGTGGTGGTGCTAACCAGAGCTGCTCATAGCTGCAACAGCAGTTTGGCATCTTAGGAGTGTCAGAGCCTCATGGCAATGCTCCATACTTCTGAATGCCCTCCACAGCAGAGGTGGAGACAAGGACAGTATTCAGAGCCAACTCAAACTTCAGAGCAGCCTTGATAAAACTGAATCTCACTATCCCCCAAATGAAAACACATTAACTTATTCTGACTTCATCTTTTGGAAAGCCAGGCAACAAAACTCAGTTCTGCGCTGGGCACAGGGCAGCTCAAGGGCATAGAGGCTGACATGGGTCACACTGGCATGAGGCAAGTGAAATTTCCCTTTTGCCCTCCAACCATATTCCCCCCAGTTTTAGTTCTCCTTAGTCTAGCATCCAATGTTTACTTTGGTTATTGCCACCATTTCATGCTACTGAGACTTAAAACTTTCTGTTCCTCGGGTGGGTTGCTTAATAGACACATCTGTTAACTCTCTTTAAAAACTGCTCTTCTACACAGGCAGCCTTTACCTGAGCTCCTGCAATCTGCCCATAAGGAAAGGGCTCCCTTTCTGCTGCAGAACTGGGAAATTAGTTGGGGCACAGTAAAGAAGGAAGCAGTGTAGCCCTGAAGAGACCAGTTTGCTCCATGTTTTTCTCTGGGCGCCAAAGAAGAGATGAGAGTGTCTGCCAGAGGCAGTAAAGTAAGTGAATGTCTGAGGAATTGAGAGTGTTGGGAGGGAGTATGAACAGGCACAGAGCTCAGAGTCACCCTCCCTTCCTGGTATCATCCTCGCACATGTTGAACGTTTTCCCGATGGCTATGAGAACAGGCAGAAAGCTAGAGCTGAAGAGGGGCAACTCAGCTGGTGCAGACATTTGGGCACTGGTCCTCGCAGCTTCTTCCACCTCCCTGCAACCAGGGCAGGTGCTCTTTGTGCCTGTGCCTTGCCCTCCAGCAGCATAGCTCTGCTCAACACATGTTTCACTTCTACTGAGGAGCCCCAAAAAGACTAAGATCCACTGCATTATCAGTTATAAGATTTGCTTATCTCACCTAAAGGCAGTTCAAAAGTTGGGTTAAACGCAGGAAGAGTCCCTTCCCTCACCCCAAGCACTGTCATGAGTTACATGTAATCAGACTGTTTACTTAGTCCCAAGTACAATGTACAATATTAAGTTACACCACTAGGAGAAAAGTACACAGTTTTATTGACTATGGAAATGAAAGCTTGATATTATGTAATTATGACACTGCTTTGTCCAGAGTTTGTGAGGGAGAAACACTGTAACAGAGAAGTGAAATGATCACTGCATTATTTCCAGAGAGTATTCCCAACAGCTCCCATCGTGTGAAGCAGCTACCATACCCATTCTGGCCTGGGAAAACAGCTTTACTCTTTTTAACACACAAAAATAGATTCTGTACTATGACATAAGAGAACAAGTCTGTTGTTTCACTGAATCCTGTTAAATTTCATGTTACCGCAATCTAACTTGGGCTTTCATTGATAAAAAGAATAATTAAATAAAAAGATGTGTATATAAGAACAATCACTTGTTCTTATAAATGTGACTCCTAATTCAAATGCCTCCTTACTAATTTATACAACCTTCAGCCATTTGTTTACTTAAAAAGTTTTCTGTTCCCCAACAGTTACCTGTTCTACTGTTGCCAGTATCTACCTAAATCAGATTACAACCTCTTCAAGAACCTTCCAGTGTGCAGTTCGTATTTTCCACCAACAATACAAAATAGTTAAGGATTATTTCCTCACAATTCCTCTATACTCTTTTGCAGTATGAGGCCCCTCCAGTTGTAAAATGGGAGTGTTAGCAGGAATTATGTACAAAAGGTGTTCACAGAATTCAGGTATATTCTTCCTGAAGATAGCCTTTTATAGGTGTCTGTCATATTTCTTAGGGTTTGGAGAAAGAGACAGTAAAACAATTTATACTGCAACCCAGTCAGGCAGTTTTGTAATTCTTATAACCCAGGAAGCTCGAGGGAGGCTTCTACAGAGCTGTCACTGTTGAATGAAAGAGTAGCTGACATGTAAGAGTAAGTAGTTTTCTGATTTTTTCAACTCTCTTTAAACCAATCTCTTCCAAACATATGGTTCATAAAATCCCATAGGAACCTCTCTGTCATTTCCTGAAAAATAACTTACTTGGCTTTCTGAACTAAAAAACTTCACCCTTGCCAATGATACACTGGCTATGGAAATCTAATTTGTAACCAAACCAAGATGCTACAAGATCTGACTTGTTTTTGGTATTTTTCTTTATTGGCCTGCAGAGGACAACTACTACATACACAACAGACACCCTTTCAAAATCTCATTGTCACTCTGGTTACCTATTTGGCTAACTTCCTTACAGTCAAACTTAAGGCAAAATGTGTTGATTCTTTACTGAAAAAGGAAAAAGTTTAAAACCCATGCTAAAATCTAAAGTTATAAAGATGAAAAATAAAATTAGCCTAATCTGCTCTATTTGCTCATCTGGATCATCTCAATGCCTCTTATCATATATGTTCAACTAATAGCAAAACTGTGAGCCTTTAATGGAAAATATTAGCTGTCCAATAGAAACACTAAATTGTGATAAAATACTTGAATACTGCAAAAATAACTGATGCCAAAAGTGTATTTACAAGAAACAGATTAAATCTAAGTTGGATAAAATATAAGGAATATTCTATTTTGTCACAAAATCCTTTGCTATTTTCTCTGGAGAGTCTGTAATGAATCCTCTCACTTCCCAAGGCAGGATGCAATTTCTAACCACAATACAAGTGCCCTCATATTGCAGCCAACTAGCAGCAAGAAGCTCCTTTTTTTTTGAGAGGTTAGACACAACATTAAGTTTTTTTCTAGAAATTGAGTCTATTATTGTGTTTTTGAGTAATATATTGTGTAATTGAGTCTAGAATTGTGTTATTCTGTTTGCACTTGAACTTGCTGTCTGGAGAACACCTGGGTGACCTAATGCCTCTGAAGCACAGATATTCTGTTTACAAACAGAAATGTAGATGGTGCCAAAGAACACATAAAATGATTTACAAGCAGCAGGTTAATAAGCATTTCAAAGGAACTGACTTTCTACTTTCTCATTTTCCATGGTACATCTACCACAGCACATGAATTTAGTTTTCTTCTCTGCTGGTGTCTAACAAAACACATATGAATATGAAACACAACAGGATTTAGTCAAGATACCATATACACAAGCTATTAAAATCAGCTACACATTCATCATGGTGATTAAATACCAGGGGAAAAAAATAATTCCATATCCACTCTGCATCATTTCTTGTTAGGGTCTCTGCAGTAATCCATCTGAGAAGTCTCTGCTCCTCTTTACCACATACTAGTTCATCCAAATAAATTTTTAAGAGCAGTAGACAAAGAAGGTTGTTTTTCTAAATGTCTGTGCAACTTATACGTTCATATATTACATTTAAATACTGTGATTACCCTATCTTCAGCCCCAAAATGGAGGATTCAAATGTTATTCCATCAATAAGAAGATGAGCAGTCAAGATGCATGTAACACCTTCAGGCACTTCCCTTCACTAAGTTAAATCATCCAAACTTCCACTAAATTGGCATTGGCCTGTCTTCCAAAATGGAAACCTCATTACCTCTGCAATTGCCTGCCACCTGTGTTACTCTTACAAACAACTAACAACACTGCTTCAAACATCAGCACTTATTCCTGGAAAGACAAGTCACTGCATCAATTTATCAAAGAATGCCATCCTGCTCACCAAAGGTTTCCTTGCCAGGTCAATCTGTTTCAAATGGTAATTCAAAGTGGGACAAAGAAATAAGCTCAAATAGATATAAGACAGTTTTGTTACTGGAGTAAGCCTGCTGTGACTGAGACAAGACCTGAAACAGGTTACCAGGATGTGGTTATCGATGTATTCAGCTGTAGAAAATCAAATGCTTCTTCATGTGCAAGGAAGGTAGAGAGAATGGAAGTGACAAACTGCACAACTACCGAAGCTACCACAAACAGTGCTCAAAAATAATAAAATATTGCACCCAAATTGAGATTTAAGTTTTTGAGCTTCTGAATTTACATGCTGTGACTAATGGAGTATTTATATAGATGGTTAATTGGACACAGTGAATGCAAACATTCCTGAGCCAGATTTAATCTGGCTCAGGGACTGGTAACAGCATTAACAGTAGCAGCAGCATGGGCAGCACACGCTGCAGAATTCATCATAAAGTTTGGACAAAGCTCAGTGACAAGAGGGCTGGCCTGGGTCTGTCCCAAGTATGTTTATGGGAACTACAGTCAGCAAGCATACCACAAAAGGGAGCAGGTGAGCATGAAGGGCAGGGTTTGGACTTTACTTGAACATAAAGAAATAAAACAGGGAAGAGGAACAAATATTTCCTAACTTGCTTTCATTACAATAGAAAACACAGTACAATCAAGTCAACAGATCCTATAGCTTCCAAGGTAGTAGAAATACCAATACAAACCAATATTCAGCATAATATATATGATAAAAATATCCTATTAGCAGTTTTGAGATACAAGATTGAATAATCTATCCAAAACCACTGGATATATATATAATACACATAAAAATACATGTATAGTCATGTATTTATAGTATCAAAGACACAAAAATTGATTCAGTGAATATTATGTTATTTTGCAACTGGTCTCTCAGTCACTTGGAAGATGGTGAGGCAAATATCAATTAATTACATGCCTGTACAAGTATTCACCCAGATAACATATCCAGTGCATTTCTGAGAGATTTTAAATAAGTTATAATTTGAATCTGATGCAGGAAATGTGTAAATAAAAGCACGCATACTGCAAACAAAGCAATAGGATGTGGATGACTGAAAATTGTGCTGTTTTTAACTGCTGTCTGCTGCTTGAACTGATAATACAATATGGCAGTCTCCTCGAATGTTAAAGCATCAAACAGTACTATTCACAGGTCTAAAAATCTACAACTGCCTTTTCCTCAATGAAAACAAAAATAGAAGACACATCCAAACACAGACTACCAAAGAACTAACTTGACTTGAACACTTTAGTAACAAAGCTACTATCTTCCTAAAAACAGCATTATGAGGAAACAGAATCCATCCACTTGTTTAAGCTGAAATATAAGTCACACTTCATGTCCTGGTTTCTTGGGTGTGAATGAAATCTTCACTATTTTACATGAAAACTTGATGTTCATCACCAGCAGATACCAACCAAGTTCCCCATTTAAACACATACAGACTTAAAACCCTAGATTCAGTTGGACAAAAATACTGTCAAGAAAATATTACAGATACCACTAAGAAGTCTTAGAGGTAAAACATGACACTGTCACTCCTTCCTTCATTCTGAGGCTTTAAATTCTCTTCTTGCTTTATAAGGGACTTAGCAAAAATGTCACTTGCCTTTCCAAACCTCTTTCAGTCTTGTCATTTTCCTGTTTTTTACCTTTTGTACTGAATAGAAAAACTTCTGCCATTTTTATTCACACAAAATACTGTCATAAATAACTTTTTCTATTTTTTTTTTGTTGTTGTTAAAAGGCTCTGTTATTATGAAACTGCAGTGCACCCCTGCGGAAGGCATGCAAATGCCTAGTTTACTCTAGGTTCTTGTTTGCAGCAAAAGTTGATTCTTCTACATATTTAGAAAATGTGTCACTTTTCTATTTACAGGGAAAAAAAATTCAACCTACCCTATCCTATATGTGACTTGAGAAGTCATCTCCAACTGCCTCAGCAAGAAGCTACTACTCATCTTTCTATAAAGCCACTGTCCCTACTTAGCTTTTCTTTCACCCACATGTTTTTCATGGGTAAGAATTTTAAAGGGGTAATAAAGGGGAACATTCATCTTGCATCAACTAATTCCCTCCCCTCTTGTTTCATGTTGCAGATCAGACACACTGCTGTTACTTTTCTTCTTACAATCTCAGTAACATTTGAAGATGACCTGAGATGGAAGTAATTTAATAAAACACATTATAGAATTCAACTGCAGAGCCAGGAGCAATTAGAATAATCTAATATTTTCCATTACAAGACTGTTCTCGGTTACTTATAGTTTTGCCAACCTTTAATTTTTGGACTTAGATTTTCTGTATCAGGTATGTGATTCAGACAGAAAATATTTTTAGAAAGTTACAGCTGAGACAATCCAAACACATACTTAAAGAAAAATACATTTTACATTATCCATGCCAAAAAACCCAATCAAAACTCCAAAACTCAATCCAAAAGAAAACCCAAGCTGCTTCACTCAAATTTCTCCAAGATGTGGATGAGAAGACCAGGAAGACATCTGGGAGGCAAATTTGGCCAAGCCATAAACTTCTGGAAAACTGCCTAACTACTAATAAAACTTTGCACTAAGTATGTTCATAATGTAGTTTTTCTAGTAGGATAGGCACTGCTGGTGCTCTGTATTTTCACAGAGTGTGTCTGATCTGATTGAAAGTTCATGGCTTCTCCACAAAGCTAGGATAAATTTCAGGCTATAGAACACTCTTCTATTCAGGAACAGCAGAAAAATGATTAGAGGACATTTTAACGTTTTGTATAAGAGATGCTGGACAGGAACCCACGCTACGGCACAGGGAAACAACACCTGCGAAGACCATATTGTGTTACCATTAAAATAAGGCAGCCAAGGAAGAGAAGGAGAAGGCATTTGTAGTTTGAAATACTCCCACTCCTGTATTCTTAAAAGGAATAATCGGTGCATGAATCAGAAGTATATGTCACTGCATCTGCTTGCTCTGAAAACCCACTGGTAACACATGGTACCCCTCTGCCTCCCTCCACAGCTGGTGAGGCAGCTGGATGACAAAAATCCAAGTGTCTCTTAGTCAAGAGGTCTGTATTAGGGACCTCAAAGGTCCACATTGACTGGTCACACGTCTGGGGCAGTACCTATATAAACAATATATTCCCTTCCCTGCTACCTGCTCAAGGGTAAAAAAAAAGCAAAAGGGTAAACTGTTAAGAAACAAGGGTCGTGAATTTAAATGCTCACAGTGCCATTTAAGCTTTTCACACAATGCAACCCACACTGTTGCACATATCTACTCACAGCAGCCAGTCACACACTCCTTTTCCCCACGGAGTGTCCACTTAGCTCAGCATGCATGACTGACTGTGCTGGCAACAAATGAGCAAAGGACAATGTCTTTGTGGGTTCCATCCATGTAAAAACTAAAAGAAAACATTTAAGAAGGCAGGAAAACGACACATACAAAAAAGTATGGCAAATAGTAACATCATGGTTACTTTGGAAACTTTAGATCTGAAGTCCAAGTGCTGCTGCAATGATGAACAACTTATTTCATGCCTGTTCTTAGAAAAACTGACTTAGAGCATCCAGTCTGGGCACAATTCAGAGGCCTGAAGTTAAAAGTGGAAGCCCTAAACCCATACGTTTCTATTATATTAGGATATTCTGTTATAACTCTATTTCCCCATCTTTCTTTCCACTAAAAACATTTTCCACCAAATATTCTACCCATTCTTTTTAAAGAACCAATGAAAAATTACTGCATGAAAAGATCACTCAGTTTTTCTGTAAAAATAAGACCAGACCTAGTGCCAAATCTGGCTTATTTAATAGTTTCATTGGAAAGTGTATATTAGATAAATACCGGAGCTGGGGCCCAGAGAAATAGTGGAGAAAGCCAAAACATGATAGGACATGACCCTGTGGAATTTGATCTACATTGGCCCTGTGTGGAGCAGGGGTGGTGGTGGGGGTGTGCCTGGACCCTCATGGGCCCTTGCCAACCCAAATGACCTTATGATCCTATGAAAGCTCCTTCCAAGGCAGGAGGAGAAGTAAAAAGATGAAAAAAATTTGCTTATTTTCCTATGCTCATTTTTTGGAAGACATTTAGAAGACCGAGATATACATTCATGACTGTCACAAATTTTTAGTTTTTTGGGATTTTGGTTATCAAGCAGCCATTTGCTCTTCATGTTTGCAAAATTTTTCTGAAGATCCTGTTGCAATATTTTGAAGAAGGTGAATGGGATGGAAGATGATAGATATTCCCATTAGCTTCATGCTGTTTCTTTGTTTAAAAAAGTCTTCCATCTTTCCCACCAGGTTCAGGAAAAAAATCCCTTAGGTCCAAAAATTACTATCCGAACAGCAATTCATTTGCAACTGAAAAATTCCTGCCAAATTACAAAGAATGCTGGTTTGATCTTACAGGACGGTATCTCAAGCATGTGGCACCTTCCTGCTTCTTTCCATTTCCTCTGTGCTTATGAAGTGCTTTCGTATACATTTATTACTTCCATTCCAAACAAGGAAAATATTAGCTTTTATGGGTTCTACAAACAGAAGTGAAATGTGCCAGACTGCTGGTGATCAAAGAGTGGCTGCATTGCTGTTATCACCTCACAGTACAGTACACTGTCTGCTAACAGTAGCAATAACTGGAGCTTTCCATATGCCATAAAAGTTGCTGGATTAGTGAAAAGGTCTATTAGACTACCAACCGTTACTACTGATTAACTTAAAATTACACAGTGAATAATATACATGTTTAACACAATGAAAGTTACTATTTAATCCTCTGCTATGTGATTAGGATTTAAGGTGAAATTTCTAGCTGGAGAAGTCTTTTTTTCTATGTTCAGAAACCTGCAAACCATCAACCTATGCTCAATGAGACATAGTAAAAATTTAAAGTTCAGCAACATTTTGCAGTAAAATGCATTTAATATCCAATAAACTGTATAAATTTACATAATCAAAACTCTTTTTCCAAGTTTATCAAAACTGATCCACAATGGAATAAAAATCACTAGATCTATGCTCTACTCATCTACACCAATCCAAATCACACACAAAAAATGTGCCCAATTCTTTGTATGAATTCTATAATGCAGCAGAAGAAAAATGCTGTCAAAACAAATTTTATTAAATGTGCAGCATGTAAGAGGAATTGTACTGTTGTTTAAAAGTAAGGGTCTCCAAAAATGCTGAAGGTGTCAACCTATTTTAGGCCCCATGTCTGTTTAGCAGCTAACTGAAGCAAAGACCAATCTCAAAATACTACAAAAGACCCAAAGATACCCAAATAATGTTTTTTAACAAAAACCAGCTCAGTTACTATATGAAAAAGAAAAGCATGTAAGAGACAGAACAGTAAAAACAAACAAACAAAAAAAAAAACAAACCCAAAAAACCCAGGAAAAAACAAATCTTTTAAGCACAAGCTTTTAAGCTTTTACAGCCAACATTTTTGGTTGTTTTATATACAACCATTATATAATCTATTTACACTGCCAGATGTATAAACATTTCAAAGTTGTTTAGTTTTTGGGCTATATTTTAAATTATGAGGTAACACAAAACATCTAGTAATTAATGAACACATTGTGCTTAATACATCAATCAATCAATCCATGAGGCAATCCCCTGTCTGCTTGTAATAAGAGACATTTAAAATATTAACATATCAGGGACAGGAGCCTGAAAACAGTTTTCATGTTTTCCCTTGCTCTTCAAATGGGAATTCAAATGGCCTAAATTTTTAGTGAAAGGTCCCACTACTGATTAAACAATGACCAACAATACCTCCTCTCCTCTACCCCCTTCATACAAGCTGACTCTCAGTGCTGTGATACCCCCTTCAGCAAATATTCTTCCATACATCTAAAACAAGAAATTAAAACATATTTCTTCTTTTCCCACCTTGCCTTTAAGGCATTTGGATCAGTGAAAAGTTAGCACTTTGTAGACTTTTAATGTGAAGAAAAAGGTTCTCTGACTAAAAAACCTCAGGTGACTTGCTTCCAAATCAGATTTCTACTGTCCCCTCTAAAAACACCTATTTACATGAAATCTCTTATAGTTTCTCTGCCTGTATAAAATGCAGATGCCACTGCACATCAGGCCTGTGTTTGCCTCTTTGCACAGACAGTCCAAAACAGTTTTCCTGATCTGTTTCAACTTGAAATGTTGTCAATATATGGATTGTCTTGCTTTCTAATTCAGTGAAAAATCTAGTTTTCCATTAGTCTCTGCCTTTCTAATTTTCGATACAGCTTTACTAAATGTAATTATTAAAGGCAGATTCAAGAAAGCAATTACTGAGCTACTGGTTTGTATCTCTGAAGTCTTAATAAGGAACAAGAAGTTGAAGTGACAGAAACACTGCAAAATCTGTAAATAAAAAAAAAAAAGCCAAACCAAAACAAACCAGGTTACGTGCTTACTTTATTATGTACAACAGAGAGAAGAAGAATATTATGGAAAATCACTATATGCTTGTGGCAACCATACAACCATCTGTTACCACAAATGAGTTTTAACCTTTTTATCACTGGGCCATGCATTATGATCACAAGTGTATTTCAAAACTACAGCAGAAATAGCTCCAGAAAGAATCTTATAAATATCAGATCCAGAATGGGACTGTGAGCAGTGGAAAATGACATTTTATTCCCTCTTTCTAGGGGACTTTTCAATGCGTTCTGGAGGTTAGGCGTATTTGGAGGTGTTGTACTGGGCTATGAGATAGCTAATCTCTCTTGCCAATATAAGGAACTAAGTAAAAATAACAAAAAAAAAAAGGAGACAATTACATTAGATAAACCTATGAAGTATCCTAAAACACAGGAAGGTTGTAAACTGAAACCCTAGAGCCCTCTTGTTAGTTTCTAGAGAATTTGAATAATTCTCAAGATTTGAGTCCAGACATTCAAAAGACAGGTGATTGACAGCCCACAAGTCAATCACCTCCCTTTCTACCCCCACAAAAAGTGGGTAATATCCTGGTCACAATGAATTTAGTTACCAAAGTTCTGCTCAACAGCTACACCTGTTATGTTACACATAACTCTATTTGTTACCATTTTTGTAACAATAAAAACTAATATTGTTTGGTTGTTTTTGTATCAGAAAAAGTGATATTTTTAATTTGTAAGACCACAATACTGGTTCTGAGTGACTTCATGAGGTAAATTAAACTAAAAATAATTTTCTTATTTAAAATAAACATCAACCTATACAGTGCCATCCAGCAGCCTCTCTTTCACAACAATAGTTCATAATACACAGTAAATTAACTGAAATATGCTAGCAGAGTAACAATTGATGACTTAGAATCATATACTTTGTATTTCATTGTGCTCCTTACAAATTTATAATGGCAGGTGAGCACCTGGTCATTCTCTGTATACAACACATAGCACCAAATAATTGACAGCATAAAGAAAAGGTAAAGCTATGATCTGATGTCTGAGAAAACAGAGAATGCATGTAATTCAGAGTGCTTATGCTTGGCTATTCTTAACCAAGTTTTAAGAAACCTGTTCTAAGTTCCAGATGAGGAGAACTATGGCCTAAAAGACCTGCAGAAAACCCCTTAGAGACAGAGGTGATGGAAACCTGAGAACCTCAGCTGAGAACTCCAGAATTCAATGGGACTTGTGACACCTGCTCTGAATCCAGGCTTCTTAGCTGAGACATCCTGGTAATATAAGAACAGTATGGCCAGTGGCTATTGAAGACCCAATCTCCAATATATAAGCACTGACCTCATGGCACATGTCCAAAACCTAACATAGCAGAAGCACAGGCTTTTCTTCATACAAATTATACTTCAGTGTCACGGATCAGAACACTGAAGCACGACAACATTATAAAGCAACAAAGATATCGAAGAATCACAAAGGGTTTGGGTTGGCAGGCAGCATAAAGATCATCTAGTTCTAACTCCTCTGCCATAGGCAGGCACACCTTCCACTAGCCCAGGTTGCTCAGGACCCCATTCAACCTGGCATCAAACACTTACAGGGACAGGGCATTCATAGCTTCTCTGGACAAACTCTTCCAGTACTTTACCACACTCACAATAAAAAAATTATTTCTTAAGTCTAATTTAAATCTACTCTTTTTCAATTTAATTCCATTGGCCCTTGTTTTATCACTACGCACCCTTGTTAAAAGACCCTCTTCAGCTTTCTTGTGGAGTCTCCTTAGGTTCTGAAATGTTGCCAGAAGGTCACTCCAGAATCTTTTCTTCTCTAGGCTGAACCATCTCAAATTCTCTCAGCCTTTCCTTACAGAAGTGGTGCTCCATCCCTCTGATCATCTTTATGTCATTCCCCTGGATTTCCTCCAACACACTGGTGTCCTTCCTGTGCTGGGAACCCCAGATCTGGATGCAGCACTGCATGCGGGGTCTCACTAGAGTGGAGCGAAGGTGCAGACTGTGAACTCCATTAGATGCACACACCATCACACAGAGATAATACTCCCATTTTTCTCAGCAGTTTTGCCAGTTGTCAGGAAAGAAAGGCAGAGTGTAAGCTGGTATCAGTCACATTGCTATCACAAGCAGGACAGATCACTCTGTTAACACATCAGCAGGTATTACTTTAAGTTACAAAACCCACTGATTTTTTTTTAGAAACAGATTTTATTTTACTAACATACTTAGTTTCTCTTCAAAATCATGACTTCTATATTTTGCTTCTTACATAGCAGCACATATAGTAAAGACATACATATATGGCAGGATATATATATACACTGCATAGGAAGGATTAAACCAACCCACAAGATGAAAGGCCAAATACCATGCAGCTTTTCAAAAACCTTAAATGCTTATCTACCCCCAACCATCTATTATAGAAACTTCCTCTCTGCACAGAAAACTGTGTTCTGGAACTCATATTATAAATTTCTTATGGTAAAATAGAAGCAAGTATGCTCCACAGTGCACGGCCCATAATATAGAAGCTATAAATGAGACACTGAATAGTGCTAAACTCTTTCCTCTTCCTCTTAACTCTTGGCAGTTGATCTTCATTGGAATCATGAAGTGAATCAAAAAGACTTCAAACTAGAAAAAAAACCTGCACATTTCAGCTACAACTCCCCACTACGGAATATAACTGTTCTCCTCTATCGCCATTTTTGAAAGTATTTTTAAGCTTCTTCACAACTGAAAAACAACAGAAGCAACCAAAATACTTCCAATTTTTTCATTCTGTAATGAAATATTGAAGTGAGTTCTCTAATACTTTGAAAGAGCATGCAAGCATGAATATTTACTCATTGTACACTGCCTAGTAGAACATTTCTAATATTTATTTATTCTTCCTTCATTTTAGCATCAAGTATGACCCAAGATTTAGTACCAAAAGGCAAGAATAAAAATAAAGGCAATTTGCAAGTGGACCATTCTGTTCAGTGCTGTCCTACAATATAAAAGTCCTTTTTATTCTCTTTGGTCTTTTTGAATGATTTGACTTGTACAAGTCAGAATCATTTTGTTGCATGCTTATGGAAAATGAAAAATCTTGTCTGTAGCAATATCAAATCATTTATACACAGCAGACATCAGCTGTCATTTCTGTCTATCCCAGCAGTACACCCCCTCCCACACTTCTCTCTTTAGTCTAGGTGAGCTGTCAAGTTTCTAGTTTCTGATGTGTATTTACATCATTCAATGACATCTGACAGTAGTGAAAGGCCACAGAAAACTGCTTATTGATCAGAGCAAAACTAGTTGACGGAACAGATGAGGTTGTATCACAGAAATGCAGCCACACTCAGGTGATGACATTTTGCTCCCTTGTATACAAGTGCTTAATGGAATACAACTTCATTATATCATGCCACTAGTGTTTAAAGAATTGCACAGTTCTCATGAGTGTTTTGTCTATGTGGTGATGAGGACAATTTATTTGTACTGGTACCAATATATTACTAACCTGTTTTGTTCATGAACACTTGCAAACTACCAGCCAATGTGTCCTGATGAATATAATAAGAGACACTGAAGACTCAATCTTGCCAAAATCTAATTGAGCTGACCTTTTAAAAAAAGATGGAATTACCATTTAGGGAGCCAGATCTACTTGAGATTTAGTTCTGCAGAATACTGTGCTGCTTAGTAAAGACATTTTAAATGACCACTTTTATGCTTGGGACTGGTACAGTTTCCCAGTGGAAGTGATAACTCATCATTAGTATCTCAGAGGTTATTATATCAACTTGTATGAGAGTCTTTCAAACTGTATTGATTTAAATGCTGAGGCGTTCATAAGCAGAGGCTCTCCATGCAAAATGTCCTGCAGCTAAAATATTAATTTTATTATTTTCATTACTTTCTTCCTTTGTTATGTTGAACAGAAAACTCATTTTCCACAGAGTAACCTGTCAGGGTATAATTACACAATATAACCATTTCTTACAGAAAATATGTTTGCATTAGCAGTCTAACTGGAAAACTCAGGACAATATTAGCCCTAAGTAAACTGCAGTGATTCAAAAAAAGCCAGTATGTTACAAATACTACCTGAAGGGGTTGAAACCATGAAGCTTCTTGGGGTACAGCACAGACATCAGAGGAACTTGCTTTCCATTTCATATTTTACAGAAGGCAGCAGCAGGTTTTTGTTTCCAAGAAAAAATACAGAACGAGAAAAGATGCTGATGGTCCAAAAGTTGCTCTTTACAGAAGGTAAGTGTAGGATATCGGGTTATAAACGTTAAATTTATTAAAGCTTACCAGAAAGCCCTGTAGGAGGGCACAGCTGCAGCCTGGACAGTTAAGAGGTTGGCTGGGAGTTGAGAGACAGCTATGTGTGGACAGCAGGCTACAGCTGGCCCAGCCAGTGGGTGCCCTTCTTCTGTTAAAGTTTTGGCTACGTCCAGTAGAAGTTGAAGATATAAACGGGAGTGTTTTCTACAATAAAGTGATTCCCATCATTTTCTACAATAAAGTGATGCACAAAGGGGGTCCATGTCTTTGTTCCCCACTGTTACAAATGGTTTGCCTGAATTGGGACATATAAGGTAGTACAGGATAGATACCACTCCCGTAGCACTTCCATATCACTGAGTTAAGGAACTGACCAGCCAGGAAGAGTCTGGGAAAAGGATCCAGGAAGAGTTCAGGAAAGAACTCAAGGAATTCACGCATGCACCCCATCTAGAAGGTGGGTAACCAGTGGGAACAAATATTGGAGGTGAAAAATCCCAGGAACAAAGGAGGAACTTGAGCCAGATAAGGTAGCTCCTACATCAGATGATTAATATTGCTGATGCAAAACTGGGCACCCTGCTGGACTGGGTATCTAGTCACGTTAAAGATTTTCCCTTTAATGGATGCTTCATGGTATTTTCACATTCTTCAGATTTTGTCAAATATGCATTTTGGTGCCTCTAGTGTTGTGTACAAAGTCATCTTTTGTGTTTAAAGGGTTAAGGGGCTTCTTTTCATGCAAATGTTTTTCCAGTGTATTGGCAACAACGTATCAGTACACTTAACATTGAGATTTTTGTACGGTTTCATACTTCTACATTTGTGAGGAGATCATTGTACAACAGATTTCTAGTTTAAAATAGAAGATAAGCAACCCATATCACTGAGTTTGGTCATTTGGACTGTGTTCATGTATTTATTGACACCTATTCTTGTTTTCTAATGGTAGATTGATTTTTCTGAAGTTTGACTTGTAAGCCTGCAAATACATTTTAAGGGTCCTGTTAAATTTACTTCAGAGGTATTTCAAACCACAAAATTGGCAGTGGCATACTGCATTTCATTTCAATGGTGCTTGCTGGTTTCTTTTGTACATGACTCCTAAGATACTCATTTTCTTGAAATGTGATTTCATTTATACAGAAGAATGTTAAGTGCTGATTTGACAATCTTAAGGTACTGCAGCATTTAAATAACAGAATATGACCTGTAGGGCCTAAGTGAGACAAAGAGATGTTTCCTTTGATAGTTTTGAATTGGTGTATTTGTGACAAAAGGGTGAATGGTACTCTCTAAAGAGCTGTATATATATGTGCATAGTTATTTACAAGTTATTTATATTATCATTGGTTATTTAGCTAGACAACAAAGCTGGCTGCTCTGTAAGTTAATGCTGAAAGATTTCTTTAAAGGATATGATAGGGAAGCCTTCCCAGTCTAGTTCTTAGCCCTGGCTAGGCTATGGCTTTGACTGGCAAGGGCAAGTATGCCATCAAAACCAGGTATTTCTGTACAAGTAAATTGAAGGTAAGTCACTTTGACTACCTAATTTGGCTTTGCAGAAGCCAGTCCACTTTCCTTGGAGGTAAACATTGAGGCCTCGTCCAGAAGAGGCCTTCCAAGTCCTCATTGTGAAAAGAAGTCTTCTTGGCAGACCCTGGGTAATAGCAAAGCATATAGGCAGTTGTAAGTTTCACCTTGTTAATTTCGTTCACAACTGAATTATGTTCCTATTAAATTATTACTGCTCACACCAGAGAGAAGACCATGATGCTATCCAGCATTAGCACACCTGTTTTACCACTCTAGGCCTTCCTGATACCATCAAAATGGACCATGGACCTGCTTACCCTTCAGAGTGAGTTTATAATTTCTTGCAGCAATGGGGTGTCTCCCACAATACAATCATTTCCCACTCTCCCACAGAGTTGAATGATCTGTGTCACCATAATTATTCTGTACATTGTGTTGAGTTTGTCATCCTTTCTGCAAAGGGCCCTGCAGGGGGAATAACAGGCACTGCCTTTGTATCTAAAAAAAAAGCAGGGTGTCCTCATGGCAAACTAAAAACTACAGCCCTATATGTCTATAAATTTTTAAACTGGGATGAGATGAGACAGACTGCACATGAGAGACAGTGGGTTCCATCACCGGTGTGTGCAACCTTCTGTCACACTGTTCTGATGTAGTTGCTATGTTATAGGCACATTATTACATGTGAAAAGTTGGTATGGTTATTATTGTTGCCACTGTTATTAAAAAAAAGGGAGGGGAGATGCAGGATATGGGGCTGCAAATTATAAACTTATTAAAGTTATTAAAGCTTACCAGAAAGCCCTGTAGGAGGGCACAGCTGCAGCCTGGACAGTTAAGAGGTCAGCTGTGTGCTGGCAGACAGCTATGCGTGGACAGCAGGTGACAGCTGGCCCAGCCAGTGGGTGCCCTTCTGTTAAGTTTTGGTTATGTCTGGTAGTAGCTGAGGGTGTAAATGGGGAGAGTTTTCTACAATAAAGTGATTTCCTTTGTATGCACAAAGGTGGTCCATATCTTTGTTCCACCATTGCTACAGGTAAGTGGTGCTCAACCTTTCTAAGCTAAGCATTGCATTCAGGCTAAGTGCTTATAAATTAATACAGTCTTCTGATCCAAAACAAAATCATTTACCACCTCAGACACAAAAATTTCTTTCCATTTCAAGGGGATAGAGAAAAAAGACTCAGTTCTCAGAGAAGGCATTTCCTATACCTTGATTTAGGCAAGCAGCATGAAACCAGAGGTTGACTAAATCCAAATCTTACACAACTAGAGAAATTCAAGCTTTAAAAATAACAGAGAAATGCACATGAATAATGTCTTAAATAAGCAGAATACATCTTCTGCTGTTTCACAGCAGAAACAATATGGACTAATCTGTAATAACTCATTAACAAAAAAGGGAAAATGTGACATTAATCTTGCTAATCTTCAGTCCAGTTGTTATCACCAAAACTTCTTTCAGACAAAACCAACAATGGTTGTTAGGAGGGTATTGTTATTTTCTTGGTGTTTTTGTAATGAACTTTCTGAAAAAAAAATCTAGAAGAATTTTGCTTTCAGACTCAAAAAAACTTGGGATAAACTGATATTTTCAGAGGTCATCTGGCTAAGACTGAATCAAGCTACAGGTACACCAAAATTACGCGCCTCATACTCTAATAAAATTTTCTAATTCCCACTCCAAAAGGGGAAAAAATAAGACAACACAACAGTTACATGATCAAATTTAT
Source organism: Parus major (assembly GCF_001522545.3). Lineage (NCBI taxonomy): Eukaryota > Metazoa > Chordata > Aves > Passeriformes > Paridae > Parus > Parus major. The sequence continues at coordinate 55,172,129 of NC_031799.1, read as the reverse complement.
TTTATTAATTCTGGCAAAACAATTTCCTTATTTTGTTGGGGGTTTTTTGTTTGTTTTTTTTTCTTCTCAGAAGTAGATGAATTATGCCACTGAACCTTACAAATTTCAGTGTGTACTAATTACTTGTGATGGAAAATTTCAGCCCAGAAGGCAATATTTACAATGATTCACAAAAATGAAACCAAGAACTTATTCACAGCAAACAGCTTTCAAATACATCTTCAACATTTTTCACAGCTAGCTCAGTCTGCATCTAAAAGAAACTGTCATCTCAGATGCTATGGTTAGCTGTCAGCATTTGTTTGTACATACACAAAACCATGCATATTTAACATGTACAGATCTAAGGGGGAAATGGAAGATAAAGAAACAGTCACACATTCAATGCATATGATGCTGAATGTCTAAAAAGCAAACTGTCTGTAATCTTGAAGTTAGTGGGAAGGAAAGAGGAAGTACCCCAGACAACGGAAAAGTAAGGATAGGATGATACGTAAGGTATATTTATGAAATTAATTTTAACCCTGAGGTTTTTTAAAAAAGAAAACAAAGAAGTGATCTGTATTCTTCTGTAAAATCTTTTACTGAATAAGCTTTTACTCACAAGAACTTAAAAATTATCCAGAAGAACAGAAGAATATCTTTAGACAAGAAGTTGAAGACAAATTACATTTTGTTCCTTCCAAGTCTGGTCTTTGTACTTTGTGCTTATACAGAAAACAGGAAATTCTCTTCATCTCAGTCGTCTGATATGCATAAATATCTGGGCTGAAAGGCTTGACACTGATACTGATGACAGCACAATTTCTAATTAATTATCAAAACCAAAAAAAATCCCTAAGTGAACCTACTTTTATTTTAACCCTGGATCTAAAACTATTTGTTTTATTCGAAATGTAAAGTATCTGTCCAAAGCACAAGAAACATCTATCTTCATTCAATGCAGTCATCCTGAAAATTAAGAAAACTACTCAGTACTTTTAATTCCCAAATTGTGCTAATCCCTTGGAGTCAGTTCTCTCAGGAAAAATGCAAATCCATACATTACCACCCTAATAGAACAGGAGCTAAGAGAAATGGAAACAGAAAATGTGTAATAGGCTGCTGACACAGGGATGTATAGAGGATGCATTTAATTTGAAAGTGAATTATGATGAACATACTTCACTCTTTCAGTCATTAGATAATGTAAAATAACTTTACATCTCATAATGTTATTAGTTAATTTCTTTTAGATTTAGCTTTTATTTTTCTACAGCAGATCCTAACTGTACCACACAATTATATAAATGGCTTGCTCAGATTTAGGGCACCGTTTTAATATTCCTTGATTTTGTTACAGAAAAACATATATTACAGACATTTGTTTCTGTTTTAGATGGCACAGAAGACCTTTTCTTCCCTGTGAATAATTCACAGAAAGCCACATCACTTCAAAAGAACAGAAACTGACTCTTTATGACAGGGATATATGAACTGGGTAAATGCACAAGCCATTGCTCAAAGCATGCCTGTAGCAGTATCATCACTTCTTCCTGGACAGGCACACTTAGCTGAAGCAATGACTTTTCTGTTTTCTTAGTTAAACTCAGCGGAGTTAAAGTCAAAGTCAAAAGAAAAAAACTAATACTTGGATTCATTATGCATTAGAGGCATCTTTCCTTGTTAGTGAATAAGTATAGATTGTAGCGGCATAGGATTGTTGTCTTATAAAAGGTTCACAATACAACAAGAATCCAGCGTTTCTAAAATGAATCCTGAAAGCCTAAGGAAAACAAAAGCATGTAGTCACAAACATTACAATATTTACTATTTTCGAGTAACTTACTGTTCTCTCTATAATTTTGAATTCCAAAGTATGAAACACTACAACCTCTATCAACCATACAATTACACCTTTCCAGGAAAACATCACTTAGGAGGGCTCTTTTAAGCAGGGGCTCATCTTTACACTGAAGGCACACCACTCAAGAGAATCTATGACAATTTCAGCAGTGTCACTTTCTGATGCCTCCTTCAGGATCAGTCTTCTTCCTCTGCTCCTTAACAAAACTATCAATTTTTACTCTGTATAAAGTTCAATGTACAGAAAGTAACTTCCAAAACCAGTATGACATTTACTACTGTAGAATGTAACACGTCTTTTCACAGTCTTTAGGTGGCCTGATTGCCCAATTCTCAGTTACATTACTACTTGGGCCTTTGAAATCTTTTTCCTTTCAAAATTTCTGTTGTACTACTTTTTACTTTTTTTGAAATCAAGTTTTAAGTTTTTTATGTTAAATACAAGTATGCCTGAAAATGAGATTGAGCTTATAAAAGGCAAATTGATACATGTGTGATTTAAGAAAAGCCTAAATTGAATCAAAAATTATAATTACCTATAGAAAAGCAGTACATAGACAAAAAAGGGAATCACAAGTTTAAAAGAAACCATGGAAATACTGCTTCAGTCAATAAAGTGATAAAATATTTTTATCTTCTCAGATCTTATAACCTGTTCCCTTTATCTGGCCTGAACATACAAATCAGGTGATTTTGTCAACATTCTTTAAAAAACATTTTTTGGATATATTTTGAAGAGAGTCCATTTTTTCTCTATGGATGAAGAAGCAAAGGAATGGTTTGGTTGGTTTTTTCCTGTTATCTCATTCACCAGGTTGCTGTGTGAAAATATAGTCCAATATGTTCATATCTGTCATATTCCTAATTCATATCAAGCCCCTGAACTCTCTAAGACCTATTTCATTCTGACTCCACATAGATAGCTTTTTTCCAATAAAAAGTTGCAAAAATTAATACAAGTAATCACTGATAAAACCATTTGCTGAAACCAAATACTTTCTTAAATAAAACTCCACAACCCGCCCAAAAACAAACAAAAACAAAAAAGAACCTCCAAACCTATAATCTCCTAATTATCACTACTCATTTCTCATTAACCATTAGCATAAATAATCTGTGTTATGTATAAGTGTTAAGTAATGTACTGCAGTAAGTATTAGCATTACCTAACTGAAAATAATCTCTGTGCTATCATGTTAGCAACAATACTGTAAAGCTACTGTAGAATTTTGCTACATGCATCAACCTAAGAGGTGGAAATACTCACATGTTCACTATTTTAAAGTTATGATAAATATAATAAAACATAATAAAGTATTTGAAATCAATTTGAAATTAATTTTGGTGGGGGTCTGAAGTTAGACAAGCAGCCACATTACAGTACACTGGGCCAAAGGGAACTGAGCTTGATCCCCACTACTACCTCTGGAATCCTCAGCACAAGACAGACATGAAATTCCTGGGGTGGTCCAACAGAAGATTTCAAAGGTTTTTAGAGGACTGGAGAATCTCTCTTAATGAAGAAGGCTGAGGGAGCTGGGACTGTTTAGCCTTGAGACGAGACAGCTAAGAGCGGACCTTATCAATGTCTATGAGTATCTGAAGGGAGGGTGCCAAGAGGATAGACCAGGCGTTTCTTGGTGGTGCCAAGCAACAGAATGAGGCAACGGGCAGAAACTGATGCACTGAAAGTTCCACCTGAGAATGTGGAAGAACTTCACCGTGAGAGTGACTGAACACTGGAAATATCACCCAGAGATGTTCTGGAGTCTCCCTCACTGCAGGATATTTAAAAGCTATCTGGACACAATCCTGTATAATGTACTCTATGGGACCCTCTTTGAACAAGATTAGCCAAAGTGACCTCCAATGGTCCCTTCCAACCTTAAACATTCTCTGATTCTGTGAAAAAGAGAGCAAGCTTTTCTTGCAAAGATCAGTTTTGGAGAAATAAGGGCTACATATAAACATTAAAAAATGTTAGGCTCAGATGACCAGAACAACCAGTATACCTGGCATCAGAGAGAACAAAGAAAAGCTACAATTTATTCAAGCCATAATGACTTTACTGGAAATGCAGAGAAAAAAATACTGCAACAAAGAAAAACAAGCAGTCTCACTAAAAAAACCACTAAAGTTGAATTAATTTTGTGAATTCAAGTAACATTTGCTGATGCTGATAGCTTTTATGTTACAGGATTACAAAATTTGTTATACCATTCCAATTAAAAATGCAGAATAGTCATTTAAAGACATTTCTCAGCCAATTTTTGGACTACTTAAAGAAACAAAATATCAGTTTTATGTAAGCTACATAAAGAATACAAGGAAAAGAACTTCTTTACTCTCCTTATCACTTCTTAGCACTTATTTCTTCACCCTACCCTTCCAGTGCTTCCCTACTACACACTTCTAAGTAGAGACAACAGTTAACAAAAAGAAACTACACACTTGACTATAATAAAAAATTACCAACATAAATCGAATTTCAACCACTTCACTGAAAAAATGGAGACAGACACACTCTTGAGCTGATCTTTTGTTTTCTTGTCAAAGTGCAATGTATGCAAAAGTGATCAGTACAAGTTTTCAGATACCCTTATCAATCAAACTAAGCAAATCAGGCACAGAAAAACAAGCAAATGCTGGTCCTTACTATCTTGCTATTATTTTTTCTGCTCCCATTTGCTCTTGTGCCAGTATTACTGAAATCAATCACCTCATCCCTACAAGAAGCCTCTGAAGCAAAGATCGTGAATATTACAAATATGCTCTTACTCTCTATCTCTGTTTCACCTGACTCCACGTGATTATCTGTGTTTTTCTGAAGCAAACTACCAGACCACTCTGACTTGCTTGAGTCAGAAACTGAATTCTCCAGTCCTTTATTTCAGCTAAACCACCAGATTGGAGTGATTTTTGCTGGGCTTTTTCCACAGACCACTTCCATTGAAGACTCTCCATGGCTTGCAACTCTTTTGAAGTAACACTTCTAAGCTCCTGCACACAACTGTGACAGAGAAAAACAGAAGTATGTAAGCTACAGAAATAAGTGTGGAAGAGGAGGTCATGGAAAGGATAGGAATATAAATAGCATAGCCAGTTCCATCAAAATGTGCAATGCATCCCTCATTAAGAAATCTTAGTAAAGAAAGTATTACTCAGTCTTTAATTTAAAACTGGATATATGCCCCATTTAAGAAAGGATTATGTCCTTTCACAAGCGTTATGATGCTTCAATCTTATATGGAAAACATTTTAAATCATAAGATATAGATTTCTGAAGAGAGCAGGAGGGAAAGATTATATTTCACAACACTGACAGTACAGAAAAACTGGGAACAGATGGATCTTATACATTGGTTAGAAGTGACCGCATTGATCAACTAGTTGCACAATTAACTGCCTGACTTAGAAGACCAGGATATCTTCACCCATCTATTTCATTTAACAGATGCATCATGCTTGATATCCTTCTGCTAGAGTTTTAAAAATGGCCTTAAAATTTGACTTTCAGAGAAATGGAAGAATACATTATTGAAGCATTTATGTGGCACATTGACCCACCTCACCAGACTTTTCAGCCTCTTTTATTGAGTTGGGGCATGGAAATACAATAACCCCCAATCAGAATCACTTCCTTTTCAGTACACTCTCTTTCAGCAAACTGTGAAGACTCTCTCCAAGACTCTTCTGAAACTGTATCATTAGATATCCAGTCTGAGACACAGCCATGTTTCATAGTTAACTTACAAAATTTAACTATTGTATGTGCTTTGTACAGATACTCCCAACACAAAGAAAAAACAGTAATTTAATAAACAATGAGTAGACTTCTTCTTTAGGATTTCTTCTTTTCAAGTGTGCTAGCATACACAATTAAAAAGAGTAATTAAAATTACCAACATGTTCCTTAAATTCAATGCATAGAGTGACCCCTACTGGTCGGTCAGGCACCCCAGCAAAGACACAAATCGACAAGAGCCATCACTCCAAGGACTGAACCTGAGCTAACTTACATGGACAACCCACAGGCCGAGCACGCATACCTTATTCGAGCTACAGAAAGACTAACACTAGTAACTTAGAATAGGCAAAAATACTCCAGTGCTTCCTATGGCCTTTAAAACTTTAATTCCTCTTGTTATTATAAACACCCAAAATTATCAAGTAGATGGCTTGCAAAGAATACTACCTATATACCAGTATCTATAACTGAAAACCATATTATTAGGAAGAATTTTAATTAAAGAAAAAAAGAGAAACTTAAAAACCATCCAGAAAAATCAAACTTTAGTGTACTAGATTTTTCTAAATGAGAATAATGTACATTCCTGTACATTCACAATTGAACATGAATGGGAATTACAAAAAGCCCCCATGATTCACATTTTGCTTGCCACTCTTTTATTTTATACATAAAAAGCAATTTACAAGAGCATTTAATTATTTGTCTAAACACCATCTGCTTTAATGCCCAACTAATAAGTGAGGTAATCAATAGTGCTCCATAACACAGTTTATCACCTAATACATTATTTTATTATTTTCAAGCTGTAGGAGAATCTATTCAAGATCTTAGCACTAATATGAGTACATTAACAGGAAAGTAAAAGAAGTTTATTTGAAGTGATGAATGTTTTCTTACATTTATAAATATAAGAAATGCATACACATACTAGGATCAGAACCCAGTTAGAATTAAGAACTAGAGAACAGCAAAATTAAGCTAAGTGTGAATTCTAAATCCATTTCTTTGACCATTGGACTTTTTAGTTACAAACACAGGATTACAACATAAAGTGCAGGGGGCAGAACAAACAAAACAAATATTTGCTTCTGACTTCACTTCATCTAGGAGTAGTCCCAACAACCTAGTAAGACAAAACAGTGCTGATTCCCTCTTCTGAGGAAAAACCTTTGCTTAGAAAGCTTAAATAATTTCTCTGCTTCAAAATTCCTGCTAATTAAAAAAGAATATTCTGTGGTGACTTCAAGTTTCCATTGCATCTAAACCAAGTCAGTCCAATGTTGCTCAGTATATATTCATACTGGGAGTTTACAAAAAAAGGCTGCCCAGGAGTAGCAGAGCTAGCCTCTGAGTCCAGAGGCAAAAACGGGACCTCCGGCTGTTTCAGTGGCCACCAGCAGGTGGACCTGCACCCTGGCTCTTACTTCTGACCACTAGTCAGGCTGTTGAAGTAAACAATTACAGCCACAAGTTATTTTTAAAATGCATTCAACCAGTTCTAACTTAGTACACCAAATCCCTAGAGCCTTCAACAGGACCTCAGCATTTAAGAGGGATTTTATTTTTGGGAGCCATATTTAAATATTTATATATTACACAAAGGAGAATAAAAAGGAAAAAAAAAAAAAAAGAGAAACCAACAGTGACATGCTATAAAACATTTAAGAAGCCTGTAACTCAGCTATTTTTTCCCAAACTATACAGTGAACTTTTCTGTTGTTTTCAACTGAAATACTGAGTACTACAACATTCACTGTAAAGTATAGATTTAGACATTATTTCATCAAAACAAATACAACAAAACCATTGAGGTTAAAAGTCAAGAACTCCAAAGTCACAGAATTCAAGAAATAATCCTTTCCATGTACAATTTAATCAATCCCATTGGGCTTGCCTCAAGTGATAATTAAAAACTTATTCCTCAATATCTTTTCATTATTCATTGAGCAAGCATTCTACCACTGTTGTGGTTGGTCTTGCTCATGTTTGATCCCAGGCCTTGTAAGTGCCCTCTGAACACAAAACTGAACCAAACACAAGCTGAGTGGTGCAGTTCATTTGCCGAAGGGATGTCATTCAGAGGGACCTTGGCAGGCTTGACAAGTGAGCCCATATGAATGTCATGAAATTCCACATGGCCAAGAGCAAACAGGGTTTGGTTAACTATCACTTCAGCCCCTGCCAAGAGTGGGTCAAACCCCAAGAGTAGGAGAACCCGAGGTGTGACTAGAGCACTTGCTCTACGGCTTTTTGGCTGTCAGTCTGCGCTCAGAGGAGACAAGGACGAGAGGGAGGTCTTTTGCATGGGATAACGGAGGATTTATTGCTCTGGGGAATATTGGGAGCAGAAGACAGAAAATGCGAGTGTGCAACAGCTGAAATAGGGAGGCAGTTCAAAGGGAGGGTACAAAGCATCAGCTAATCAGAGATATCCTGGGGAGGGTAAAAGGCAGGGTTCACAATTCATCCAATGAGGGAGGTAGTGGGGGTAAGTTGGGTCACAAGGACAAATCAAACGTCGAAGTTTAGGGGATTTCCGAAGTGGAATTTCAAGCCTGCAGTGGGCCTAAAACAGATTGACTGGAAACTCAGGGTAGATTGAGAGCATGTGGTGGGAGGGTCTCATTTGGACCAAACCATCAACTTGGGCAATAACAGAAGGTACCATTAGCAAGAAACACACTGCAACAGTTAACCCTAAGTATCCACAGAAGCTAGAGTATGAATGGGTTGAGTGCAGCCAGGCAGAATGGGCTACTGGTGAATTAGAGTTGGGCATGACCCAGCAATGTACGCTCACAGCTCAGAAAACCAACTGCTTTCTAGCCAGCAACAAAAGCAGCATGGTCAGCAGGGAGAAGGAGAAGGTTCTCCCTCTCTGCTCTGGTGAGATTCCACCTGAAGTGCTTGGGTCCTCAGTGACATGGAAGACATGGATCTGTTGGAGCAAGTCCAGAGAAGCGACACAGAATTGACCAGAGAGCTCAAACATCCCTGCTGTTAAGAGCTGTAAAAGAATTGTGGTTGTTCAGCCTAAGATGAGAAAGCTCCAGGGAGATTGTTTTGTGGCCTTTCAATATATAATGGGGACTTGCAGGGAAGATGGAGACAGACTAGTTTTTACTGAGGTTTGTAGTGACAGGAAAAGTGGCAATATTAACTCTTAAATTAAGAGTGAGGATTTAGATTGGAAACAAGGAAGAATTTTTTTATGATGAGGGCAATGAGACACTGGAACAGGCTGCCCAGAGAAGCTGTGGATATGCCAACAATGGAAGTGCCCAAGGTCAGGCTTAATCTAATCAGAAATATGATCCAGTGAAAGGTGTCCCTGCCCATGGTGAAGAGCTGGATCAGATGATTTTTAAATCCAATCCTTCCAATCCAAACTATTTCATGATTATATGCAAGGAAAACATTTTATATTTTCAAGCTGTCCACACCAGAAAAGGGCCCTAAGTCTATTGGGAACCTTGACTCCCTCTGTATGGTAGTAGAAAGTCATGCTATGCCAAAGCTATTGCCAAGCCAGATTCAGTACCAAACATACTATGCCAGAAGGCTATCTGATTGAACTACAGCTTTTCACCTGTTTTAGCTTCAAGCCCCTGATCTCTGTACAGCAGTGGAAAGCTATGATTTGACTGCATGGGTACAAAACCAAATTGGGCTGACTTGGGGATTTCCTATGCTCTCATGGCACTTTGTCTCATCTGCTCTCTACTAGCAGCTGAACAGTCCATGCATGCACAGAGCTCTTGGGTTAAAAACACCCAAAAGAAGGTTAGTCAGTAATCAAATTTCAATCTTGTGTCTTCGTTGCTTGCAGGATCCAGTGCTGGGCCCTCTGAAAGGCTGACAGTCAATATATGCCAGCCATAAGATAGCTTACCTGGCTACAAATTTGCATTCTCTGGGGAATTATAAATTAGCTCTCAATGCTCTTCTGCAAATCTGCAAAATTTACAAATTTACGATTTATAAATGGAATCATGTTTTACAAACATGTCTACATGTCTCCAAACAAAAAATTAAAAACCTTTGCAATGTAGGAGGTAAAAATGGGTTTATAACTGCAGACTGATGTCGACTCATGTTGCCTAATTATCATGCTGCCCAGCATAAACTCACCCTGTTACCTTGTGAAATATCAAACAGGCTATTTCTAATAGCCTATTTGAGCTATGAGGAGTTAAAAAAAACCCAAAACAAACCATTGTAATCATATTCCTTGTCAGTGACCATGATTCTTGCATAGTAGGGATATTTAAATCACTTAGTGTCCCAACTAATGAGAAAGACAGCAGTGAAATATGAGAGGTTTCTATTTAGTGCTCAGGACAGTAGCACATCACCATACTGCTGTGCATCCAATATTTTCCACCAAGCCTTCTGTTTTAAGGTGCTATTCTTGCTGAAACCACAGAAGATTTTTTGATGATTTCCATGGTGTGAAGGGTAAAAAGCTACATCTAAACATGAGCAATAAATGGATTACATACACCAAGAATTAAGTAGAACTAGACTATCAGTGTATGTCCTTGGCTAAGAGAAGCAAGGGGGAACTAGAATGGCAAGGGGAGGAGCACTGATCTTTGCTCTGTCTTTGAGTTCTAGCAAGGCACATGATCACATCATGCAATGGATTGTAGCAGTGCCTAACAGAGAGCACATATGAACAAGCAAACAAGAATTTACTACTGAGAGTCATCACATCATGCCTCCAGCACTAGGGCAGAGACAAGGTCTGCATTACCAGTGAAGACATAAGAAACATTAGGAAATGGAGATAATGCTGATGTTTGAGCACACAAACAAAGCAGCAACTCTCCCCACAAAACGAAAAATATGTAAGCAATTCATTAATCAAATTCAAGACTAGGTGATACTTACAGCAAGTTCTGCAGATAAGGTACATAACTTGGCAAAAATTTGTTGCCCCACAAACCCCTCTGAAATAGTCCTTTAAAAATACATTTTTTCATCAGCTTCTGAAAATACTCAGGAATAAATGGCACGAATTGCTTGGTCTTCTTTTAATTCTGTCATTTAGTAAACCTGAAGAGACTTCTAACTTGTACAGTCTATCTTCATGCCCTTGAGATGTGACAGGATTGAGGAGAAACACATCTGTGAACAGGACTGGAATTAGAGACTCAGACCTCTGATGGGACTCCTAACCCTCCTTTCCCTGCACTGCTTTCTGCTTCACAGCTAACCCACCAGTCACTTCTTAAGATGCCACACATCTAGCAATTTAAACACTTAGAAACCTTTTACTTTGGGGCAAAAACCATACACAGGAAGAGGCATACTGACTGAAGTAAGAGTAGCATTGTATTTTCGCAGTTTCTTGACCAGTATATAGAAGATGTCAGCCCTGATGTTCTGCACCTCCCATCATTGCTATGTACACAGCAGTGTACAACCAGATTACACAACCAGATACATGTAGGCCAATTCTGAAGCACTAAACAGGATACATACCAAACGCTAATGCTTTCCTGAATAATATTAGCTAAAAATGAGGGAGAAAAAATAGAATTTTTACCTCCCAGGAAGACCTTGAGAAAGGCTTACCTGGGCAAATTGACAAATTACAGTTTTTCTCTTGCATGAAGAAACAAGAGTTGGAGAAGTTCATGACTGTTTCAGCAGCTGTTCCATTATGAGATGGAACTCATACTATTCTACTTTTCCCAGGAGAAGAGAAAGAACTACTCTGCGTGGACTCTTAAATAAGAATTTCAGAAAGCCACAGAATTTGTAAGAGACAAAAGATTAGGTGATAGATACAAATAAAACTTTTTGAAATAATGCAAAGGATGACAGCCAGGTGTCAAGGGGAGGGCTCACAAAAAGGAGCTTGAGGTCTATTCTGGCTCTATGTTTCTTGGAGTTACCTGGCTCTTCCTGCTGTCTCCAGATAGGACAAACTGACAGAAAGTCAGTTGGTTTCTTACTCTTGACAGAAACTTCTAAGCCTCGTACAGACGAAGCTTCCATACCCTGCTCCTGAAGAGTGTTCTGGGGCTGTAGTATCTTTAGGATTCAGCACCGTTTCACAGCCCCGTAGACTGGATAGGTAGATAGGATAGGTAACTGCACAGCATAAGACCGTAACACTGCCAATACACAGACCAAATGCCTCTGTTACTCAACAGCTTTTTATTGCTGTTCCTACCCACTGTCACGCGGTTCCTACGCACTGTTTTGTTTTCAATCTAAAGGGCTCCTTCACATTGATCAGAGATCCAGAAAGCAATGTAACTTGTTGTATGTGCTTCTACATTGCCTTCTTTTGTCTACACTTTTTCTCACACACTCACATGTTTCTTAACATGCAGTACCTAAAACTGGACACGATACTCCACACTTAGTATACACTCCACATCATTGACCTTTTTGTTACATTCATCTTTTGAAACCCCAAAAGGCATTTGCCTGTGACATGACCATCTTGTGATGCATGATAGATTCCCAGATCACCTCGGGAATATCTGCTGCCTAATCTTTAGGATGTTACTCCATGTAGCTGATTAGTTTTTCATAAATATAACACTTGGAACTAGTTCCTATTGAGTTAGCACCCCTTTTTCCTTTCTTAAATAAACTTTAAACTCTACTCTTGCTCTCCAGTCACTTCTACCTTGGTGTCAATGGAAAATTTAAGTAAGGACATTCTCATTCCATTATCCATGTCACTAAAACATCAAGTCATACTGTAACTCGAACAGAGCCTTCAGCAATACAACCAAGTAAATCCTTCCAACGCTGACATATGCATGTGCTTCAGTGTATCTGCACCCAAAAAACACGTGTGCAGATGCCCATCTACATTCTGCCCCATCTGAATATAAGGATATTACACTGACCACAGTATTTTGTCAGTTTTGATGCTGGCATAGAGGCAACTGATTTAGGATGCCTTCTCTACAAACAAAGCCTGTGATAATAGCATGTTCACTGGATTTAACAAACTTGTAGCCTCCATAAGCACCCCTAGGAAATCAGGCAGAGATGTTTTACATAGAAATCTACGTTGTTTTAAGAAATCATCGTACAAAAAACTCCACCAAGAAATAAAAGCAAAACATGCTTTCAAAAGTTAACATCAAGCTTAAAAATAAACTTTACTTCTTTCGTCTTATGTGCAATATTGAACAGTGAGTTCTGGTCAAAACACATAATTACTCTGAGGAATTACATAAAACAATGCCATTTTTCAGAACATATTTAGAACAAAAAAGGAAAAAAATGCAGGCTCATTTTAAAAATTTGCTTAGCTATGCAAAGCTGCTAAGCAAACGTGGACTGTACTGTAGGAAAAAAAGTGGCAGACCTGCACAGACTTGCTAGCGGGGTGCTCAGAGTTACACTGCTGTCAAAAATTCCCCAGGTAAACACAGAAAGAAATAGTTTGTGCTGAAGCATTTTTATAAATTCCTCAGAGATACCTTAAATATTAATAGGAACATATTTTAAAACAGTCTTTTAAATATTAAGGCATGTGCATGTATACTGTATTAATGTATGACTGAATAAAATCTGTTCTTCCCACAAGAGACACTTCAAAGTATGGGGTTTTTTCTCTTTCTTTGGCTGTTTTTTTTTTCTTTTTCTTTGTTTTTTTTTTTTAATTTTTCTTTTTTGCTTGTTTGGGGTTTTTATTGTTATTTTGGATTTTTGTTTTGTTTTTAGTTGGTGATGTTTTGTTTTCGTTTTTTATTTTGTTTCGTTTTTGCTGTCTCTCCAGAGAAATCCTTGTTAACCCAAACTAACATGCTCAAAATAACAAAATCCAATGATCTGGCAGTTTTTAAGAATCAAGTACTGACATGGTTTTGAATGTTTCTTAGATGAAATCACTAACTAACACCTTCACATTAATCGATTGGTGTCAGCAGAATTCTGGAGAGCTATGCTGCAGGCTCCAACACCAAAGTAGTAATCAATTAGGGAAGTCAGCTGAAAAAAAATGATGCAAAGATCAGAGTTGTCAATGGCAAAATAATCTCATCTCAGTGTTGTCAAAGGAAGAGTAAAAAAATGCCACATACTTTCTTCATAGTGTAAGAAAACAATTCCAGGCAAAGATTTAGTAATCAAATAATTGTCAAATAAATAGATCAATTAAAATCTATGAAGAAATTCTTCAGGAATCTATCTTTTAGGCCATATTTATGTAATTTTATAAAAAATACATGTTAGTATAAATTGTACAAGCCTCTTAATTTTTTTAATGTATTGTGTAACATACTTGCTAAAAATCCAGGGATTTTTATTTAGAGAGTACTAACACTTCAAACAAATAATAAAAATAATAAAAAGGTAAACACCAAAACAAATAAATATGCAGTTTACTTCTTGTAAATGAATGAACATTTTTACACATTTTATGCACTTTCCGAATAGAGACAAAAAACCCCACTGTTTTTCTGCTGTATCTCTCCTACATAAATAACTGAAGCACAAATAACACTGCTTTGGTGAGCTGCTAAGCTCTTGGACCTGCTGAGTTAGCAAGGATGTCCACAACAGGGTGCTGAGAAGGGCAGTGTTAAATACCATTCAAAACAGAGTTCTCATTTCTCCATACTCTTTGTTTGGCTATCACCATCATGAGGGCCTCCACCAAACTACATGCCATAGAAAGCCACCTGACACAATCTGTAGTGCATTCTTTACCTTCCACAAGCAAACCATCAGAATCTATTAAAATTACTTTACGCCGATAGCACTGGAGACATGACAAATCACAGGCCAAGAGTCAGATACCAAAGAATGTGTCTCAGGGCGTTGAGGCCAGGCCCATTTGCAAGCAAATGATATTGTGCGAAGCTGGCATGCTCAGTGCATGACAAACTGATGCAATTTCAGTACTGTCGGAGAAGCTGGGTGAGATTTCTCTGATGCTGGCTATGGTTAGTGTACAGAATTGTGCAGACTTCCCAGATTTGAATCGCTTGGGGGCTGAAAGGGCTTCACTTGACAAGCCACAAATAATTACACTACACTCTTTCTATTGTACTCTATTACTTTGCCTCTTATCTCTAGGCTTTGAGCACTCATGAACAAGCAAGGTCGCTTCTATTTTGACCATGATGCAACAAAACATTCTTTTGTTCTTTTGTGATATGATAAATAAAACACAGCCCTGCAGACTAAACATTTTTATCAGGTCCATTTTCCACTTTTATAAGCAACAACAACTTTGGGAGCTTATTAGAAGAGTGGAGGTTGGAAATAACTTGCTTGCCATGCAGGCAAGTTCATGAGCTTTTCACTTAGGAGTGTGATATAGCTATCTCGTTATTGTAAAAAGTCATTTGAGCAATAGGGCATTAAGTTCTTAGCCTGTAACAGATAACAGTTGTATCAGTGATTACTTTAAGCAGGTTTTTACCCCCTTTCAAATCAGCAATTTTTGACAATTTAGTAGCAAAAAATAGCTTTGAATGTGCAGCATGTTACCATTTCTTTCCTAGACATCAAACACACTTCAAAACTAACATTTTCTTTATCAGTGCACAAAATGTATTATTTAAATACTTAGTCAGTTAGGAATGTTTTGTGTTAGTGGTATTATCCTGGCCACTGCATTCAAGGAGAGTAATACTAATATTCACAATTTATTAAAAATAAAAATAATAAAAAAACCCAACTGAACAAATAAAGCAAGAAAAAGGAAAAGCAAACAGCAGTGGCTTTCATGGTTTAAGTAACTAACATCTAGTCATCTTTTCTTAGCTTACAGAACAACTTATTTCAGAAGAAATTTCCTTCTTCCTCACACTGGTTAGACAAAAAAATCTCTTTTAATTTAGAGTTCTATACTATGAAACAGATGGCACCAGGTTTTTTCATCCTTAAAACTGTGTTTAGAGGTTTTCTAAAGCTGCAATTAGATACAAACCTGGTAAGGAAAAGTTCAAATATGAAGACTAAATGCACATAATGAAAAATATTATTTTTATTTTCCAGATAAATACATAGTAGCAAGTAGATAGCAAAAAATAAAATGTTAAAAGACTTCTTAGCTGCAAGTGCTGAACTTTCTGCCTCTAATTCAGGCCAGCATAAGGACTGGGTTGAGAGAAGAAAATGAATCAGAAATAACACTTTCATCAAGCTCTTACTGAATTGTTTTAAAACACACATAAAAGTATTCTCTCTTTCTTCCCAAATGGCAATAGGAATTCATGGCAAAACTTGGATGTCTGATATTGAAACATTTCTTACAAGGGATGGTAAAATCAAGATTTGGAGCAGATTTTGTTAGAGAGGACAAACATGAAAAGGAAATTTTAAATAAAAAAAAAAAATCCCCAAAAAATCAAACAACAAACATCAAACCAAACCAAAAAACAAAAAATCCAGCCCAAACTCATCTATACTTTAGAATCTACTTGAGCTTTCTAGTCACCATGTCAAAGGCAACGGTGTAAAGACACTATGCCTACCAATCACACAATCACATCCACATTTTGAGCACTCAGCAAAAGAAAAGGCCTTTGGCCTTTTCAATTCAACACTAAAAACAGATGTTTTCAGTAATTACTGACTTTTTATGCTCCCTCACTAGAACATAAGTCCTAGGTCTTTGACTTTTAGTGAATGAATCTCTAATTAGAAACTAGTTTTTGAATGCTCTCAATCTTAATTGTAAGATTTAAGAATTTTGAAGTCAATCAGAATCAAAAAAATAATAGGCTAATATGTTTTCTGATTCTAAAATGGCATAACTTTCAAATCCAATGTTGATGGGCATTTTTTCCCAAATATCCATTTCTTCACATATTTAAAGCAAAACTAATATTTTTATTACATTCCCTGACATTGCCATATATGTATTAGTCCATTAATTTATTTTTAAACTGAAGACATATTCCTTTTTTTATTTTCTCCACATCTTAAAAGAACAAGAAAATCAGATTGTAGTTACTATCACAGCTCAACTGCAAGGAAAACACACGATCAGGGAGACATATTCCGGGTAAGAACTTGACTACTTAATAAAGAGTAGAGAAGGAAATCTGTATACAAAGGAAGAGTCCTGTGCAAAACCAGAAGTAGAGGCAGTTAGCTGTATTTCTCAAAACATATGGTCCTTTTTTATAAAAGCAGTGTATTGTAATCAATGCAGACTTGCTGCTGAACAGTTGATTATTTCATTACCTAATCAAGACTTTTTTATTCTTTTGTAAAATATTATAAGGAAAGCTTTAGATGTCATTATTTTCCAATCTGAAGACACTGCAGCTCTTGAATACCTTCTGCACTGGTACAAAAAGTGGTTCAATTTTTTTAAAGTGAATCAATTACAGGAGAGACAATAATGAAGATCGGTAATTTTTATCTTACCATTTTCAAGGTAACCTACTAGGACAGAAGACTTTCACAGAAATTTTATACTGTTTTCACTCTGTTAAAGAATTAAGTACTCAAATAGTAAGAATACCTTTTTGGATATGCAATGATTTTCACAGCATGTCATCAGGAAACAACTATTATCAAATGCAGGCAATCCCTTTCAAGAGTGACTTTTGAAACTCTGTGTAGCATGTACATTATTCCACAACCGTCTCATAATGGTCCTGGACTTAACTGGGACCCACTGTGACATCTAAATAAATAATATACTAGATGGAGGTTGCAGTGGAGGTTTGGCTGTCACTTCTCATAAATTACTTCTCATAGTCAGTACCCTACACTGAGGGCAAGTTCAACAGCCAAAATCATCTTCTCAGATTTCCTATTTATATGCCTCTGGAACAGAAGGATTTTTTCAACGAGAGGTGGAGCTCTCACTGCACCAACAGAGGAGGAATGAGAAGAAACTTACTTTGTTTTGAACCTAGCATGGACATGGTGCTCCTTACTCATGGTATGCTCCTTCTGTCTCATCTTACTTCAATGCCTGAAAGTATCCAAGCCTCACTGTTGTGCTCCAAATACTTTATTTAAAAAAAACCAAACAAAAATCCTACAACATTTATTGGTTTATGAAATGTGAAATTTATAACACAATATACAGGTTGAAATAATAATTTTAGAAAGACTGTTCACATGAAGATACCCATGCTCTAGCTGCAAAACTTATCATCATAGTGTCACAGAATAAGTTTATTAAAGGACTACATACACTTCTCCTTTCATTTTCTACTAAAAATACAATGCCACTTTCAAAGGTAATGACAACACTTCTGTTCTGTCTTTAAAATCCCCTCACAGAACGCTCTCCAAAATGCTATTTTAGTCTTTCCCAAATCACAAAAAAATCAGGCTTATAGAAAACTGAAAATGAAAAGTTGATACAAGTCCTCATATAATTCCTGTGAACACAAATAAATAATGACTACTGACAGTAAGAATATGGTGGGCTGAAAGCCTGCATTAGCACACTTCCACGGTGCATAGCTAAACCTGAATGCAGCACCAAAGTCAGCCCACCAAGCACTTAGCACAAAAGCACCTCTTAGGTATCACATCAAATTCCAAGATAACTTAATAAATGTCATAACAATGGTGCCTAATTATCAATTAAACCTGGAATGAATTATGTCAGGTGATAAAATATTTAAAAACCATTTAAAATTGCAGTAAGAAAAAGGGAGAAATTGATTCCATCTTCCCTCATGTTGCATTTTAAAGCCTCATGTGTTCTCACTCCTGGCTAGTGAAGAATGTAAATATGTTTAACACTACCTTTGTGGACAAGATTTTACAATTATCATGACTTGATGCTATCTGGAAACATCAAAAGGAGCTGTTAAGCATGAATCTTCTGATGAAATAATTCAACAAAATACTAACATTTTATTAGTAATGTAGCATTACATTACTAACAAAATTTTGGCCCAAATCACTCCCAAAGATATAATGGAATTCAAATATATCATTATTGTGATGCATATCTGAATTCCCTGCTACCTCCAAACTTTCTGAAAATGTAAATTCCTCATTAAAACTGCAAACCAGTAGATATTGAGACATAAATGGAAAATGGATGTTTTGCAGTTATGTTGTAGAATGAGTCAACTTCTGCTCTTTCAGATGGAAAATTGATAGAGGTAATCATGCTGCTTCTTTTCTACACAGCTGCTGATCTATCACAAATAAAGCAAAAGGTATTTCCTCCTTGGAGAAATCTTACATGGCCCTTTCCAATAAGATTCCATAACTGTGAATCAGGGGCCTTCAAGCAATTGCCCGGCAACTGGAGATCACTGAAGTGACTGGTCACTGATCACTGGACACATAGGTGTCTCCCTCTGATCTGTCCACAGCTCTAACTGATTGCTATGTACAAATTCAGCCAGTTTTCACCTTGCTTTTACCTTTTCCTAGTTCCCACCTTGGCTGCCATCATGTGCACTGCAAAATTCTTTCTGTCTTACTTTACACTCTTCAAGCTTCCACTGCATACCAAGGGGTCAGTTTCATATCACTGACAAAGACTGTCAAACAGGAAAACTGACTGTAGTAAAGAAATTTAATCACCACTGCTGACAAGTTACTCAAAAAAAAAAAGAAAAAAAAAAAAAAAGTATTTTTAATAACAGCAATCTGGCTTAAATTATCAATTTTTCCTCCCCTAACACATGCACCTACATTGGAACATCAAACCCACCAAAACCAATTATCAAAACAGCATTTTTATGTCATTACAGAATCACTGACATCTGTCAAATTATCTTTTATCATCTTCACCATCCCTGTAGGAGAGTGCATCTTTACAGATCTACTCTGACTGCCTTGCAGAGAAGCCAGGACATTTGAAATGAAGACACTAAGACTGTACAAAACTCTAATTAGATCTAATAGATTGAATACTTCTGTTTAACTTCCTTGAACTTGGAGTAACTGGTGTGTCACTTATTTCAACGTGTGGCACTAGGTTAATACATTGTGAGCTCACAAAAGCCTGCCTGATAAGCAAGTAGTCTTCACACTGGCAGATTTCAAACTCAAGGCATTCAAAATCTGTTCAGACTTTTTAGAACTACCAAGTTTACACAGTCTAAAAAAGTGAAAGGGCTAGAACGTAGTAATTAGAAATCTTTTTACATAAACTCATAATTACTCTCTCCAAACTATGTAATTAAAAAAATTATAGATATTACTCCTTTATAACTTGCTATTGTGGCTTATTCTAGGTCTTCATGGAAGAACAACTAAAAACTTCCCTTTTTGACTCTATGTACATTTATTTTAACAGCAAGGAATGCTAAAATACATAAACCATAGGAAACTTTAGATCCTTGTGGTTTTATATTTCCATAAAGAGAAGTACAGCCTTGTAATTAAACCACTGCTTCTATGGAGGTAAAGCCAATGGACTTTCAAAAAGCCCGTATTAGTTTATGATCTTACATGTCAGTTCTTGCTTCTACATTTGCAACTCCAGAAGCAAATTGGGGAGTAGTATTGGAAGTGTTAATTAAAAATGCAGTAAGCACTTGTGTCAGTCAAGTATGCCCTCTGCTCTACAACACATTTAAATGTATGTCACCTTGACCTGCAATATACCACTGTAAAATTTTTTTGGTCAATATAAATCAAATGTACACTAATTTATTCAGTAAGTTTCCTGGGATCTGAATCAACATTAGAAATCTAACTAGTATTTATTATTCTGTTATTGACAAAGGGAGCATATTTAAATGACAACAAGAACACGTGAGTGTCATTTCGAAGTTGAATTGTTCTCTAGGGACATCCTTAGTAAGCGCCTACATTTAAAGGTCATTCACTGCCAAATTATGAACAACTGTTGCATTTATTAGCACAGGCTCAATAGTTTAGAAGCTAGTGTCATCAATTTAAACTGACAATGAAATTTAATTGTCCACCAAGAAAACTGACATTTCCCATATTCTGTGTTTCATCATTTTATGTATATTCCAAACAGAGCTGGAGCAAGTTCAAGTTTACTCTAGGGTTTTAATTTGGGATTTTTTGTGTGGGGGATGAGGGGAAAATACTTTAAAGATTTTGTATCAGAGGAATAGTGCTTTAGGAAAGCAGAGCTCCTGAAACAAGCACTTGGGAAAGATCTGTGTTTCCCATTAACTTTACTGACAGAACTCAATCTCAAGCATTGAATAATATGATTTTCCCCTAATTTTTCTTTCTAATCTTTTATATCCCTAATATTTTACCTCTCTGGTCAAGACCACCCTTTCTATTTCTTAATTGCACTGTAGTTTTTCCTCTGAAGCTAGAGAGAAATTTCCTCTTTCTATGGCAAGTCATTTCCACCCTCTCCACAGAACTGACGGATCTTGACCATTCCACTTTCTAAGTGCTGTCTAGACACACCAGGGAAAAAAAAGAAAATAATCTGAAACAACAGGCTTAAGCTGAAAATAAGCCAGTAAGTGGGTAATGAACTCCCATAAAGAAAAGGACAAACATCCCTTTTGTGTCTTTTCTTTCCAGAAAGTAAGAACACACAGTAGCAGCCCACATCCAGGGGAACTGGACTCTGTTCCAATAAAGATAAGGAACCAGAAATGCAGGAATGTCATGAAAGTATGTTATGGTTGCAATGCAGAACCCCCATAGAGAGGAACAACTCTCCCTTCAGTATCTCGTTTCATGCAGGAGGTCACCACCATCACTGCTTCTAGCAAAGACACTAGGACAACCATCACCACTCTTACCAAAAAACCATCCTTGACTGCTGCTTGTTTGCAATGGCTCTGGCAGTCATAGTGCAGAAAGCACCCTCTATAACCCCACTGGCATGTGACTGGGCTGGTGGGCAGTCAGCATGTCAGCAATCTTCTATCTGCTTCCATCACCCTTTTCTGCTATTAGTTGCATAATCTCTGATAGTTCCTTGTTCCAGCTACTCCAGTCCAACAAAACACTTTGAGCAAGTTAGCGCTTGTGGGAAAGACAACAGTAAAATGATCAACTGTGTAAATTGGTACTTCTGTGATCACAGAATTGCATAATAGTTTGGGCTGGAAGGGACTTTTAAAGGTCATCTAATCCATTTCTTCTGCAATAAGCAGGGACATCCTCATCTAGGTCAGGTTGCTGAGAGCCTCATCCAAACTCGTCTTGAATGATTCCAGAGACAGACCATTTGAAATCTCTCTGGGAAACCTGTGCAGGGTTTCACTATCTTCACTGTAAAAACTGTGTTCTTTATGTCTACTCTGAATCTATCCTCTTCTAGTTTAAAAGCACTCTCTTTGTTCTACTGAAAAAGACCTACTATAAAGTCTGTCCCTGTCTTTCATAAAAGCCCTGTTCATTGCAAAAATGGAGTCCTCTCTTCTCCAGGTTGGACACACGAACTCTCTTAGCCTTTCCTCACTGAAAGAGGAAAGCAAAGGTGCTCCATGCCTCTGATCCATCTTCTATGCCCCTTCTCTGGACTGATTCCAACAGTCATTCTCTTTCTTGTGTTGGGGACCCCAGAGCTGAATGCAGCAGATCCCTTCCAGCTGGGGTCTCACCAGAGCAGAGCAGAGGGGCACAATCCCCTCCCTCCCCTGCTGCCCACACTGCTTTGGATGCAGCCCAGGACAGCTTGGCTCTCTGGGCTGTGAATGCTCATGGCTGGGTCATGTCCAGCCTCTCATCCACCACCACCACCAAGCCCTTTTTGGGCTCTCAAAACCTTCATTCCCAGCCTGGACTGATACTGGGGGTTGTCCAAACCCAGGTGCAGCACCTTGTGCTTGGCCTTTTTGAATCTCATTAAGGTCCCACAAACACACTTCTGGACCTTGTCCAGGTCCCTCTGGATGGGATCCCATCTTCAGGAGTGTCACCGCCCCGCTCAGCTTGGTGTCATCTGCAGATTTGCTGAGGGTGCACTCCATCCTTTTGTCTACATCATAAATGAAGATATTAAATAACACTGGTCCCAGTACAGATGCCTGAGGGCACCACTTGCCACTGATGTCCACTGTGACTCTAAGCCATTGACTACTACCCTCTGGATGTGACCATCCAACAAATTCTTTCCATCTAACAGCTGATCTGCAGAATCTTTATCTCTCCAATTTAGACAGAGGGATGTTGTGAGGAGATCATGTCAAAAGCCATACTGAAGTCCAGATAAATGGCAGCTGTAGCCCTTCCCTTATGCACTGGTACAGCCACTCCATCACAGAAGGCCACCAGGCTGGTCAGGAAGGACTCACCCTTGGTGCAGCTGTACTGGCTGCCTCTAATCATCTCCCTGTCCTCCATGTGCCTTAGCAGAACTTCTAGGAGGATCTGTTGCATCATCTTCCCAGGCACAGAGGTGAGACTGACAGATTGGTAGTTTGAAAGGTCCTCCCTTCTATGCTCTTTCAAGATGGGTACTCCTTTTTCCAGTCACCTGGGATTTCACATGACTTTTTACATATCAAGGCGATATTGGCTTGGCAGGTACATCAGCCAATTCCCAGAGGACTCTGTCAGCATCCACAGACTTAGCTATGTTCAGGTGCTTCATAACCCTTAATACCTCTTACAACTTACTTGCCCATTACCTGCCTTGCAGTCCATCCATTTGAGAACTGTGAGAAAAAGAGACTGTAAGAGAAGACTGAAGCAAAAAAAGTTATGTAGCTCAGCCTTTTCCAGTCTTTTGTTACCAGTTTGCCAGTAGTGTTCATTGGGAGTACACCTTCCGTGACCTTTAAACCAAACTGTTTTAAATACTAATATTGTAAAGTTGATGAAAACTAATTTAAAGTGAATTTCCTGTGTACTTTCACAGCCAGTAAAGAGTAATGGTAAGCTTCCACTAACCTCAATTTTGCTGAAAGGAGGACATATAGTGTACCCCTTTGAATTTCTGTACTTGGAACAATACTTATGCAAATTATTTACATAATCACAAATTAGCAATTAAATTGGCATAAGCCTTTCTCATGAATAGTTCATAACCCTGTTAAAAAACAAAAGAAATACACAACGTTATGATCAGAACAGTTTTCCATATCCTCTCCTACAAGCATGCCAACCCAGACAAACTTCAGCTACAGTTTGTATTTCCTCATACAGTTTCACAGTCAGCATAAAGTTTGGTCATGTTTTGTATGGGATGTAGAATAGAATCCCCTTAGCTGATCAAAATGGCAAAATAATCACGAAGGAAAAACTACCAAAATTTACTGAACTACAGCAACTTTCAGATCCATGTGACTGACTCACCACCAGTAAATGACTCGAGAGGAAAAATGCTGTAACAACAGTGTTGTAATAGAACATGTTCACTCTCAGGATCATTTTCTTGGAAAACTCCAAGGATCTTCAAGGATATATAGGATAATATAATTTAATTTCTGATTTCTCTGAAGCTTACGCAGCTTAACAATTATGAAATTAAAAAAATGCAAATCCTCTAGATAGCAGGAGTCACAGTTTTACACTTAAAGAAACAGAAAAAAAACCTAAAAAGCAAATACTAAAAATAACTATTAGTATGAAAATCATATTTGTGTAATTTGCAAGTCTTAGAAATCACTCTGTCATTTCAACTAACCTGCTCAACTAGGATGTGGTGGGATCAGTCTGAGCTATTGTAATCACACTCAATCACATTCAGTCCAAATGCTTTAAAGCCAAGTCCCCAGAATCACACAGGTGTCTTGTAGGGAGTCACATTTAAGTTCACCAAGGAGGCAAAAATATTAATACTGCTACACTCCCACATTAATACAACTAAAGTGGTTCACCTTTTGCAAGGCCTACAAACACCTGCTAGTATGAAGACCAAATAATATACAGCATTAAGCATAAGGAAGATGAATTTGCTTCATGGAACTATGCCTACATGGATTAATCTTCTAGAAGTTCTATAGGATTCAATTTTTACTCTAAGATACAACATTAATATATTTAATAAAAGAAGCAAGCTTTGACCATCTACTTTCAGGCAAATACCTTGTGTTTTGGTACATGTGTCCACTCAGGACCATGTGAATGCGCTACTGTCCAGCAGTTCTGTGCAATGAGAAAACTACTGGGAACAAAAAGGACCTCCAAAAATTGTGCAGATGAACCTTCCGGTTCAAGGAGCTTCAACTGTACAGTGGCTACCCAGGATAGTGTCCAGGCGGGTTTTGAGCACCTGCAAGAATGGAGAGCTCACAGTCTCCTGGGGAACCTATCCAGTGCTTGACCACCCTCACGATAACAGACTAGTCTTGTCTTCTGTCTAAAGGGTATTCCTTGTGTTCTGATGTTTTCCCACTGTCACCTCTCCTATCACTGGGCACGAATACGAAGAGTCTGACCCTCTCATTCTGTCCATTCAGATCATCATTTAAGATCATCATTACACACTGAAGAGATGCCCCGCCCCTTTTCTTCTCCAGAACGAGCAGACCCAGTTCTCTCAGCCTTTCCACATGCGAGATACTCCAGCCCCTTCATTGTGTTTGGCCCTGCAGGGGACATGGACCCTGCAGAGCCGAGTGGCGAGGCAGCTGCCTCTCCTCCCTTGCTGATCACGTTGCACCAGCCACTGTGGCTGCTGGCCCGGAGAACAGAGCTCGTGTGAGGCAGCAGGTGTCTGGTGGGCTGAGACCATCCTCCCCGTGCCGAGAGGGGCAGAGCAGGAATGGGCTGCGCTGGGCACGGCTGGGCTTGGAGAGGCCGGCCTGGACGAGGGCAGGGCTGGGGTGTACAGAGCAGGGCTGCGATGGCTCTCTGCAGGGCAGGGTTGGCCAGGGCAATGCTGGAGAGGGCTGGGCGGGGCAAGAGCATGGCAGAGATGGGGAGAATAGGACAGAGCTGGGCAGAGCTGGACAGGACTGGTGGGGCAAGTATGGGCTGCGTTGGTCAGGGCAAGGCTGGGCAGGGGAGTTCGGGGCTGACCTGGGCAGGGAGGGCAGGACGGCCCCGGCACGCTGATGCTTGCCGGGCGCCCCAGCGCAGCCCCCGCTAGCCGCCGGCACATGGCCACCCCGAGGCGCGGGCGTGCCCCGCCCCGGCGCACCTCACCGTGTATCCCCGCTCCAGCTCGCTCTCCTCGTATCGGAAGGATGGGATGAACACCTCCATGCCGAATCCCCTCAGCGCGGCGGCAGAGCCGCCGCCATCTGCGCGCCCGTCACGTGATCCTCCGTCACGTGACAGGGGCGGGGCGGGAGACTGGCTCGCCCCGCCCCCGCGTTCCCTCGCGCTGCGGGGATGAGGTGGGAGAAGCTTCCTCTGGAAAAAACGTGGTTTAAAACAAAAGGTGCTCGACAGCGTCGGCCTCTTGTTCTGCCAAAGCTGCAGCACTACTGCGGTGCACACAAAAAACGGAGGGGGAAAAAATGACTTCTAGAGGGTTGAATTTATCCACTCCTACAATCACGCCGCAGCTCAAACTTGAATCACAGATTGGTTAAGGTTGGCAGGTACCTCTAGAGATCATCCAGACCAATCCCATGCCAAGGCAGGGTCACGTAGAGCAGGTGACACAGGAACACATTCAGATGGGTTTGGAGAGAGGGAGAGTGGAAGACTCCAGGTCCCCCTGGGCAGCCTATGCCAGTGCTCTGCCACTCTCAGTGTAAAGCTCTTCTTCAGGCTGAGGCGGATTTTCTTTTGCTGTAGTTTATGACTATTACTCTTTGTACTGCTGCTGGGCAGTACTGAAAAGAATCTGCCACCATCCTCTTGGCACCCACCTTTGAGATATTTGTATGGATTGATGAGATCCTCTCAGTCTTCTCCACACGAAACAGGCCCAGCTCCCATCTCTCCTCACAAGAGAGATGCTGCAGATCCCTCATCATCTTTGTGGCCTTCACCAGACCCTCTTATGTTGTACCTTATCTTTCTTGTACCAAGACTAGAATTGAACACAAGACTCCAGATGTAGGGCCATTGGAGCTCCTTCCACTTGCTGGCCACACTCTTCCTGATGCACTCCAGGCATCACTGGCCCTCCTGGCCACAAGGGCACTTGCTGTCCATGGTTCTCCTCCACAGAGCTGCCCTCCAGTAGGTCAGCCCCCAGCCTGTGCTGGCACTTGAGGTTATTCCTCCCCAGGTGCAAGACCCTACATTTACCCTTACTGAACCTCATACGGTTTCTTACCACTCAACTCTGCAGATTACCAAGCCCACTGAATGGAAGCAAAGCTTTCTGCTATGACTAGGTCAGTCAACAAACAAATGCAGCACCTTTAGTAGTGCCTGTTGTGAACAGACGTGAAATTGAGATAGTAGGGAAAAAAACAACCTGGCACTAAGGAAAGTTTCCTGTGCTGTGTGTGCTCCTGAGAAGCTACCTCTCAACATTGTTATTTAGCAGAGAAAACTGTACCATTTCAGAGAAGTGTAGATGATTTCTTGCCACTGGAGAAATTAAATAAGACTCCAAAATAAGCATCTGTTTTGACAGCTTAAGGAGTAATAGAGGCAGAAACAGAAGGTCTGTTAGGAGACCGTGCTGTTAGGCGGCCATGCTGTTGGTACAGGCTTTGACTTCACATAAATTTGCTAACTCCGAGCTTCAAACCATTTGGAAGCACTGCAAAATGTCAACAAACTGCTACTGAATTAGATGGTAGTATCTTAGAACTCACCTTTAGGGTCTGGAGAGTCTTAGGCATTACCTGAGACAATCTCAGACTCTCACTGATGTTTTAGTAGTGTTTTCATGGTAGCTACCATGATAAATCTATGACCATAGAAGGTTTGATCTTCATAAGTAGACTGAAGTATGAAAATATAATTCAAAAATGGGAAGAAAACAAATTTATCCAATGTCTGTGATTTATGCTATCGGCGTTTTGCAATTTCTTTTGAAAACTAACTTGTTTCCATCTAGATAATAGCACTGGGGAGGGAGAGGGGAACATTACAAGCTCCTTTTTTCTCTATTTATTTTACTGAAAGGTAAATTTAATTATATTTTGCTCTAAATAACGTACTGTGACCTTGAAGGATGCAATACAAAGTAGGCACCGTTTCACTTATACCAAGAAGACTTAAGCAAACTAACACTATTTTACTTGGCTAAACTAAAGCAAAGTAGCAAACCAAAAATTTTAAAAAATTACCTGAAATCAAAGCCAGATATTCCTCAAGCATCTGTTTCTGCACAACACTGCTCCCAGGCCAGTGTCCTCAACTGCTGACAAGCAGGACAGTCCCAGCACTGCTCCATGGTAGTGGTGACAAAAACAGTGTTTCCAGCCCCTTTGTGCTCTCCATCATGCCCTTTGACTGAAAGGTCTGTACCCAACAAACCACCTTCTGATAAAGATATTAAAATAATCCCAAGGAAAGACTAGCCATATAATAATAGTTTTATCACTCTAGGAAATGTAGGCATACTAGGTAATAATTACCATTATTACTTTCTATTATCATTACATTATTTTCTATTATTACTTACTATTATCATTATAATTACTTTCTGTTTAAAAATCCAGTCTTTAGGCATTGTTTCTGTTCTCCCCACAATAAAATAACAGAGGGATGTCTTAGGACACTACTTGTGCCATAATGCATTTACTCTGAGAAGTCAGTAGAAGAATTTCATAGGAACACTGTCTGTGGCTGTTTGCAACCTAATAAGCAATAATTTTGAAAAGCTACTTTTATTCTTAATATCATATTAACAAAGAAAAGTTTTAGACATTAATCTGGCTTCAAATTCAATAGAATCTAATGGAACTTTTGACTGTGCATCAGCCAAGAGGAACAAGGAAGATTACATGGTGAACTGATTTCAAATACGTCAATATGTTTTGGAATGTTAAATACTTAATTTACACAATATATCATCATTAGTTGGCTAATCTTTAAAGTTAAATCTGAAGAAGAAAAAAAAAAAAAAAAAAGGATTTCTCCCCATGGCTGGCTGGCCAAGGATTGTCTTTCTGTCTAATACACTGAGGATCAAAAATTTAAGAAACGTTAGTTCATAGACTGCTATCAAAATGTGTTCAAAACCACCCAGGTCTTTGAAAGCTAACTGCACAGCTGTTACAATGCTTTCCCAAAAAAACAAAGGTGAATATACTTCAAATGTAGCTTGACTTGAACTGCCATAACATGTATTAAAATGATATTAGTAATCCTAAAAGCAAAACTGTAAAATGGTTGAACTCTGCTGGTAATAGTGACATAGACTGTCTTCAAATTCATCTGTTGGGCAGACTCTCAAAACTAGTCTAGGAAGTGTTGGTCTTCACTGCTGGGTGTTGTTGCAGGTATCAATACTTTGGGTTATATTCTTAAATCATCTGGATCCAGAATGTGAAATAAATTAATAATATACTCCCTCCAGCTGTAACTGTTCCCTGTCATCAGATCCTACCTAACCTTTCATGATTACAAAACTAGGAATCATCAAACCGCCCCTTTGCTGGCCATTTCTCTATTTCTTTTTTCCCAAAATAATCACTGTGCAATTTCTCATGCAGGGAGGGAGAATTTAACATTCATCATGTTAGAATGATTCATAGGAGAGAAAAAGGAATAATTACAAGAAAATCTGAAAGATGACTTTCCACTAATTCTCATGATTCAAGGACTTTCTGAATGGCTGGTTTCCATTATAGAAGTAGGCAAAGAAACCCACAGAAAAATTCTAATCTAAAGGATATGTAAAATACACATCAAAACAAGAGGCCAGATAAAAAAAAAGACAGTCCTTAATTAGACCACAACCTAAGTTTTTCAGTTTTTCAATTGCTACAAATCTTGTTTTAAGTCAACTCACAAAATTCAGCGAGGTTTAGTGCTAGTCTTTTCTTGCCCTACCATTTCCATTGCATATTTAACTTTAGTTTGTATGCGAATATCCTGCTAGGACAGATCTGCCTACCTTACTTTGTGTATTTTTCTTTCTTAATGACAGAAAAAAGATTTGGATTATGTTATAAACATCCCCTTTATTAATCATTTCCTCATTGATCTGGGGTGGGGGAAGGGAAGGAATGAATTTACCAGTAAAGTCAAAAGATTACTAGTAAGTTACTACCATTGCAATTTACTACCATTGATTCAACTATGGAAGACAAGAATTTTTTTTTCAAAAGGAAGAATCGTCTCAGCAAGTAACAAGTAACATTCTGAACAACCTGAAAATGCAGCTTCAAACTTGATAAAATATTGCCCATTTTTCTCGTTTGTAATGGACTCATATTTTGCCACAAATTATTATATAGCCTGTTCTACTCCAAAGTGGAAGGAGAGAAAAAAATATAACCCCAAAGGGGTTTTTCTCCTACTTTGTTTTTATTTGTTTATTTGTTTTTAAGACAATCATTTCACTGTACACATAATTTTAGTGGATGTTGGCTGTTCACTTAAATGTACAGGATCTACCAGCCAGCAGCTCATCTCCACAATTTGAAAGAAACTGACATATTTGGGGCATGAACTCCAAAGATGCTGAAACAAACTCCCATATGAGGCTTTCATAGGGAAATAACTTAGGAGAGGTAAAAGAAAGAATAATTGGTAGGGAAGCAGAATATTCTGTTTTAAAAGGGACGGCAATGAAAAAATTACAGCCTTACTGTACACTGAACATCAGTTTAAGAATGAAATAACAATATCTTCAATTTGAGCCACTTAATGTAGTATATATTTAAATTAAAAAGGACCATGGACATGATGAATAGAAGAATTTGTTGTAAATATGTGCATTGTATTTTAATCTAAAAGGTAAAGTAGAATTCAGTAGCACTTTGTCTTTCATACAGTATTCCAAATGCAGTTCATAATTTTGCAAACATTTACATTTTGCTCATGCTAGTGATTCTTCAGTGGCACAATGGGTTTTAGTTTTAATGAAATAACACACTTAAATTTAGTATAACATCTAGTAGTGAAGTCCACAGAGGAAAGAGTTCAGTAATACCTCCATTCACTTGGGTTGAGAAACATTTGCTAATATGGATGTTAATTGCACAAAGAAAGACAGTAACCAAACCTCCGATCTTCACAATGCAGGGCAAGATAAACAAAATAAATTTCCAGATCACAGGATATTCTGAGTTGAAAGGGACCCACAAAGATCATCAAGTACAACTCTTAAATTAATCACCCATCTGGGACCTGAACCCAGAGTCTTGGCATTATCAGCCAGCTAAGCCAATCTCAGGATCATTAACAGCTTCTTGAAACAAGGAGAGCTCTATGCTAGCCAAATGTGACAGCTGATCTGGATCTTCTGTTCAAACTAACCTTGTGATGCAAAAAAAAACAACCCCTAAAATCTTTTGTATTAGCAGCCAACCCTGTATGACAGCGAACTCCAGAAATCCTTTTGTTCCCTAAAAGGCTTCTGGTTTTAAGAAAAAAACTTGCACAACTCATTCTTGTTTTCAGTTGACTGGTATAGACAGCCACACCAATCCTTGATAGCAGACTTTCTCTTTCTCCTGTCACAAAGAAAACTGATCCATCATTCAAATGAATTCTAACTCTGATAGAAGCAAAAAGAGACCAAGAGCTAAGAAAGCTGGACAAACCACCCACAGAAAAAAGATTGTGAAAGGATATGTTCACCCATTCACCATCACTCTGCATGTCCAAACTGAGTATTTTAGTTCCGGAAGTTATAATTTTCAGTGTGAGCAGTATATATCTGAAGTTTAATACTGAGCTGTTGGTCAATTTTCATTAGCTGCATGCAAGCCAACATTAAGTACATTGCAACACTTAACAGTGCTATGCCTAGATCCATTTGTTCATCATAAAACTCCTGATACCTAAGCTCTTCAAAGGGCAGTTTTAAGATTAATGACTGAACAAACACTGATGCATAAGGTATTACTAGATTTAGGTTTTAGTGTTTGATCATTTAAAAATAAGCTTGATTTAGGCTTGATAAATTTTGATGGGTTTTTTTCTGTTCTAGTTTCCTTGAAAACTCCTAAAAATACTGAGTCAAGAAAAGTATGTAGAGAAACAATAGCAAACACTAATCTGTCAAGTTTACACTAACTTTGTTGTAAAAATAGAGTATGACCTTACAGTTGAATGGATGTTTCCATTCTGTCCAGAATGGCTTCTTTATATTTATGGCTTCTTTATATATGATGCCAAACAATACAAATTCATGGCTTTATCCTGCAGTCTTATGATTAGCTGAAAGCAACCGCTTCTCTTGGTTTTTTATTTGATCAGTATTTGCCTAAAATTTGTTAACATTAATACCGTCCATTAATACTAATCAACAAGCTCAGTATTTCATTAAAATGACAGGACAGCATTTCTTATGTTAATATTGTGTATTTCAGAAAATTTTTTACCTGCTCTGATTTCTTGCAAAAGGTATAACCCGTCCCTTCAAATGTATTTTCTACTCAAGAAACTTCAAACAGAATGCTGGCTCTTACAACTAAGAGGCACTCAGCTGAATTATCCACTTTTCCTCCTCAATTATTACCAGACTTATTGCAAGATTTTTTTTTTTTATTTTTGTATACTGACACCACTGAATACAATTGATGCAATGTATC
The DNA here is from genome assembly GCF_001522545.3 of Parus major. Classification (NCBI taxonomy): domain Eukaryota; kingdom Metazoa; phylum Chordata; class Aves; order Passeriformes; family Paridae; genus Parus; species Parus major. The sequence goes on along the minus strand of NC_031799.1, from coordinate 55,140,092 downwards.
AGTCCAGTAGAATTTGATCATGCAGATGAGTTTAACTCTGCAGAAGCTTTGTAAACACTTGAAGGAAATTTTAGTTTACAACTATCTGTTGCCCAAACATGAGTCCTTTGACCCTATGACTATTAACATAGAAGACTTTGCTAAGGCAGTGATAATTCCAAGTGAAAAGAACACCTGTAATGAAGGGATTCAGAATTAAAAAACAGAAGAGTTTACCACAGATAATTGTTCGTGGATCTTTAATACCTTTTCCAGCACTCATTGCTAAATATTTGGTCAGCCCTGGATACATCTTAATTTGTTCTAAAAGGTACTCCTAAGAACACCATTAATTATCTACAGACAGAAGCCCAGAGTGTTTAATGTTTCACAAGGTACATCCCTTTATTATTGTAATCACAAAAACATGATTTTGTACAGGAATGTTTAAGTGAACATTAATCAATGCAATTAAATTTGTTACATAAAGATCAGGTAAACATACTACGGAACAATGTGTTGTAGAGAACAAAAATATCAGCTTTCTGGCCTTGCAGTGCACATTTCAGTGCAAGTATTATGACACAACAGTGTTCAATTCAGCAATGTCTTGCAGAACATCATGCCACAGTCCACTTTGAAGAGGGTCAGGACATGCAGCTTGTTAATAAAATGCTGTGGTATATAAAAAAAGCCACATGTTAATTAATACAATATATAGTGGTTTATTTGGATGATTAAAAGTGATTTCACCATGGAATTTAGTTTTATCCAGGACAAACATCCAGAGTGTCTTGTCATTTGGAATATTCTTCTTTTAGGCAATGGCTTTGGCTTCAGGTAGGAATGCCTCCCAGTATTTTATTAGCTTGAAGAGAAGGGAAAATCAGTCATTAAGTACTAAATGTTGGAAAACACAATGCATACCTACCTCTTCTTGCAGTAAACTTGCCTCCACGAGACAAAGTAAGAATGTAGGTGCTTATTTCATTAATATTTTTATATAGTGCGAGAAAAAACACAAGTAATGAATATACAAATCTGCTCATAGCTAAAGATACATTGCCACATGTTGAATACAATGTTATAGAATACAATTTTACAGACTTTTTTAAAAGATCACTTAATTTTACTGCTAAAGATACAGCTTTTTGGTTTTTGTTAAATTAAACAAAGCTGGAAGGCTGTATTCCTGCCATGAAGAGAAGAAAGAGTCCAGACTTTTTTTAGTAACGAGATCTATTTCTCAGACACTAAAAACTGTTTTAATGCTTTCCAATATTCAATAATAAATCATACTTTTAAAAAAGAACAATAAATATTTAAGAATCCAAGTTTCTTCAGTAAGCATAAGTACATACTCATTAAAATTTACTCCAATCTCTAACTGAAAATGTTAATTCAGTCTGAGAAGATGACAAGACCCACTGCTTGCCCATATCCCTAAGGGAGCTTCTCCACTGCTTCCCTGAACTACAGTTCTGCAAGGGCTGGGAAACTGCAATCATCATGTCATTCACCAATACATCTAGTTAGCTACAGATTAGTAGCTCTTAATGTTTCAGAAACTCCTGTGCTTAAAGCCCAACTTTTTACTGCTAACCTAATACAGAATGTATTATTTATTAACTTGTACAAAGCTTAAAATATATCTTACCTGCTGTTGTGTTTGCACTAACGACTCTAAGTACTCGATAATAACAGTTTTAAAGTCTTTCACTCGTTCCTTCTGTTAATAAATAAATTATGGCATATTAACTTCTTAATAAATTTTACTTGCAATGTCAGTATTATCTACAGTAGAAATGTCATTTACTTGGACAAAATTATACATGCCTCAAATCTTCCCACTTCTTTGCGAATGGTTTTGGAGATCTGTTCAAAATCTTTTTCCCCTTGCTGAACTTTTGTCTCCCACTGGCAAAGGAAAGACATACAGAGGTAAGATTTTGTGTTGTCTACCCGTATCTGAACTTTTTTAGCACATTGATAGTCAAGAGCTAAAAGGACTTATTTGATTGTTTTGGCCTATTTAAAAGAAAACCTTACAATAACAATTTCAAATTTATGTTATAGGATGTCATCAGATCAGTTACAACAAAGGTATCTTTAAGGCAATGCAATCTGTAGATAAAATGTAAAAACATCTTAGTACTGCTATTAAGAACAATTAACAGCACTTAAAATATTCTTTAGAAAACAAAATTTATCTCAAAGGCTTTACTTACTATTCCCTTTACAAACTCCATACAAAGGAACCTAAACCTGTCCAATCAAGCTTGGAAGAGTCTCAAGTTAGTTCCCCATACTTTTCTAATTCCAGAAGAGATGAGTAAATCTTCATCTCTGTGTCTGGTCAAGTACTTGATTATCGCTATCATATTTCTGTTGCAAATAACAAGCTACTGAGGAGGTGTTTATATGCTTTCCAAAGCACAAGCCTGCTTTTTCAGTGGCACCTGTTTTCATAGAAGGCTGGAATAGAAACCTTACTGCAGATAAGATGATCACTACAGGAAAATTCAGAGCAAGAGATGTTTCTTATGGGGTTTTGCCATATTTGGAGCATTGCATTCATGTAACATATGACACTAGGTTGTTTCTCCTCTGTTTCTGCGAAAAGGCATCCAGCTAGACAGGAAGGGATGATCGTCATCTACACTGCCCTGTAGCTGTTTTTACACACCTATTACACTGTTAAATTTAAGCTAGCTGTGTAGATTAACTGAGAGCCCCCACAGCAGGCTAGCAGTTCTTTGAAATGCAATTGTATCTGCTCATCTCAACATATTAACTGAGAACAAATACATTCAGTAACATTTATCTTCATCAGAAAAAAAGCAGCAGGCAAGCAACATGCTTCAGTGTAGCATATTCCTGTTAGCAATCCAGGGGCACTACTTACTCACAAAAAGCATTTTGTGATGCAATGTCAAGTTTCTACTGTGATATGAGATAAATACCATCTGTGTTCCAATAAACATATTAATCTCCATATTTATATTCTTATACGCTTATGTTTAGCTCCCTGACTGCCCTTTCAGATATACACAATGAAGCTATTTACTGAGTCATGATAGTATCTTCTTCATGGAAAATCATCCTAAAGAGTTAGCCAGTAACTGAAATGGTATAAAACACAGCTAAGGAAAAATAGATTGTGATTGCCCATACGTTTCTACCCCATCCAGAGGTGCCTCAGATTTCTGTGAAAGCTTCTACAGGCATAATGAACTCAACATTTCAGTTTCATCATGCCCAAATCTCAGGTCTATGTGAATTATCACTGGGTAATAGTTTGCCATTTTATAGTATCTGACGAGGAGAAATTTCTCATTCAATAAGGTATCTCTAGGACTGTCCTTTGTCCTTTATCCACAAGAAACAACTAAGTCATGGATGATGCTCAAGCTGCTTAGGCTTCCATTTTACAATTCCTCTGCCAGAGGGTCCACTATTACTGAATGCAGCAACTCTGAATACATTTCAGTGGCAGTAAACTTTCAACTGGCACATTTAATCTGTGGGCTTACTACAAACATTCTCTAATTATCCAATAATGCAGGAAAAATAATTCCTTCAGAAAAAAGTAATTACTTTAACATTGGGACTGGAAAAGGATTACTATTTCCCCACTACAACCAGTAATCAGGAAATTAATTGTGCATGGATGGGTGACATAAGGAGAGGCAATCAACAAGAATGTGGTCACTCAAGAGTAACTGTAGGTTTCCTCAGAAAACAAAGGACTTTAAGGGAAAGAAAATCAAGTTAATGAGTTATTTCAATACTGTATGTGAAATATACCAAAGGGCAAAAAGAAGAAAGGAGCATGTGGTTAGTGACCAATGAGGAAGCCAAACAAAACAACTGTACAAAAGAGCTTGAAATCTGCAATAACGTTCTTCCATTATTTAATGGGAGAGCACTAGAGCATACTTAGAATGCATTAGTGTTAAATAATTAAGTTTTCCTACCTCTTCAATTTCCTTAGTGAAGCATGATAGAAAAAGTGTATAAATTATGACACTTCAACATGTTAGATTTATTTTTACTGAAATTACACCATATATACATGCACATATATATGGGTAGAAAAGCTGCATATTTAAGCAAAACATGGGAATAGTTCTCTATTAGTTGTCTTTGCTGGATTTACCCATCATCTTAGCTTTAGAAACCAAGAGATGCTTCTCTGCCTATCCAAGTGAGCTGTTTAACAGTTAAAGCATTAACTTGTCCATGTTCCCTCCCTCCAATCTCCCAGACTCTGTAGAGACAGTATTAACTGTCTTACAGATCTTACAATGAGTAAAAATTGCACACATTAAGTGTTTTAAGAAAATTCCTCTTAAAAATTTCAGTAAATATGGGAAACAGCAAGTAAGTGATTTGTAAACAAAAATGGTATAAAGCAGCATTAATGCAGAATGAATGAGCCAATGCAGAAAATCTGACCTCCAAAATAATGTTTGATAACATTACCTCTTTTATCTCATCTTTAGCTTGCTGTAATTTATCAGGTTTGTTGGCAAGTTGGAGCTTTGCTTCAGCTTCACGTTTTTTTTGTAAAGTGACCTGAGCATCTTGCCACTTCTGCCAGCATTTCATTCGATGGTCAAACACACCCTGTAAGAATAGACAAACTTATTAAACAATTAGAATTGTTAGAGATATCTAAATTCCCAGTAGGCAAAAATAATTCTGGGATCAAGCTAGAACAACTAGTATACTCAAAGAAACTTTAGTGTATCTACCATCTATCACATTTCACTTGACATCATGCTTGCACAGTTCAATACCCTCTACAAATAACAGGCTATTCAAGAACCCTTTTCAGAGCAGACATTTCAGTGCTCCAAATAATTTTATGGCCCTCATTTTATCAAAACACTACCAAAACAACGACTATGAAGTGCTCTATTAGGCAGACTATTCTCTAAATGCAGATTCCAGCAATCATGCATATAGATTACATGCATTTTCAGCAACACGTTTATATTAGCAATGGACAAAGGCAGCAGAGATAAAGTACACATATAAAAAAAAAATTAAAAGAGAAACAAAGTCAAAAGAAAAATAACTTCCAACAACTTGGCAAGTTCAAAGGTATTTCTGGACAGAATTCACAGACACCTGTTTTCATGTCTAAACCTTATCATGCTGTGCAGCATAGCTTACACTTAAATTGAACATTTTCTTTAATGAGATGTAGATCTGCAAATTGTGGTTTTTTATTTAAAAACGTCTATCTACCAAATATAGAATGCCAAATTATGTTCTTCCACATTTATGTATGCTTACTGTAACAGTAAGTAATCTGAAATAAACAGATGCAGTATGCTTATACACAATACAGGATCCCCAAATACTATATACAATCAGTATTGCTCAAAGCAGATTTGCACTTTCTCTGGATCTTACCACTCTATTCACATTTTTGATCACAGACATTTTTATCACTGGAGTAATTCATGAATGCTTTCACTTTACCCTGCTAGAACATCAGGCAAAAACTTAATTGTGTTACATGGGCAAATGCACAAATTAATTTACCCTAAACCTATAAGCTGAGGAATGTGACTTTAAACACTAAATAAGTAGTTTTCCTAATATTACTCACTTTTACTGCAGCAATCAGACGAATGTAGTCACCAAGCAGTTCTGAGAACACATAGAAATCAGCAAAAGCTTGCTCTTGATGCAACTGATCTATCTTCTCCTCAACCTCTGCAAGCTGAGACAAAGCTCTAGATAGAGCAGTGTGGTCCTCCGAGTTACCTAGCATGGCAGCACTTTTAGCAAAGGCCGCAGTGTTGGCTGAAAGCTCTGAAACACAGGAATAATGTTCACCATGATTTAGTTAATTTGTTATATTACTCTGCAGTATAAATCAGTGGAGCAGAGGTTTAACTTCACAACTCAAAAAAAGCTAAAGATCACAGTAAGATACACAAGAACATCACAATGAAACCACATTTAGGAAAAAGACTCCTGTGCAAAAAAACTCTCAATCAGTAAGTGGTTTGCTAACCCTGTCAATGTCCTGCTTACTCTGTCCAGCAAAATACATGAAAAAAAAGAAGCCACTTCAGTATTATCCAATTGCCTACTTCAAAGAAAATGCAAACCCACAAAACAAAAGTCAAGTCATCTACACAGCAAATTTTCAGAGGTTCAAAAATTTCAACAGGTTTACAGCACATTTTTTCCATTTAGCTCAGCATGGGAAAAAACCCAACCCTTTCACAAAATCACCACTCCCCCGTGAGTGGAATTTATTTCTGTTGGGCTGTTTTAATGACTTTAAGTAACTTTCATGTGTACATACTGTAATGTAGTCACATTCTGATATGCCTTAAAACAAAAAAAACAACCACACCTCATATATCAGCATCAGTGAAAGTGAAGTTTATTAACAAATACTGGTGCAATTGTCCCAAACTATATGTAATCCTGAACAAACTTTAGTTCCATGAAGAATCTTTAATCAAATGTTTGGTCCAAATTACTTCATGTTAGTTTGCAACACTGGTGTTCCTGCAGAACCTTCAGAACACCAGAAGTGATTGCAGAAGGAAGCTGTCTTTAGATATTTAAAACCTTTACAATTTAAACACAACCCTTAGAAAAAACTCAATGAACCAACAGTTCTTCAAATCTATAAGGTGTCAAATCAACAGTAAATAAAGATTTCCATTTTCCATCACTTCTTAAATACTCCTTACACCTGAGGAGAGGTTGCTAAAAATATTCTACTGCAGAGACTAATTCTTGATTAGAATTATGAGAAACTTATTACATCTTCAAGTACTTTTGGAAATGCTCAAAGGTAACACAGTTTTTTTAACACAATACAATATTGTCAGCACACATACAGTCTTCTTGAGCTACAAATTCAAAATTGTGATTTGTTTGGGCTTTTTTCTTGTTTGTTTTGGTTTTTATTATGTTCTTTTTTTTTAATAATCTGATGTAAATCCATCTCTGACAAAAAGCAGATATAAATGTATATTATATAAATGTAATTTATATTACAATATAAACATACAGGCTTTGCTTAAATGTGAAATAAGCAAACAAAAAGCTGATACTCTGTGACTACTTATCTTTCCAGAAAAGTTTACCTTAACAGTAGCTTAAGGGTATATCATTATGCAGACTAAATTAAGAATAAGAAATTCCTATATAAGCACTTAAACTCAGTTAACAGAGCAATACTGAACCAAAAGATGTTTAAATGGATTTATGCAGCCACTTTTTGTTCAGAAAGAAATTACTCTTGCCATGAGACCTAAAGATAAATTTATGGATGTCTACTGTAGTAGAATCACTTGCTAGATGTGATAATGAAACTGTAAGGGAAAAAATATGCTATATCATTATAGTGACTGTGATGTTAAATTGTATGGCATTCATCTGCCTAGCCCAGAAATAGGTTTTGTACCTTTAAAACTTCATCTTAGAGTAATGATAAGTAGAGAAGAAGCACAGAGTCTGTTATCAGAGACTGTACTTGCTCCCCCCACATTCCAGGACAGGGTTTTGACTACAGCACAGACAGACAACAAGAGACAGATTGCCTTGGCTTTTCAGCTAGCCAAAGCAGAGAGGTCTTCCTGGACTGTTTTCTTTCCCTTTTCCTTGAAACAAATCGAACCTGCTCTGGACTGGGGACTCAGGGGAACACCGGGAGCTTGCACCCATGGACTACCGGGAGCCCAGCCTGGGCAGTGGCATTTTCCAGTGCCAGAGGGATTGAAAACAGAGCAAACACCCACAGGAGGGAGACCCTCTAAATTTTGTCATCTCTTCAGAGTGGCGAGAGGTTTTGTGATTTGGTATTGTTCATTTTTGAACAATAATTTTTGAACCGGTTGAGGGGGAGGCGGGAGGAAGGGGACACGTGGGTTTGCTTCCTAGAGGGGGCCCCATTGGAGGTTTTCTCCCAAATTTGCCCTAAATCAGGACAAGACTCTAGGAATGAGAGAGATTCTGGCTGAATTTAAAATTAAAGACAGGTATAAAAAACACTAGAGTAGTTACAATTAGAAAATTTTTGCACTAAAATACATTGTGTAACAAATTTGGTTATGAGTTCTGATATGCTGAGCTCTTGTTTCATCACCGTTTCCTCAGGTTCATATAAAAGTAAAGTTACCTTTTCTGTGGCAGACTAACGCTTCAACACTGGCATGAAGCTTCCTAAGCTGCTGATCCAGATTCTCAAATTGCTGCTGTTTTTCTTCAAACCACTGACAAAAGAAGAAAGAGTCAAGCATTACAAATTAGATTACCAACAACATTTCTGGTTCTAAAGAAGCAAATTATCCAGGTACTTCCAGGGTGGCCAACTGATACAGCTAAGAATTCAAGCCAATAAGGAAATTAATAACCCATTTTCTACTTCTACAGCTTTAAAATGCAATTGTTGAGGCTCATTAATTCATCTCATTATTCAAGCCAAAAAATCAGCTCTTACTGCATCCGATTCATTCATCTTGATTGTCATTTTGTTGACAGCGTCGGCAGCCTTGTTCACCATCCTCAATATTCCTGCTCCACTCAGAGCCTGGGTGTTAACTGCTCTCGGCAGCTGGAATTGAATGACAAATAAGGGCAAAGGGACTGGTTAAAAGGATGGAGGTTTAACTGGGCACAAGGGGGAAAGAAAAGGATATAGTGTTTTCTTTACTCCTGTAAAGTGTTTCAATATAGTGGAATCTAATTTCTCAAATTTACTACTCTATATTCTCAAGAGGAAAACTTAAAAATATAGACTATTTACTTTTCTTCTACATCTTTACATTTAAATGGAAGAAACAAACCACTTGTCCAAAGCTGTTATGAACTAGCCAAATGTCCTAAATGGCCACCTATATGCTACAAAGAACAAACTGCCACTACAGGAACAGAAAAGCTTAGATTTACAACAAATTAGACAAAGGAAATTCTGTTACATGTTTAATTGTAATGCAAGACATGCACTGCATGCTGATAATAAAAAGTTGATGACTTTTTGCTTTTCAATACAAGGCTATAAATGTACCTCAAGTATCAAGAGAACATGTTACCTGCTTAGGTACTGAGAAGTACCTGCACTGAGAAACTCTCAGTTACATTAGAAAACTTTAATTAATATTATTATTCAGGCTAGATTAGATATGCTATACAAGGTGGCCCCTATGTCAGACCATTTACCCTTCTTGTGATGTTTTGTCTGTCAGAAGCATTGACAAACCTACTGTAAGTTATCTATTGATGCTTTTATCAGTAGGGAGGCCTCTGTGACTTATTAATATAACAAAGATACTGACATTAGCCAAAACACAGTTCAGTATTGGAGTGAAACCACTATGCACATTTATAAAGAGATATTATGTATCTTTAACAACAAATTTAATATTGTGAAAGGTACCAGATTAATGGTACAGGTGACTGAAATAGTTATTCACAAAATACCTAGCCGGGCCAGCAGCACTGCCAGCATTTTCACATTATCCTACCAATACACCTCAAGCTGAACTCCTAGTGGCAAGAGAGCTGCTGCTTCTTAGCCAGTTTAATTTTGGATCTTCCTTAACAAGCAGTAACATCAGAACTGAAAAGACCAACTTGCTTGAGAAGTCACTATACAGCAAATAGCTTCTTGTCAATACCACTGTAAGTTTTATCAGAGCTTGAGGCACACCATTATCTAAGTAGCCTCTGCCATTTTATCCCATGAAGGGCACAGTCCAATTGGATTTCATATTAATTTAGGGGATTCGGTCTCAATACAATGTGAATATGTTGCTTGGTAGGCTACCATATCTAGAAATAAATGAAAGAAGAACATAAATACCTCAGAGCTTTCCAAGAATTGTCTCAAATCTGGATCCTGTAGCAAGGTTGGGTGCTTTACTGTTCGTTGTAGATACCTATGATTTTAAAAATTAAATTTTTTAGGTAACAGAACAGTTTTAATGTGCCTGACTGAACATAATGCAGTGGCATGCACTCCATACCACAACATAGCATACTAAAGGTTGGGTAGTGTTTCACAACAAAGTTTGTTTACACCATAATCTCCTTGAGGTGGGGCCTACCATATCTATATGTTGCACAGTTGTAAAATAATATAGTTCTTATTTTAAACAGCTGAGTGAAGACCTACTCCTTTAATAACCAATTTATGCCAGAAAAAAAATTAGCTCATTTAAACATTTTTGCACAGTGCAATGGACAGGCTTTTCATCACAGGTAATTCTGGCTGATTTATTTTAGAATTATAGGAAATCTTGGACAAATAACTTGATTATGGTCTAGGTATAAACTATTTATATGCTGCATAGACTATAGCCTTCAATCCATTTAGTTCTAAAAGACACACACAAGTAAAATTCAATGCAACTCCTTTTTTTTTTCTGCACTTCTGCTTAGACTTCAAGTGTAATTTTTTTATCCACCCTCCATTAGGTATGGCTACCAGATCCTCATCTGGTTTTTACTCAAGCAAGTACGGATTGCAGTAAAACTATCTTACACATTAGATTGCTAAACTTTTTTCATTGCTCCATACTCTGTATGAAGTACAAGTTAAGGTTAACGTGGCAGTATACCAGGGATGGAACCCTTCCTGACAAAGATAGTTGAACAGTATCAGCTGTATATCAGTACTGGGTGACAGAGATCCAATATCTCTTATGCCAAAATTCAGCAAGTCACATCAATGTCATCGATGCACATCATCAGAAGCCCATTTTACTTTGAAGTGATTGATGGTCTCTTCACCTACCTTCTGGCCCAACAGCTGATTTGCTATGGAACAAATACATTGCTGTAAGTGACTAAATTCCTTCCACCCAAACTGTCTACAGAAGCTGGCAATGGTAGTTTTATTTACTGATCCCCTGCAATCTTAATCTTAGGTCTGAAACAAGTTAGCTATAACAATTTTTACGAATAGGGCTACTCTTCCTGTCATTAGTGGGAACTATTTAATTTCTACACAGAAATTTGACAGTTGTATACAGTTGCCAGGATTCATATAAGTACAGATCACCAGTGCTGCAATTACAGAACCCATACAGTGTACAAGTAATTCTGAGCCTAAATAAATTTTAGATATACACATTACCTTTCTAGAGCTGCTCTTCTTTTCTCTACAAATTCAGTAGATGAAGAATCTTCTTTGCCTACTTTAACCTTGGTCATGCCTTGAAGGAAACAGCATCATATTGATTTTATTTTATCAGAGATATATCATTAACATAACTGATGTGATTAGAATGTAAGACTCACCTAAGTTTACATATTTAAATCAAATTACAATGAAAAACACCACATAGGAACATAAAAAAAAATCACACTGCATGCTACATGGTTTTGTGGAAGTAGCTCTGTGAAATAGTCAGTTTCCTGTAACATATCAATTGTGGCTAATAGGTAAGTAAAACTAGGTTGATTTGCATTTATGTAAACAATCTAAATGCTGATCAGTCTTACTGGCAACTCATGTCCAGAAAAAGAAAACAGCCATATAAAGCAGAATACAAAAATGTCCTCAGGTTGTAAGCCTACTCACTGGTAAGCTTATTACCACTATTTTCATTCTACTATTTTTTCTTTTGAGCTCTAAAACTAATAGGTTTTTAATCAACTAACTCAAACTAACAAGTTCTGAAAATTCTGGACTGAATTGCATGGAGAATAAAATCAGTAGAATAAAACGTATGCAGCCTTACAATGCTTTCTCTGACCATGACAATAGTGGCAACCAGTTATTGATGTGTCATGGCATGGGAAATACATTCAACCTCAGCAAGAGAAGAACTCTAAAACAGTCAGACTGAAGTCACTATTTTTCATGCTAAAGATCTAAACTCAGAGTTTAACAAACTGAGTCCCATCAAAAACACTATGAAACAAACACTGGACATAAATAATTCTTCTTATTTCCTAAAAAACAGGAAAGTATTTTATTATGCAGTCCAGACATCTGATTTCTAGCTGTAGTATATTTCTTATCTATTACTTTTTTCTTCAGCTAGAAGTTTTGAGATTCTGACTATGTACTCATTAATCTGCTAGGTCAACAGTTCCCTAAGTTCCTCCCCCAATCTCCCTTCTGGTCTCAGAAGTCTCACAAAGTATAACCCTGGAGGAAACAAGCATCAAAGCCTTACAGGAACAAGAAGGAACTCTTAACCTCTCAGTGAAACCTTAGTTTTTCTCTCCTCTGCAACATGCTGAAAATAAATCTGATAAGTTTTTTTTTTTCCAGAAGTATTGTCACAGCATAATGTAACTAAATCCATAAATTTGTCTGTAAAATTGAGTATGCCTTCAAATACAAGGATTAAAGTATTCAAGGGAAGTTGAGGTAATCCACATGCCTCACTTTTTTACATTACAATATTACTATATAATAATATTTTACTGTAGAAAGGAGGGTATCCTGTGGCTTAATACAAAAGAGCCTTCATAGCTGAACTTTGAACAGAAGTTCATAGGGAAAAACTGAATACACAAACAAATGACATATATTAGGAATTCCTACCCTGTAATAATGACAGTTATTTTTAAATATCTTGCCAGATTTCTTTCTCCGCTAATATATGCCTATTTAAATGAAAGTGCAAAGACTGTTTCTGTAGACCAAGCACTCCTCTAACCCTTTACAGGAAAAGATCTGTGACATAACAGATTATTTTCTTTAAAAATGAAAATGTGATTTTTCATACACACTAATGTAAATAGTGAGGTACCTTAATGAATAACCAACTCCAGCTCAAAATTGACTCATTTCTATCCTTTTTTTCCACAGTCAGTAATTGATGGACTTGAATTTGTAGCTAAGATCTAAAATTCCAGCCCCTACCACTCATCAACACAGTAAAACTGTAGTTTAAAACTCTAGGTGTTACCAACAGTGTAACAGAATGAACAGACCAGGACTGTTTTACAACACACAATGCATAACACTGAATGTATGACATTATTTATTAAGACTTTAAACATCAACATGCGTAATATTAAGAGTATGTCATCTTACTTTCAGCTGTTTTGTAAGCTCTCTGCTTTAAGATGCTTTATTTCAAAACAGACTAGAATCAATTCCTTCTTTTCTCCAGAATTGGAAATGTACTGACTACATGCTCTTAAACAGAATTAACACCTGTGAGGTTCAACTTTAAACAGGGAGTGTCATGCTTGTTTGAAAATATCCAACACAGTCTGAGTTTTCCCAACCTACCTGCCGCATAAAGTCTCTACACAAGGCTTTGAAGTGCCAGCCAGTGCTTGCCTGCACTGCAGTAAGTCCCACCATTTTACTGTCTTCCAGGTGTGTAAACTTTTATGCTGGGTTTACTCAAGTGGTAGCTGAAATCCAGTCTAAGCTGAACTTGACTGTGATGCAAGCACTACATTTTCAAGTAAACGCACACTGTCATAAATGCCTTAAATGTTGTATAATCCAAAGGACATGATCAGAAGCCTCATTCCATTTTCATAAGCCTTGTTAGCATTTGGAATTAGACTTATTTTTGTTATAGGAAAAACTGATTATTACAGAATTACCCATAAATTTCAAGAACTACCAAAGATTCAGGTCAAATTTTTTAGTCTCACAGGCTTAAAAAACAGAGTTCTTTTTTTTTCATGAGTAAAATAATGAATTTTCCAAGCCTTCTGCTGCCTACATCTATTCAATCTGCCTACTCCTACATGGAAAACTTACATGAAAAACTGCTGCTTTGATTTTCTTTACAGACTAAAATAGTGAAAAGAAGTCTTGCCATTGCCTACATATCAAACAACAACCTAAATTCAAGTCACTTATTTATATGAGTAAGACAGAAGTCTTTAACAGGCTTTACTGTTTTAAATATTTACCTATTTTGAAAGAACCTCTCCTACTTAGATATCACAAAATTGAAGTTGTTTTAATGCTGCAGGCATGCTTCTTAGCTCACGGAGAAAGGATCTGATCCTTTAAGGAATTCAAGTCAAAAGTCATTTTTTGCATAAAAGCGTTGCAAAATTTATGAGGTTTTGCATTCAACCATGATCAAAAGAAACAAACAGAAGTATCAGAGACCTGGAGTATGTATGAAGCTCTATATATTGCAGGCAATTGGTAACAGCTCAATGTAAAAATAAACTTTCTTTCAACATCCTTGTTTTGTTAGACTAATCAGCTCTTGAAGAGCAACAACAAAGAAAGACTCATAGATAAGAAACACAAGGCCATGCATTAAGAGATATCCTTCTCATTATCAACACTAGGCTGAGTTAGGAAGAGGTTGTTACATATCTTTCCAATTTAAAATGAACTTTTCTAAAATACAGAACATGAAGAATATTTGGATCACCTGAGAAGAAGCAAGCAGTATTTATGTAGAAGAGTAATTTCTATGCAATACTTAAGTGTCACCTTATTGAAACTGCACTTACCTACAATACTTTTTTCTGGAGCTGGAGGCACAATATAACCAATATGCATGTATTTTGTTGCTAATTTGCTGTGCAGGCCAAGAAAATCACTGAATCTTCTTTTAACAGAGAATTCATTTTTGTGGAATATTGAAAGTGATGTCTTAAAAAAAATAAAATCGTTGTGAATTACTGATCCATCTCAGCTACAATACAAAGTAGTCACAAATTTTTGTTCCACTACCTACCTTTGTTGTTACTCTGTATGCCATATAAGCATTCATGCCATCTCCTGTAAGAGAAGTAAAATACTTATCCCAGGGAAGGTAGTGTAATCCTGCCATATACTTTTTAGTCCAAAATATAAATTAAATAGATTTCCATTTAGATACTAAAAATTGCCAAAGGGAAACTAAAGAGGAAATCAAGCTAAAATCTAAGTATGGTCTTCAAGGAATAAGACAGTCTGCCATCTGAATTTCTAGCTCAAGGAACTTACCAACTTTCTCTGGGTCTGATACATTAATTTCTATATCAAACAAATCTCCATTTGCTTCCTCTTCAATCTAGGAAAAAAACATACCACATTTAACAAGGCAATGGACATCCATGTTATGTATGGGTACAAGGATAAGGATGTAGAGGAGAAAAGGTCAGTAAGTTTGTGTAATTATGAAACATTTCCTGTCTCCAATGTTAATATACTTTCTAATATTGACTGTAATTGCAACAAAAGTTCTTGTGGTGACTTGGTATTGCTAAGTTTACAGTTGGACTCAGTGATCCTGAAGGTCTTTTCCAAACTAAATGGTCCTGTTATTTCAGCTTTAAGCCCTACTGCAAAAGCTTTCAGTACAGCAGACTTAGGGGTCCATTTGTTGTATCACCTACAGTGCCAGCAGACACTGACTCACAACTACTCTCATTTGCAATGCTTCAATGTAGCTCTAATCAAAGGACAGACATTCCTTTTCATTAACAGTATCTGTAGCAGAGGAGCCTGGGAAGGGAAGAGCAACAGAAAAAATTTCCTGATACTTGTCAGAGTTTTATTCTTCCAGCATTTCATAATCTTTCATGTACTATACCCAAGTTTGATAAAAAGAGAGATCTTAAGAAATTCCATGGCAGAAAGGACCGTACCAGGGCTGAAAGGGTGCAAAATCAGACTCAAATGCTAACAGATGGTATCTGGGGAAGTAGACATCATTGAGTCACAGGTAGGTCTTGTTTGCAAATTCACTGTCTAGTAAGAACTGTCTAAAATGAATAGCATTCAGCAATGTCCATGCTTTGACAGAAACACCACATGTACATAGAAATGTTAAGAATACAATTATCCTCAGCTGTTTGTTAGCATGCAGGATAATGCTAAGAACGGCTTGTTTGATTTCCCCATTAAGAACAGCTTCAGAAATACAAGTTGAAACTGTAACATGCTAGCTAAAATTGTTTTACATTAATAACATTTCTCATGTATCAAATTCACAGCTTACATATATTTTTAAAGTATCTATTCTGAAGGAATAGAACTTCTTACTCCTAATACTGAGTATCTCAAACATAATCAGCTCAGTAGTGAATTCTTACAGTATTTTCATGAGTCAAGTTCACACTAAACTTCTTCTGCAAAACAAACAGCAAGGTATAATGCCATGCATCAACATTTAACATTGCCTTTAATTTAACACTGGCATTTTAAAACAAGATAAAACTTAAAAAAAATTCAAATGAAACATTTCCATAGTTTAGAAGTTTACAGCATACCTCTTCTCTGGATCTATCAAAAATCACTGGAGCTGTTACACTTTTTGATTCCATTCTGGGAGCTATTAATGCAGTAGGTGTTACAGGAGTGACTGCAGGAGTAGGTTCTGGTGAAAGTATTGGATCCCTCTCTGGACTGTCCAATGAAACTTCTTCTGTTGCTTCTAGATAAACATTTTGAGTTAGCAACAAATTTTCTGTGCAACACAGATGGATATGCATCACAAAGACAACAAACATGCACAATAAAGAATGATGATAAAAAAAAAACAGCACCCATTTGTGCAAGATAACTTTCTTCAGTACACAGCTAAAACCAGATATCACATTTGGGTTTGTAGTGCAGAATGAATGGGTTAAATGAAGATCAATATTGACTTTTTTTTTTTTTTTTGTATATTGTTCAGTAAAGAGTCTTTTACAGAAGTAAGAAGCCACAAATAATTTCTTTCTGTATGACATATTGTCTACACTAATTAATTTTTTTTTACCACAGAAGCAGCTCTTTTTCATCACCTGTTTTGCACTCTGAACAACAGCTGATTTAGTCATACAGGCTGGTAGCTAAGCAGACTAAGTCATATAACAAAGTTACAAACCATTAATACACCCCCACTCCTGCCAAATACCCCACAAACTGTAAAGTAGCAATATTAGCAGGTGAGACATTAAGATTATCTATAGTTTTTATTTCCACTCTCTGGGGCTTAAAACAGGTCTCTAGAAACTGATTACTTCTTTTAAACTGTGGACAGTTCAGCTGCCTTTAAAGACATTGTAAACCCCTGGTCTACAAATCTCAGTAACTGGTTTTGATCACTGGCAAACTACACATTTCCTGCATACGTAAGAATTCCTGTTCTAGCTCAAATAAATGAACATTGCTGTGTTCTCACTAGACATGCATTTTCAAGAATTACAGTTTCTTAGAAGAGAACATGGACCATAGAACCATTTGATACCAAAATTGATACCATTTGATATCATTTGATACCAAAACTGACTTTCCAATAGACCTCAAGTCCGTTCACAAACTGGACTTCTGTGGGTAGTAATTATCACACAGGTAAAAATTCACTACACCAAAGAAGACATTCATTCTGGCTTGAGGCTATCAAAGTTTTCTGTCATTGTTTTATTTTGGAGCCTATCACACAATTGCTGAGTTTGGAAAGGACTTCTGAAATCATCTAATCTAACCTCTCTGTTCAAGCAGAACTCTAGCTAGAGCAGGCTAAACTGGACCACATCCAGATGAATTTTGAGCATCTCAAAACAGGAGACTCCACCTCTTCCTTGGATCACCTGTGCCAGTGCTTGACCACCCTTACCAACAAGAAAACCCCAAAAGCCAACATCACACCCTCACCCCCACCAAAGACTAACAAACAAAAACATAAGATTGGTCTTATATATGATCTGGTTTTCGGTGTGTAGCCATTGCCTCCTGTTCTGTCTGTGAGCACTACTGAGAAGTCAGAAGAAGTGGCTCCCTCTTCTCCATTCACTACCCTACAGTATTTATACACACTATAGGATCCTCCCCACCCCAAGCCTCTACTCCAGGATGAACAGCACTAGGCTTTCTTATCTCTTATGCTGTACATTTTACAGCCTCAATCATTTTTATGGCCCTGCATTGAAGTAACTTCCAACTGTTCATGTCTCCCTTGCATTGGATAGCACAGACCTGGACTCAGCACTTCAGGTGTGACTTCAGCAGGGCTGAGCCAAGGGGAATGATCAATTCCCCCAGCCCGCTGGCACTACTTTTCCTAATTTCAAATGATAGGTTTTTCATAGTACTTTCAAAATAAAGTTAAAATTAAATATTCTCAATTTTTAATATGCAAGAAGACTCTACAGCCTTTCTTTGAAAATAATTATTTTCACAGCATTGTTTTATTCTTACTACTAAATCTTAAAGAACATAAGCATCTGCTTGCTAATGCTTCCTTTCCTCAAATGCCACAGGAAGGACACTGAGTGTTAAACTAATATGGAATTTTAATTCAAAACCTAAGATCAGGTGGGAAGTCATCCTGAAGCAGTTGTGAAAGAACTTTAAGATTGGCAGAACAAAAACATTTCAACAAGAGTCAGTTTCTCTTCTTTAGTGGTTAACAGCATTCAACATTTATGTTGTACAAATGAATATTTCACAGAAACATTTCATAGAAAAATATGCACATACATATGCAACACAGTGTACTATATACATGATGAAATGTAAAATATAAAATATATACGAAATAAAGCAATTGCACTTCAGTTCTTCCTTTTTTCTATCACTAGCTATATTCCAGCACATTCAAGAAACAAACAATTAAACACCACTATATACTTCTCTGTATCTTCAAATTTTAGACGTTTATAAAACAAGTCACTAAACAAGTAAACAGATTTCTCACTTTCATTAGCTGAAAACAAAATCCTCCTATTTTTCATAGCGCATAACTTCATGAAAAACCTGTGAATTTAATGTAAGAAAGCAGCGCTGCCATCAGATGAAACTGAAGCACACTTCTTTAGGCTTCCTCTATTTCAGACTTGTATCTGCATACTCATTAGTATCATAATGTGACCTAGTTTGTGTATCAAATGAATTCCAAACAGGATTAGCAAATTTTTAAAGCTGCTGCCTGGCATTTCTTTTTTATTTCCCTGAAGCAACTTACCCAGAGAAAATAGTAGCTGTTTGTTTGATAGCAGTAAGTTAGCTATTTTAGGAAGAAAAGAGAATTTATGCCATTCTCCCTCTTGTTACCTCTTACCCAAGGTTTGGCATGCCTCCAGACATTATGCAAATCTAGAAGCATGACATGAAAAAGATAAGGAAGAGGATGATGGGACTGAGTTGGACAGAAGAAGGTTAACGCACTTTTTGTTTAAAACAAAAGTGCTCAAGGATTCTGAAATGAAAAGGAAGCATTAGCTTTATATAAAACAGCATGTTCTAACTTCTAGCTATTTTTCCCCCTCAGAGCACCAGTCTCCAAGTAGTACATGAGCTGAAGGAAATGAAACTAAATGCGTTTCTTCTGATGAACTCTGGCATTTATGCTTCTTACATATATCCCTTTACTTTGAGCAATCAGATAACATGGTCTGATTAAAAGGTTTTATTGATAATTCTTCTGCTTGTTTTGCAGGTGTGTTTTTTTCCCCATGGAGACATTAGTTTGGTAGTTTCTATTAACACTCAAGCACAGGGTTTAATCTCAGGATTACACAGAGCTTGTTTCTTTATTTTTCACCAGCAGTTTTTGTGAACTATCTCAGAAAATGCAAGTTTGCAATTCCTCACCAGCAGCTCACTTCAGCCCCAAGTTATTTTTACTAGTCACACTTCCAAATGTCAGACCTTTAACATCCCGACATAGCTTGAATGATTAAATTGGTTTATTATCTTTGAAAGTTTGCCCATGCGAACATATTAATTTGGCAGTAAACTTAAGTAGAAGCTGTTATGCAGAACTGAGGACTAACTATTAAAAAAAAGGCTTCTCTGGGCACAGCAACATTTCAGAGACTTAACTGAACTAACTGTAAGAATTATTACACCCAAGTCATAGTCCATGGTCTTTATTGTTATACCAGAAGCATAACCTTAATGAGAATAGAAATAGTTTTAACACAACAGTCAGATACTAAAATAACCACCTTCTGACTTCAAAACTGTAGGTTCACAAGCTTTCATGCATTTATTTTTTGCATAATAACTGAACAAAGCAGATTCTAAGAAGCAGCAAGGCATTTGCACAAACTCTCCACATCAGACATGACAACAGCCTGACAGATACTGTCAGCTAGAAGCTTTTCTTTTCAGGTGGGCCTGAAGAATATATCTTGTCTGGATTAGAGAATTATCACCATCTTTTCTGTCTCAAATCCCAAGAAAAAAGCCTAAAGCAAAAAAAAAAAAACAACCCACAAAACTGAACAAGACCAAAACAAAAAATAGCCCAATGAAAACAAACATCACCCCAGCCCCCAACACAGTGACTTTTCCTCATGACACAACAGCTAGACATTTCCATAACATGATCCATTCCCAAACACATTTCAGAGTATAAAAAACAAAGTAACAGGAATCTTCTACCTGACAGAGGAGAGGAAAAATTACAATTTTCCACTTTTTTGAAGAAGGTGACAGAACACTGATAAAACTTCAAAGATGAGTTCACCATCTAGTGAACTTCTATGAAGATCATGTTCCATGAGCACCAGAGGGAGAAGGCACAGACAGGTATGCCCCTCTTGGGCAGTCAATGGCATATTTGTGCAGCTATACACTGAACTTTGGATCAACATTTTGGAAGACCAGTTCAGTATCTAGCTCTTCATTGTGCAATAGCAGGTTATTAACAACCAAGCTTTAAGATATATCTCCAGATTCCTCAAGATACACCTAACATTGCCTCATGACTAACCATTATGATCTCTGTGTATAAGAGCTCTATATGGTAAGATAAACTAAATCTTCTGGCCAAAGAATCAACATAGTGACTTTTATTCTAAGGATGGAAGTTTTTAAGTGGGTTTAGCAAGACACTTTGCTTTGTCACAGAACCAAGAACCACAACAAAGCAGCAAAATTTACTCATCTCCAATGACAGCAGGAAAACTAATTTCTTCCATTTTTGAAACCTTATTTTAATAATTCAGCTATGAGTTGCCGAAGACAAGTTAAAGAATAATTATATTGCACATATTATTCCGTAGCTGTCACATAAACATAATAGCAAAGAGGTTTTAAGCATAATCAAAAAAGAATAAACCATTTCCCAGTTACTGTCCTGCATTAAAACAGTACAGAAAATTTGTACTGCTTCACCTCCCTTTCTATTAGGTTGGAATATGAGGTGGAGCAATGATAAAGTTTTATTAAGTCTACAACAGCTAGAGGGGCGTACCATCACATTTTTTACATGTCTGAAAAACGATAATTATTTCTGACCCTGAAGAATGGCAATGTCTCCATTCAGGAGCCACAAACAGGATTTCCTTCACCTGGATTTTAAAGTGTCTAGTAATTCAATATGAAGAAACAAGCAAAGTTATAAAGCTATGGATTTTCATTTTTTCTCCTCTCCATTTCCTATAAGCTGTGCCAAGTTAAGATTCTTTGGAATTTCAACACATCAAAGAAAAACCCTGTCACACTCACTTTCCTAGAAAGCCAGACTTATGCAATAATGCTGGAAGTAAGAAATCTGGTATCTCATCTTGCCTTTCTCACACTGTTTCTATACTGTCTAGCAAAACAGTCCTAAGAAAGAATAGTTATACTTGTGAGTGCACAATAATGTAAAATAAATGCAACACAGTTTTTCAGAACACCATTTTAGTATGACAGTGACACAAACACAGAAGTTCATGACTTGGGTTAAACTGCATTATAGAGACTTCTTGCTTAGAACAGGAAACTGAAAAACATCGTATTTTATCTCATGCTCCATAAATCACATTTGTTTTTTCCTCTATTTGAGAGTATAAGACACACTCTCTACTATAAATTGAACTTTAAAAGACCAGTCTCAGCTGATGTGGACATGCAGTGTTAGATGCCTTCAGTTCAGTGCTGCAAGCATTTAAGAGAATGTCCTACATGGCAAAACCCAAACTCATTAAGTCAATTCCATGTGTTATTCTCACAGCATTCATTTCAGCTGAAACAATCTGACTGCAAACATTTGTTCCTTCTCTCTGACTCCCCTAAATATTTACTCCAGTCTCCTTTTTTCTTTTCTTAATATTATCCAAAGGAGAACTGGCTTCCTTAAAATATCCACTCCAGATGGCTCTATGGTTATAAAAAGCTGGCTTTATATACTGAAGCTAAATAACCAAACTACTGACTAGAACTAGAAAACTTCATTGCTAAAGCACTTACAGTCTTTGTAAGTTATAATGCAAATCAAACACAGAAAAAAGTAAGATTATCCCTCTATCCTTTATTCCTTTTTTCTCTTAAAACACTTTCAGAGAGGTACTAATCTAGTCAGTGCATTCTAACAGTGTCATGAACAAGTGAGTTCAAATATATGGAAATACAAATTACGTAAGTTTAGAACAGATGTAATGGGCATGCATATATATGCATTTACACAAAATAACCCAGAACTAAAGGTTATAAAGTTTCTTTTGGAATTATTACATTAGCTAATCAATGAAGATGAGATGACTGCATTCAAAGCAGACTGTCAATTGACTAACTCAATATAAAGTAATAGGGAAAATTATAATATTGAGGCATAATATTCAGAACCATCCTATGCACATAATATATTCCAAATATTACACTTCCTTTCTTGAATAGTTAATTTTCTTACAACTCTAATTGACAGCAACAATAACCCATGTTAGAATAGTTGAAAACTGACACTGAAGTAGCAACTGATTTATGAAGCTTTAGAAACAGTCTGTCTATTAACAGATCACTTATCAGAATTTTCACATCTTTTTTTAAAGCATGTGATACTGTTAACTGTCAGAGACACAACCATCCAGTGAAATAATAGGACTGGTTCCATGTGCCAGTTTGTTACCTTTACATTAAAACAGGAGTATTAAGAAGGAAATGCTTGCCATACAATATGAATTATCTCTCTCTTTCATCATTGGAAAAAGGACTATGACAGTTTATGCATGATTATTAAGTAGAAAACAAGATTATTAAGTCATGCATTTCCACACAAATATTTGAACATTTTGAATCACAGAATGATAAAGACTATTCTTACTGTCAGCAGAAGATGTTAGCGACCAGCTCAACACTCCCATACTACACTCTGACAGCATACACCACTGAGAAACTCATATACAAACTTAACTAATAACATTTTTTTCACAAGGGAAAGAACTATACAACACTGTCAAACTATTTATAAGATTTCCTCCCCCTCAGAAAAGCACATTTTTTTCAGTCCAAGGATGAAAGGCTTTGTGCAGGCACACTAGAAGAAAATGGTCATTACCAGCAAAGAGGTCTTCTCTGTCACCATCCAGCATGATTTCTGATGGCTTTGGACCATTGGAGTTTGTGCTGAGGTCTTCTGCAGGAAGACTTGCTGGCTCTGGAGATGAAGGACTTGACTGTTTAAAAAAAAAAAAAAAAAAAAAAAAAATTTTAAAGAGCCAGTTGCCATGTGTCAATATGTAACAATTGTTGCAACATTCTTTCATTGCAAAGAAGCAAAAGATGTACAAAAAGGAAACCCTGTCAGCTATTTCCATTTCCTATTCCTAGCATAGCAACAATGAATAAAAGATACAAGCAAGTCAACAGCTCTTAAAATTTCTTCATTTGAGATAAAGAACAGTCAACAGTTTCTTCAGGTTTAATTAATGTGAAACAAAACCTGGTACAGAATTATGTAGAGTAAGTTTATTAGTAATGCCAAATGTAATTTGATGATTAGGTTTTTCCTGGAAAGGCTTGGATTTTAAATCTGAATTTGTACATACTCAGAAATCAGTAACGAAATCTCCTAGTGCTCTATGATTGAAAAGAATGCATTAATGCCATCCAAATAATATAAGGCTGCTTGGAGCTGTAAGAAATTTTGACAGCTTTGCAACAGGATTACTGCCACAGAGGATCAGAGGATCACATTGTACCATACATAGAAGCTGGGCTTGCCACAGATACAATTATTTAACTCACTGAAGACTAGAACTTGCCATGTTGAAGATACTCAGGGAAATTAAAGCAATATTGAATCTGGGCCACCAAATGAATAGCTTACTTACAAAATAAATACATGCATAATTGAAGATCAGTGCTTCAGTTAGAAAATACCTTTTTTGAAAATGTATCAACTGTGTTTACTGTTTTACTACCAGAAAATTTGCAAAACTCATGTCTCACAACTTCATCCAGGATAGCTAGCTAAGGAGTTTTCAACAACAGCATATTTATTCATGGATGCATGCATGTTTTAAAAAGACACTAGATATTTAAGGCTACACTTCAAAGGACACTGTAAACTAGAAAAGGTTAAAAAAAAAAAAAAAAAGACTGAAAAATACTGAAAAGTCACTGAAAAAGTCTGTCCAGATTGTATTTTCATATTCATAAATAAAGCAGAGGCAAGAGTCCTAACAGAGAGGCCTTCCTTATAACTGGTTTTCTTCCTTCTCCCCCCCACTTTATGTACAGAGCATGGTGTCACATGGTCTGGAATATCCCTTTGGTCAGCTAGTGTACCACTTGTGTCTCCACCCAGCCTTCCGTGCACTCCCAATTTCCTTACCAGTGTGGAAGTACAAACAGCAGAGAAGGCCTTGGCTCTGTGTAAGCCCTGCTCAGCAATAACAAACACATCTCTATATTAACAATGCCGTGCTCAGCACAAATCCAAAACACAGTCTCATTCTAGCCACAGTGAAGAAAATTAACTCTACCCCAGCCAAAATCAGCAGAATCTAATATTTTTGGTTGCAACAATGAACTGATCTGTTCAAATGACAGAAGAGATCACATCTCCTTCCTTTTGCCAGAAGCAGCCACTCCCTGAAAAACTCACATACAACATGGGGAAGCCAGAAACAAACCAAAGTGATGAATAGCAAAAGGAACAGTCTATCAAACTCTTGGCATGATATTGCCCTAGAGCCTGCAAAGAACATCAAAGAAGGAACATTCAGAAACTAGTAAGTAGTTTTTTAGGTAGTAGAGTTTATAACCTTGTAAGGAACCAATCCACTAGTCACATGAACACTTCTCATCTCATATGAAATGAATGCCAAAATGATCCCACAGGAAACAGAGTGCTCTGTGGTAATAAAGGTATATTTGTCCACTCTGTGAAGACTCTGTGAAGCATCATAAGGAGATAAAACTCAACTCTTTCAATTTTATTACGAGACTTGCAACAATTTAGATAAAATGAGGTAAATGCAAGAAAACCACAGCAATTGACATGTTTCAGTTATTTTACAACTGAGAGTATATATGCGTTACACGTAACAGCTGAAGGTTTTAAGCAATTTCACAACTCAGAAGTAGCATATTTCTGTTCTACAGCCAGCACAAGTTCAACACCTTGTATTTCAACTAAAACAGAAGAACATGGAAATGTTTGGTTTCTCAACACTTAAGGTTCAAGAAGTTTAAAGTTTTATCAGCAAAGCAGTTCTTCACTGAAACATCACAGGTTCTCATTCCAAACCAGTTTTGCTGTTAGTCAGCCTTGAACAGCAATGCATTTACATTTTGATAGACTGAATTTTAAGGACACTGGGGGAGTCCCACACTGCCACAGACAAAGAATAGGTTTGTGCTTGTCAAGTCATTGCCATGAAAAACAGCTCTACTACAGACAGTCACAGGGAAGAAAAGCCTTCCCTATAGCACATCAGCTTTCTGCTTTATCACTTAATTATGCTCTTGCATAATGAATGGTGGAAAAGAACACTTGGAGAACACTTACACCTTCAAGCTATTCCCTCAGTCTATCTTCTCAGTTTTATCAGAAGAAGCTATTTTGGTTACTAATGATTATTTTTGACTATACCTGTAGTAGTATAAGCTTCCCTCTTCACCAAGCACAAATTAATGCAAAACCAGCATAACCTGGCTAGTAATCATAAAACTATTCTATCAGACACCAAATTCACTTTGAACACTTAAATCTGATCAACCCACAGCAAAATTTGCATGCCTAAAGTTAGAAGTTAATCAAAGGTCAGAGACATTCCCACTTTAAAGAAAGATACAGATTCCTCTAAGAATGCCTATAAATACATGCCACCAAGTCTCTTTCTGTTCCTGAGACAGGAAAGATCCTCTCCAATGGCACAGCTAAAGAAAGGCAGTATTTCTGCACTGGATACCAAGCTTCATTGCTGCAGTTAGTGGAGCAGTTACAGACAGCTTTCTCCAAATTACGTATGAGAGTAATATGCAAAAGGTGAGGACTCAAACAGACCTTATGAGCACCTCAGAAAGCTGAAGAGCAAAGCTGACCAGAGGGATATCCCACACCTTGTAAAACCGTGCTCAGCAAAGCTATGGTGAAGGAGGATGGAGAGGATATCTGGAGTTACAACATTTGTCTAAATCACCATTACAATTCTCTCTTCCTGCAGATAGTTAAGCACAGGCTTGCCCATGGAAGAGTTGAATAAATTCATTATATTGCTTACACATGGAACTTTTACTCTACCCATTAAATTCTCTTCATCTCTGTCCACTGGTCTTCCCATTTTTACCCTTGCAATTCTTCTCTCCCATGTCATGGGGAGTAATGAATTCCACATGGAAATAAACTCCAACAAGCTGACATGTTAATAAGGTCTTTACTGGTCTATTTATCTTTCTGTGGCTCTTTGGTCCTTTTAAACAGCTGAGTTCTCAGACAAGATGAACTAAGAATGGGATTAAATATATTCACTAAGGGTTGTGACTTTATAAGAAAAAGACAATGTGTAGAAGCATCTTAAAAAATATTCATTGTCTGAACACTGCATCAGCTTGTTCAAGAGTTTTGCAATGAAGTATAATCTCTTCAAAATGGACATAGTCCTCAGGGAACTACAAAAACCCAGCAAGGCACAGCCCTTATGTATCAAAAACTGAGTCAATAATTTCTAATAATCTGATTATTCTGCACAGCCAGAGGGTCAGAAAGTCCATCCAACCTCTCAAAAACCAAAAAAGCACACATGCATGCAAATAATATATTAACCTGTTTCAGTGACAGTCTTCTACAGAAGAGAGCTAAAAGACAAGACCCTAACTTTGCTTTTGTATCTCTACGAAATACTGTTAAAATGGCCAATGAAAATGGCTGCCACAGGAGTTAGTAGTTACTGCAGTGAAAATCCCTGTATAAGACAAGAAATGGAGATAAGACTAACAAAACCCTAATGGCCCAGACAAATAGCACTGCTCTTTAGAAACTTTAAACTTACTCATTGCCAAGGATTCACAAAATGTCACAAATACATCAATTTCCTGAAATGTACACAGCTGTGAAATTTCTGAACAAGTCCTGAGCTGAAGGTGTGGCGAAGCCTACAATAATCAAGATACTTAATGGCCAGGATATCCAGGCTTACAGGACAGTCAGGATCCTGCCTTGTTTTTCTTGAAAACAAGTTTCTGGTAAAATTCTCATGGACCCAATTTACAGTGTCAGTAACAAGCTCAAATTTCTATTCTTCTGTTGCTCGTTACATTTGGAGGCACTAACCAAGTATTTTAGAGCTCTGACTTTTGCAGAAACAAGAAAAAGATCTTGCATTTTCTGCTGGCTGAAATTATAGCTCTAGACATTTGGACATACTCCTTTCTCCTAATAGTACAGTACCCCCCAAACTAGTTCTCTTTGCATGAGCCCCTCCTAGCTTCCTTCAGTCAAAACACAGAAGGCTGACAAAAGGTGGTCATTATAATATTCTAGTTGTTCAGGTTAATCCAGTTCATTGTCTGAAACAGGGTTACAGGAGCTCACAAATAACAGCCTGGGCAGAGATAAAAGACTCAACAGAAGGACAGTGTCATTTGCAGCAGAAAGGAAGATGACAAAAGCAGCCACCTTGGAATGAATTTCCACATACTTCCACTACAGCCAGGATTTAACATCAAGCAAGGAGACACACATTTTCAGTAGAATTACACCAATTAATCTCGGATACAGACTTAGCTTGCTGCAAAGGCATAGTACAGTATTGAAGGACTTAGTACTTTCCTCTCTGATATTCCAATGGGAGCTTTACTGCATCCTCAGTAATGGCCACTGTTAAACTGAATGAATATCATTAAAGCCATCTGGACTTCTGTGGCTATCTAGTGTTTTGGCTCATGTGTAAAACCAAATGGATATTGCAGATCTTTGACATAAACTGATCAACTGGCAACGAGATTATTACACACCCTGCCTAAATGACAGTCCTTGATAAATTACCACATCTACTGCTTACTGATTATTTTCAAGTTCCTCTATGTATTTTTCCATTATAAAAAGCCCCACCAACGGACAGGAGTATGGGAATATAAATACTGTTTGAGTTTCTGTGTTCACATGGCACCGTCAGAAAAGACAGACCAGCAACAGAGAGCTAAGTGAGAAGTTTAGGGAAAATGAAATAAGAAATGGTGCAACATATAAACAAAGAAGGTGACAAAGACTGGTGCATGGAGGAAGAAGAAGGTACAAATGGTGAAAAGAGAGTAACAGTGAACAGACCATTTTTTCAGAACATATATCTTACACATGTCACCAAATTTGACTTTCATTTATTTGTTTGTGGACCCTTCTAATGGCAGCAAATTAGCAAATTAGACTTATAATAGGGAGTGATTCTTCTCACAATGCACAGCTAACTTCCAGAACCTCTTGCAGTGCAAATTATGGACAGTCTTTTAAAAAAAAACATAATTGAACAACAACCAAAAAACTAAAACCAACCAACAACAACAAAAACCCCAAAAAACCACCAACAAGCACAAAACATCACCACTAAAATCCATGCACTTGAAATTTTAGCAAGTAGACAAGTCTACCTAGGTCTCAGGAAGACACCGAGCTACAAAAACCTGATACCTAGGAGAGCACTGAAGATACCAACCAGCAGATATATATAACAACTAGCAATATTATTCACATGGAACTCACCACTGTTACTGATTATCACTGTAAATGCAATTCTGGCTTAAACCATTTACATGATTCATCCTGGCTGTTCTCACTTATGAAAGCTACTCTGCCAGCTAAATGGTAACCTCTTAGTAACCTTGAATGTAAGAGAGGCAGTTGTCCACACTCAAAATACAGCTGGCACAGTGAAAACAAGATAATCATTCTCATTCTACTACTCATAGGCAGTGTGGATACCTGACAATAAAATGAGCATCCCATCAGCTCACACAAGTTGCTGCCCAACCAAGTTCCCAGTTTACTGGTGTCCTAATATCATAGGAAGGAAGAGTTCTCATTCTCT
Organism: Parus major; assembly: GCF_001522545.3. Taxonomy (NCBI): domain Eukaryota; kingdom Metazoa; phylum Chordata; class Aves; order Passeriformes; family Paridae; genus Parus; species Parus major. The sequence continues at coordinate 55,110,977 of NC_031799.1, read as the reverse complement.
GCCACAAAGCAAATTTTCAAGTCCTATAATGTGTTTCCACTGCACTACAGAAATCCCAGGTGTTACAGCTCAGTGAGATCTTTCTAACGTTTTATTTTTTACAATTGAGAGAGTTAAAGACATTAACTTTTTTACAACATGCACAGAGAAAGTTAAAACTCCATCTTCTTTTTTCTAAACATTAGAGAATTCATCTTGAATCTCACAATATTCTCCATTTGAAGGCACTGAAGTAACTAAGACTCTCTGTATTTAAATGCTGTATTTGCATATTTTATAGCTGTATTTAAATGGCTATATTTGCCATTCATAATTCATATACACTGAATGTATATTTTGTCAAAAGCATTTAGCCTGTGTTTTCCAAATGGAGACTTTGTAAATATGGAAGGTATTTGAAAGATGTATTAGAAACCATACAGCTTTTCCACTGCACAATCAAATTATAGGCAGGAAAGGCACAACACACATTTTGTGAACTGCAAAGAGAATGAAACAAGATAAAATAGGAAGGGACTGAAATTAATCATGCTAAAAGCAAATGGACAGCTCCAAGATAAACCATTTGGGAACCCTTTCAAAGCACCAAAGCCCTCATGTAAGTTGGGTTTGGACCTCAGTGTCTCTTGCCACACTCCTAGTGTCAGCAAACAAATATATGATTAACTACAAAAATGATGACACCATTCTGTTGTTACTATACAACTCCCACTGCCATCTATAATCAGTTTGTCCATAAATATTTACCAGATTAAAGTAACACTCAAGACAAAAGTTTAACTAGGCCCACATCATGAGATAATCATTCCTCTCTGGACTATGGTACTCTATACACTGAATCCATCCATTTGTATTCAAGCTAGTAAGAAGTCCAAAGTCAATTTTCTTCCTTCAAAATTTGCAGGAAAATCACAAGATTAAGGCAGTGCCCTAAATGCTGATGTCAAAAAAGCTTACTGACACAGCTTTTAAAAGCTTCTCTTTATGCAAAGAGGCTTCCCTTTTCTACTTAGAGACTCTATCCCAAACAGACTGTGTACATAAAAAAAAGCAGCACAGTGGAACTGTCAGCCAAAGCAACTGATACAAAGCCCGTTTCTTTTCTAGTGTTTGCAGTTAGAGGAGTTTCAGTAACTTTTTTATCTCAAGGTAACTGTGATTTGGACACTAAATCTATCTTATCTCCTGCAGCTTTAGTCCCAGACCACATCAATAAAAACATTGTTTGTGTTACACTGCAGTCTTTCTCAGTGCACTGAAAAAGACTCCAGTAATACACACGGTGTCACATAGAGATGCACAGAAGTCTGCTCATGCAATTCTTGTCAACTGCAGATTCACATCATTTCTTATTCCTTCAGTGTATTTTTTCCACACATCTTTTTTCTACCAATGCACAGATAATGCATCTACAAAAAGAAAGAAAAAAGAAAGCTTGAGAAAAGGCAAGTGACTTTAAATTACATTTAAAAGCCTCGTTGTATACTGCAGTTTTTTTTTGTTAAGGACACACAACAGCCAGAGCAAAACCAAAGCAACACGCACCAATCCTATTTCTGTAAAGGTCAGGGACAAAAAACGCTTCAGGAAAAGAGGATAAGAACCATTTTCTTTTTAAATGGACATCTGTGTACAGGAAGAATAAAGTTCTTCCAGAAGATACTGGCAAGACACATAGGTGGAACGTGATCACAACAACGTGCCAAAAAGGCTCCCACTATAAGGAATGAACACATAAGCATTTCTCATGTCTCCTCGTCTTCCTTCCCAGCAGGTCCCAGCAGCCGCCGCAGCCCAGCACTGCGTCGGCTCTCTTGGAAGAAACCTCAGTGACAAGTAAGTTTCTGCAAGATTTGCAAACTGAAATGGAGTGAAGCCTCGGAAAGAGGCCAAACAAAGAAAATGGGTCGTTATTAATCCACTCAAAGTCTAAGGCGGAGACACACACCCACACCCACATTCACATACCCCAGCGAAACTACAAAGAGGTAAGGTCAGAATATTTCCCCGGCAGCACAAGAAGAGGGTAAAAGGAGGGAAAACAGCGGTACTTGGAGAAAGCATCAGAAGCCCCCCTACCCTCCGTGAGGGAAGCACCGACGAGCCGAAGCAGACGTGGGCGGTGGGGCCGCGGCCGGAGGCCAGGTCGGCAGGGGCAGCGGCGGGGGACGGGGGGGGGGGGGGGGGGGGGGGCGGGGGCGAAGCACCGGGAGCCCGACGGTGAGGGGAGGGCACGGGAGGGGAGGGCCCGGGGGGCGCCGGCCCGGTCACGGGACGCAGGGCCTGCAGTGGAGGGAGAGCTCTCCTCACCTCCAGGGTGGACACGGTACTGGTGAAGAGGTCTTCGCCGTCCTCCAGCTCCTCGAGGTCGGCTGGCCGTGTCTCCCCCAGCGGCGGCGGCTCCCTCTCCGCCGCCATCTTCCGCTCCGGCCCGGCCCCCGCGCTCACGTGACCGCCCCACATCCCCGCCGGCACGTGACCGCGGCGGCCGGGGTGGGGCGGGGGCAGCGTTCCCGTCCCGTCCTTGCCGTTCCGCAGCTCCTGCCGCAGCCCCAGCCCCAGCCCCTTCTCAAACCCCCTCCACAGCCCCTGCCGCAGCCCCAGCCCTATCTCACCCCCTTACCCTTCCCAAGAAGAGGTTAAGTGGCAGAATTCCCTAAGTTAGCTTGGTTGTTTTTTGTCACTCATTAAGGAAGGTATGTGAGAAGTTTAGCTTCTTTGATTCGAAGTAGCACTGTAATTATAGTCAGGCTAAAGAGATCTGTGGCAACAGAAATCCGTAATATAATAGGTTATATATAATATAATAGGGTGTTTTTTGTGTCAAACGGGTCAAGAAATAACCCAAAGATAACTATAGAAACTGGATTTTTAACTAATTGAGGTTCAAGGTTGAAAAAACAGATTAGTTAATCTGTGTGGAATAAGAACCCAAATCAGAGAAAAGCAATCAAATATATAAATTGGAAAACAATACTGCAGGAAAATTTAGAATGACTGCAAAAAGCCAATCGCATATGAGATTGTGATGTGTTACTGTGAAAGGCAAAACCCCAATTTAATGCCAAGCCTCATTCCTCATCCCTGTCAGGGTGGTATTAATATGTATGTCATTCAACAAATACTCCAGAGCTGTCAACTCTACCTCATGCTACTAAGTGAAAATCTAAGAGAAGAGGAATGTATCCTAATGGAAACTGCAGCCACCCCTTCCTTTGTGGCCAATAAATCCACCGCTGTAGTGCTGTGAGAGATAGACATTAATTAAGCTGCAAAGCTGCTGAACAGTAGAAGTAGAAATTCCAAAGCTGGGTTTGCATGTGGAACTTGCATATGTGCCATGTTCCTGCTTCAATTACCTGGTAATTGAAGAATGCATAAGATTCTACAGGAGCCCTCTTCCAAAGGAGCATTTACTACACAGTTACAGTTTTTCCTTGTTTCCTAACAGCTCTGTACTTCATTTATTACATGCGGTCTTAAGTCTACACTGATGACAAAAGGATGTATCTTCTCACATCCATTTCTCTGAGGTCTGTCACTGCCTGTTTCACAGGCACCGATGAACTTTATTGTCAGGGTATGTTGCCCATTACACAGGAACTGAGCAGAGATGGAAAAATTTAAATCTAAACTGATTTACTGATTTTGATGCCCTAATTGAGATCACTAGGGTTTGGGGTTTTTTTGCTAGAATATCTAACATTTCAAATGTTTTGTCACCTAGGCAAGAAGCCCCAGTATCACAGTAGTCGCCTTACCCCCACCCATTTTTAGGAGTAGGCTTTTATTTCTTTCCTTCTCTATTGTGTCACTTTCTATCCCTTTATTAGTTCAAACTTTCTTGATTAGCCTTGGGAGCCATTGAGAACCCTCCAAAAATGGTAATTTTTGGTTTTGGCCCACCAGCCAGTAGTTCCTCCAAATCAGTACACCTACTGCATGAAGCTGTCACTGTATCACTCCTGCTTCTGCCCCCAGCATCTGTGGGCTCAGCAAGCCTTCATAGCCCAGCACTTATAAAGACATATGGAAATCAAAAATGTATGCTGCATAAATACCCTTTGGAGCTCTTACACAATAAAAACCTTCTTTTTTTTTTTTCCTGCAGAATCAGGTTTCACTCAGGAGTATAATCTCCTTGATTTTAAACTGCTTTTAAAATGAACAATACAACAGTATTATAGCTCCATGTCATTTCCCTGGTTTGGGTCACCGAGGTGCTGAAGCCTTGAAATAGTTACAAGAAGTTATCTGGGTTTAGGCACTATACTGTTAATTACATTCTGCCCATCTGTCAAAAAAACATTAAGTTAGATGCAAAATAAAGATGGATATTCTCTAAGCAATGTGAATCAAGGTTTACAATCAAATATGCCAGATTTTCAGAGTCTTACTTTACTGACTCTGTTTTAGTGCAATAGCCACTGTAATATTGTGTTATTTTTGTAACTGAAATATCAATGAAACTGAAAGAAAATCATGACTCATGACTTAGAAGTAGTTGTTTTGGAAGAGTGAGTGATTATACAAGTTCAAGGTCTGTCTGCATGGTTTGGATCTGGAGGAAGCCACAGGAGATTACCTAGTCTGTTTGCTGGAAAACATTTGTCAAACCTTTACTTCAACAACTCCAGTGATGAAGACCCCAAAACTTCTGCAGACAAGCTGCTTTAATGCTTTGCTCTCAAGGATCAGAAAAGAAGTTTCACCACTGTCCTACCAGTGAAACATTTTCATAGGAAGTATGATTTTGCAGCATCATGACACTGCCCTTGTTCAGTTTGTGACCATATTCAGGACAGATATTTGCCTCATTTTGTACAGACTGGATAAAATCTCTCCCTATTGAATTTTGTCTTTCTTTTTACCAACATTTACTCCAGTTTGTTTTAATGATTTTGAATTCTTTAGCTAAGCTACAGCTTTTTGGCATCACTTATAAATACAGTATGCATTCTCAGCTTTCTATTAGTGGTGAGAATGTTGAATTGTGTCAGGCCTATGCTAGATCACTTCATTCATCTTTCATTCAATTCATCCTTCCATAAAAACTGCATTCACTGAAAAATAGCTTTTGATTTTGTTTTCTACACCGATTTTGTACTTACTCTACAATAGATTAACACATATTTTTTCATTAGCTTTCTTGTGAAAGTCATAAAAGAAAAATGTTCAGTAAGTACCAAAGGAATGTTTCCTCACTGAGAGAGATTTCAAGAAAACAGCTAAATACAGTGGGAGAACAACAACCACCATATTTCTGAGATTTTATTTTTCCTGTTTATAAAATATGTAGAAAGGAATGTTATGCTCTTGTATAGTGACTGCACTTGCTTACAGCAGTAAAGACTTTCAGTGAGTCAGCCTTCCTAAGAAAAATTAAAAAACACAAGTATTTACCAAATCTGTCAATTTGGTTCTTGTGCTCACTCTTTCTTTCAGAAAAATAACTTTACACTTCAGATCATGATGACTGTTCTTTTGTTCTGCCTTTCTATCTGAGTATTTAATTTTATAAAAAATTGCATATCTTATAAATAATTGCATATCTTTATAAAAAAATAACTTTTTCTTTTACATTTTTTTTGCCAGTGAGTGTTCAGTGTTGTCATATCTTACAAAAAATATTTAATGTATGTGAAATAAAACAATTCTTTTATCAGTTAGGTATTTCATTTTCCTTTGGAGCAGTGGCAGGTTCTGCCCTCTAACAAATAATGGAATGGGAATTTCCATTCACTGGTTCATCTAATGCTCCAGTACACTTAAATATACAATGCAACTAGCGTTAGCTGGGTATGTTTACCCTGTTAAAATAGCAAGATGATGTAGAAGTACTTTTTAAAAAATTCGTAAGCACTAAGTGAGAACTCAGCAAGACACTTTAGTTACTATGATATACTCTGACATGCTATTTAGATTTTCCTCCACTGTTTATGATTTACAAGAGAGAGAATGTCTTCCAGCAAAGCTTTGATTTTATTTTGAACTTCTAATCTTAGATAATCTAGGCCATTGCAACTTGATTAAAGACACAGTAGCCTCTGCGATCCTAATTTGCTTTGGGCTTCAGATACTTGCTCCCTGACAACTGTCTGTCAAATCTTAGGTGTTCTGGTACAAGAGTCATGCTGGAAACAAATATCAGGATGCTGTTAGCAGGTGGCAAACCCGAGACATCTCTTTCTAAAGAAAAAGATGTATTTTAAAAGACCCAGAATGGATGGAGGTGGGGCAATACTTGGAAAAAGCATCATATGCACTTGCCTGAAGTTAACACTTCCTCAGTCATATGCTTTTGTCTGCAAAGAGAAGGAGTCTTAATCACATTAAAGGGAACTAAACGTTCCTCAGTGCCAAGTAATTCTGGCATATTCTGAGTTGGAAGAAAACCACAAGAATCAGCAAGTACATCTCCTAAGAAAATGGCCTGCTGTATGGGTATTGAAGCCACAACTTGATGTTATTAGCTCTGAACAACTGTTAATCTCATCTCCCTGACCTAATTTGTTCAGTTTCAGCCTGGTTAAATTTTTGTGCCATGTAATTTCAAACCTGTGGTGCATGACTATGTCTATTTCATCCATTTCTATAACTCTAAACTATAACTGTCTTGACCTACTTTCCTGCTTACAGAGAGCAAAGCAAAATTATTTAAGTTGTGCGGCTTGTCCCATGCAAGGCATGACCATTTGCAGTATTTTATTAATCAGTTTTTACTCATTTTATCAGGGACAAGTTATTACAAGGTTTTTTGTCCAGTCGCTGAAGCCAATATACATACATTGTTTACCATTTTCTGACTTGCTAGGACTTTCAGTTAGATATAAGAACATTAGAAGCTATCAATCTCTTCAAAGATTCATGTGCAATCTTAGCTGCTGTCCAAGTGATATTTCTATCAATTAATCCCAGTGGATATTCTTTGAGGCTCTTTTAAAGAGCTATCTGTTCATATTTATGTTGTGAGTTGTCTTAATTCTTTCGTCCAAAACTGCATGACACAAGAAAAAGAGAACAGTGAGGAAAGGAGGCTGCACCTTCCATACAGTGTCAGAGACAAGTCAGTGCTGCCTGGGTGGCACATCAAAATTTACCACTGCAAAATTCCTCCAGTTAGAGAAGAGGTTTCATGTAAGGGAGGCCCTGATATTAGCAATTTTTCATGATCTTTGGAATTTTTTTTATGGATTCCATGTTTCTTGGAACATGGAATATGTGGAACGTTTTCCTTTCCTCATGTGGAAGAAAGACAAGGTCAGAGGTAATCCTCTTTTCTGCAGCTAGTTTCTGGTACTACATTAGGAAATGCTCAGAGCCTCCAAACTCTTATTATCACTGCTTCACCAGTGGTGAATGTAACATTGTCACTCAATGTCATCTAATTTGTCCTGGAAAATTTAATCTAGTGAGAATTTTGAGGTCAGAACCATAATGAAAACAGTGAAAAATGAAAAAATGAAATCAAACCAAAACCGCAACCACAAAACAAACCAACAATTCATTTCCAACTGTCTATTTGTAGAAGAATTTTTTAAAAATCACCTGCCAAAGGCATGCACTTTAAAAAATTTCAATAATCAGACCTACGTCTCATCTCTATCAGCCATAAGTCCTATCTCCATCTACTGTAGGACTTACTAAGGTGAGAGCTTAAAATTATTTTGTGATACCACTTGATAGATGAAGAAAGTCTATATTGTCTTTCTCTTTCAAAGTGTTATGATTCCTGAGCTGATCTTAGTTTAGAAGATTTGCGGTGGGAGTAGGGCAGAATGTAAATTAAGTGGAAGCTTTTTGCATATTTTTTCTTCCTTGGACAATCATGGAAGAAGACTAAGAATAGAGAAGGTGGCAGCATCGAAGAAAATGAAAGTGATATGCTGCAAAAAACAATGTAATAACCACTCCAGCTCACCACTCTAAACATTGGGAGAATTGTATCAAGTCTGCATCCTGTGGGAAGGAAGCTTATTTCTCTGCTTGCTTGGCACAAAACAGAGGCTGTGCCGATGGAATACACCAGCCTACTCCTGCGCTATGGGATCACAGTAATGGGAGCCTCGATCCATCACAGGGTGACTGAGAGTTTTCCAATGTTACCATCAGAATATATGTAAGTTTTACTGATCATAATATTTTTCCAAAAGGTCTGCATTCTCAAAAATGTTAAACTATAGTGCTAGTTAATTGATTCATTCATAAAATGTGTGTAGAAGGCAAGGGTGACATTGCAACTACCTCTCTGGGATATAAAAGGAACAATATTTCTTATTTATATTCCAGACGCTGGACACAATGTATTTTGTATGTTCTCATGATTTTGAAGTCATTGCTAGGGAGCTGACAATAGGGTCTCCCAAGAGATTGTGGAAGGCCAGCTCTTTAGCTTCCAGCTTTTCCCTTGCTGCAGTTACCCATGTACAAAATGAGGGAGTTGTAACATCTGGTCTTATATAGGTGTTTAATGCTTTTAAATAGTTTGCTCTCTCAGTTTGCTTGATTTGAGGTAATTCACCTAGATTTTAAAGCACAAAGTAAAGGAATGAAAATCTGCTCCCTGATACCACGTAAGTACATATGTGTCCAACACTTCCTTCCAAAATCCTGCACTTCAGTTTTCCCTTAGGTTTTTCATTTGCATTTTGGGTACAGTTCACATTGAATAACTTTAGCTGACTAAAAGGCAGCAGTCTAATGAAAGCTATTCCACTTACTTTGGGCTGTGGCAGTAGTTAATAAAAATAAATAGATGATTTCTCGGGCCTCCTATCCATCTTTAACTCTTACACTAGGAGTAATTTAATGATGAGTGCCTATTTCCATCACCAAGAGAGGAAGTTTATACTTAGGTAGATGCTTGACTTTAGACCAACTGTGATTAGGTGAGAAAATCTCATTCTGCAAAACATATGCGCATATCCTAAATTATAAACTCTCTAAGTTAATGAGCCTTAGTCCTAAACGTAGCTTTCTGGCTAATTATAGTATTTATCATAATAAAAATTATAAAGTGACTGCAGAATTAACCTGAGACAAAATACTATTAATAATACTCAGTCCAAAATTAACCTAAGAAAAAAATGTCTTTGCTCCCTCCAGACACTCTGGTACATTGCTGCTACTTTAAAAGAACAAAAACCCTAAAATAAAAGATAACAAAAAACACTATCCAACGTACAAATATCTGTCAAAATGTTTGCATTTGCATGGATTATGAGAGCTAGGCACCAAAAAGATTTATTTCAAATATCTCCAGTCATTTTTTTCAGAGTATAGCCTCCAATCCACAGAGATTTTTTTTTTTTTCCACTTTGTGGGAATACAAGATAAAGGCGTGTGAAAACTATTTTTCATTGAAAATGGTATAGTGAATATGCATGAACCAGAATTTTCTTTATTTCAAGTTTCACAGGCCAAATGCAGCTGTAATTTGCATCATTTACAATTTTGCTGTAAACTGACTCGGGGCATCTGTCTACATTATAGCCAAACCAGGCAAAAGATAAGTAGGAAAAATGGAAAACTTCTAACATAATTGATTTCCACCAAATAACACTGTCTCTGGTTGTTATAACAATTAGTTTATCAATTTAATGTTGATTATGGCTTTCCCATTGAGGAATAGGAAAGCTTGCAAAAGAGCAGTGCAAAAGGATCTGGCACTGTTGCCATGAGAGCTGATACAGTATCTAATACATATGTTTACTTTTCTTTAAGATATTTTCAGACATGTTAAGCAAAAATCTGGCTTTGCAACATAATTCTCCTTTTACAAATTTTATTTCACCGTGGTCTGGCTAATTTTATCCTCTGGAGGCACAAATTTTTACTTTGAGAAATCTATTTCCTTCAAGCTTGTAATTCAAGTGATAACAGATGCTAAAGACAGACCAAGAAAAAAAAGATTAATCTCTCAAGAGTGTTGAGAAAGCAATCAACATGGTTTCTAAATAAATTAATAAACACATCTTCAAATTTCTTCATAAGAAAACAGCTTCAAGAGCTCAGTGAATCATAAGATAGGAGGAATCCATTCATAAAGAAATGGGAACTTAAGTAACAAACCATTGAAATTAAATTGATATCTTACAAGGGATTTTTTTAAATGCTTGACCTGCATAAACTACAAATTTAGCTACGAAGAGGGCATGTGGCATTTCTAATAGTCTATTTATCTGTTTTACATTGCATCCTACAATATATTTTATATACCTTGATTAATTTGGTGTTGCATATATCAAAAAACATAGCATCAAGTGTCTCATTTAAATTACAGGGGTTACAAATATGATTTGCCAGTAAAACAATTAATGAAATCACTGAATCTGTTTAGGAATATTTTTTATGCAAACTGAAAGTGATACTAATAAAGTTCAGCATGAATATTGCAGAGTAGCAGATAGTGGGATTGCTTTAACTTCAACCCTTAAAAAACCCAGCATCACCATAAGGAAGCTCATCCTACCTTAGGTTTGTTTTCCCTTTCAGATAAAGACAGATAGTAAAAAGCTTTTGCTTACCTATTTTTAAGCATGATATTGAATTTCCTTTAATGTAACTATCCTAATTTTTATGTTCCCCATTTAGGTAGGAGATACACATCTTCAAAGAGGAATTCCAATTTACTCTAGATCACCTCCCCCTATTTCTTGTACATCTTTTAAATGACCATAGAGGAAACTTAAAGAAAGTCTTATCTTTGGTCCTTTCCTTGGGTAGCTGAGGTACTGATGTCTGCTTTGACACAAGCTACATGTTAGATTTTTTTAGCTTTGATTTTAAATCTTTTACAAAAATATGCATAGCCACAAGGAAAAAGCCACTATAAAACAATAAATAGAGAGTGAAAGAGTGTGGAGGTTAATACATATTACTGCATATAGATAAAGTACTTATGTATACCTACTTATATATAGTGTATAGTCTATATTTGTAGTGTATAGAGACTATATATATTCTCACTTGAGTATTATATCTATACACACTCTTTAAATAATTATATGTACTCTTTTGTTATACAAAACATAATTATGTCTAGCTGTGTATATCTATCACTTTGTGTATTAGAAATATATATAGCAGTGAAAAAAGAAATAAACATAAATATCTGAGAAAAATAAAAATATTTCATTAAAACAAAAAAAAAGCTTGTCCTGGAGATCACTAAGTTCTCTTCCTGTCATTGCTAGTGTACTGACACGATAAGATGGAGATAGTGGACTGATGTCTCATTTCCTCTTTTTTTCAGTTCTAAGATTAAAATGGAAGAAGGAAGAGCAGCCTCCCACTTCCTGCCTGATTCTAGGAATGTAGGTCAGAAACAGCTGACATGCTGATTTCTCCAGAACAACCAGTCCACTGAACTAATTATTTCAATTAATTTTAAATCCTTAAAGATTTTGAATACTTTCTTCCAAAAAGCATATGCACCTTTGTCTCCACAGACCAAATGAATTTCTACAAAGCATGTGCTGTATTGAAGCTTTTTTTCTCCAAGAGATGTTGAGATCTGTGGTGTCAAAAAGCTGTTTCCACAGCTGCACACCTAGGAGCTGCCCCTGGCCGTTCCCCTCAGTGGATCTGCCTGTTGTGCAAGTGGGAGTGATTGCTGTTGGAAGCCATCAGATGAAGGATCAAACAAATAAGATCCACATGCTGGGAATCACTTAGTGGCAATGAGCAGTTCAAGGCATGGATTGGAAGCAGTACCTGCTCTGGGCAAATATGTCACCTGGCTCAGCTTAAATTTGTCCCAGTTTCTTCTGTGTTAGCAGCGGATGCACTTGTACTTTTTTTTGTTGTCCTCTCCTATGCGGGGCAGGGGGTTATTGCTGGTTGAACCAGACCGCTGAGAGGCACAGTTAGAAATTATTTTGGCAGCCCAAGTAGGATCCAGCTAGGTTTGCACTCCAAAAAGCCTGACTGATTTTGTCTCAGGTGATCTGAAAACAGCTCCCACTTGCACTTGGTGACAGAGACACAGAACTAAAAGTATCATATAGTTCTTGTATAGCATATAAGTCATGAGTAGTACATGTGAGTAGAAGAAGAACATGGTGGTTTTGGAAGAATTGTTAAGAATCAAGATTCATGTTTAGAGAATATTTATTATTTAAATCTATTTAATTTTTAAAGATCTAAAGGTACTGCAACTGTAAAATAGTTCAATCATTATGACATGATTGTTGTATCTAACAATTTAACTATTTTTCAGTTGCAGTACCTTTAGATTTTTAAAATTTAATTCAATAGGGATCAGTACTAAAATCTGGATCGAGACATAGTTGAAATTTTCAGAAAGGCTTAGACATTCATGTGGTATAGTGTCACCTCCTGCAAAACCAACTTAAATGTTTATAAGGCTAGTTAGTCTTCAAGTTTTAAAATAGAAATGATCTGGTTGTTGAAATTTGGAAGATTTGCCCTCTATTCATTTTGGAGAACAATTATTTCAGGGGTTGGGATAAGACCATAACTTTGTTTGTTGTGACTGTTGCTCTGATCATATGTTTGTCTATGTTTTGTCAGTAGCATATTTAGAAAGGTAATGTATACAACTCTGTTTTGCATAGATATGCAGTGACACAGGTTTCATGCTTTTTTATTTAGAAAATTTACTACACATACCCAAGGTCTTCCAAGGCGCCTGTTTTCTGGTGACATCAAGAGGATTGGTTGTGCACACCTGTGTGGATTGAGCTTTAGTTTCTTTGACTTTTACCTAAACACTTCTGTGAGTGTTAGACTTCATAAAAGTGCATACTGCCATGCTGGCAACGGGCACCTGCTGGAAAGGCGCCTACCTCTATCAAGGCAATGTTTCACTTGGGGATCTCGGTGCAGCAGGAGCCACAATCAGAGTAAGCAGTGCCTTCTCTGTGCTGTCTGGAAAAGAGATGTCCCATCTCCCGCCCAGAAAACAGGGCTGGTTGCATGAAGCAGAAAAAGATGAAGCACAGTCCATGCAGCCACAGGACATGATCTGCCCCCTTAGGAGAGGGTGCAGGCTCCTGGTGGTTGGTCATCAAGGAAGAGACTTCAGGACAGTCTGTGTGGTCCTCACCATCACTGCTGTCCCTGACAGCGCACTAACATTTAGTACATTTGTAGTTAGTACACTAGCATTAGGGGTATACATTTGGTAAGTACAATTTCTTCATTTTGTGATACCAGTACATGCCCCAGTGTTTACTGTCATCCATCCAGTCTATGTGCCAGGGTGACTTCTATGTGTCTATTCACCAAGTAAGGGCTGAAAAAGCAATGCTGGCACACACTTCTCTTCCAAGCAGTCTGCTGCTGTGTCAGGGTTTGTCCAGAGGCAACACTGTCTGTAGAAATGGTGTTGACTGGGGGGTCTGGAAGAAATGCAAGTGCACTTCTGGTACCAGTGCTTTTGCATGGGTGTTCAGGCAGCAGGACCTGTGAAGGCAGATGTTTGCTGTGCTCTGCAACCTGATAAAGGTTGTCAGGTCCAGGCACTGACTGTTCATGGAGAAAAGATGAGGAAGGCTGAGCATCTCACAAAGAACTGGATTCTATCCCTGCTTGGCACTCTGCTCCTGTCCAGGCTCCAGGAAATGTTGTAGCAGGGTCGCTTCCATCCTCTCACCAGGCACAGATGAGTGGACGGGGATTGAGGAGGAATGGTGTGTCTTGAGGTGCTGTGAATTTCTGAGCCTGAATTTATGGCATACTGAGGATACAGCTGGAGCATTCAGGAGGTGCCTTGAAAGCTGCCAATGAGAACATAGGCATGTGTATAAAAATATGATTATTTGCTTAGCTTTTGCATATACAATGTGGGATTCAGGGTAGAATTAAAAAATATATAATACATATTTATATATGATCTTAACAACCTATATATGCTGAACTAAGATTATTATCAGTGTAACTTGTTTGGATATTATATTGGATAAATTCCTTCAATTTTTTTAGAGCTTTATGCATTTTTACTTAAGCCTTTTAAAAGAGAGGAAATTATAATAATCTCTGATGTTCTGGCAGAATACTTAAATGCTGTCATCGTGCTACTTATTAGATACAAGTACCAGAATATTCAAATAAAATCAAATGAAAAATGTTAGTGGATTTCTAATTATGACTTCATGATATGAATCATGAGAATGCATTATGTGTTTTCTGGTTTTGAGAGTAAATGTTTCAAAGTCGTGTCTCTTAAGAGATCCTGAACATAAACCATCAGCATTAGGAGATTCCCATACTATGTTTTAACCAGAGTATAAAAAAAACCCCAAGAAAATGCTTTTTTGGACTAGTGACCTTTTTGTTTTCTTATAACAGCTCTAAGCTATTGCCCACAATATATTTTATTTTGCCATGTCTGTATGTTGACATGGAACCTATTATTTTAGATGAGAATGTTACTTCTGAAAAAAATTCATCCGTTTCAGTCAAAGGATTTTATATTATTCTTTCTCAAAGAAAAACAATGTGTTGGCTTTCATTTTTATCAGACATTTATGTCGAATCTGACATTAGCAGCAGGTTACTTCATTAATTCAGTAATTTAAGATACATCAACTTGCTTTTCTAACAGAGGTGTTGACACTACACTTGGTAACACAGTTTATATTCAGAACATACTTCAAGGTTGTCACTCATGTTATTATATTTTATATTCTTAGACTTTCTTGTAAAACCAATGGTCTGAAATTGTGAAATCAGAGCATATTTTGTCCTACATATGGCACTAGGTAGACTCCCTCTGGTGGTAAATTACAACCTCAATTTAACAGGGATTACCATTTCTCTATATTGATCAAGTAGCTGCAGTGGCCAAGAGCTATATGCACTAAAACTTACTATGAAAGTAATATGACTGGAGCCTGTTTTTGTCCTTCTTTACAAAGTGGGTAACAAAATTCACAAAGATGTACAACAGAAAAATGTAAAACCTGTGCACCCCCTAGATAGGTAAAAAATACTTCTCACATTGCCCATCCAAGAAGATGAGCATACGAATGAAAAAAGGAGTAAAAATAACTTGCAATATTGAAAAACACGAATCTACCAAATCAAAGACTTTGCATGTTACTGAACTAAAACTCTAAGTAGTTTTTGTCTTTAGAAAAAACATTTCCCTTGATAGCTTTGAGTAGTTACCATAATATGCATTTTCAAAAACCCAGTTGCTTCCCAGAAAAGCTATCCAAAACTGGTGAGCCAAAATACCAAGATGATATAAAGCTGATAACACACATCTCCACCAGTCCTTCAAAAGTGATTTAGTTGATGAAAATTCAGGCTTAATAATTCTGCCTTTACTCTATAGATAAGTGGAAAAACTGAAAAAGGATGAAATTCTTAAATTAAGGAACTTGAAAATTGTCTGCTAGAATTTGAAAAAAAAGTATGAGAAGGAAACTATGAAACACACAAATGCAAAACAAGAACTAACCCGTAAGACAACAAAATATCATCTGCACATTCATTATGGATTTATTAACAGCAGCATTTTGCATAAGGCATGAGAAAGAGATTTTTATTTTTTTTACCTAATGTTTAGGCTCTGGGCCAAGAATATTATGTGTCTGTCGAGGACAGTAAAACATGTACACTGACTGAAAGTACTTCAAGGAACAGCAACAAAAGGATAAAAAATTAAATTACATAATCTCTGAGGAAAAACTGAGGAAGAAGTGAAAGATGTGATACTAATCAAATATATGAGAGGTTTAAAAGAATGGTGTAAAGAAAAGTGATGGTGAACCATCTTGCATTTCCCTTACAATGTCGCAAGAAGTAAAGTCTTACTTGCATATTGGGAAAGTTTGGGGCAGATAATAATATATAATGTGCAGTGTTGATGGAATGTGAACCAACTCTTTCAAGAGACATTGTACAGTACTCTGGATATGTTTTTAATGAGTGATATGTGTATATGTGGCCTTAGAATAGGGAGCCTTAAGATTGGGTCACTTTCTTCATTTTAGGTGCAAGGTGCTCTGTCTTAATGCTAAACCTACACAACTTCTACAGGGTATGCACAGTTTTAGCCTGTAGCTCAAAATGCAAGAGCAAGCACTGATTTCTCTTTATGTTGGAGATACCCACATTTCATGGATTGTTGAAAAGCGCTTATCAAAAGACACAGAGTTAAACTGTGATTTTTTTTTTTTCTTGCCCCAGACTTTCCATGAGAAAGGTGACTAATCAGTAATGCTTGTTGTAAAACTTGCTTGTTATGTTTGGCATCTGCTGCCACTGAATGGTACCAGGAAGTCTGGATCTGTTGTTTTTCCTCCTTCATCCACACTCCACATATTTTTCTCAGTTTTATTTATATCTGAAAAGAAGCCACAGGGGATTTTTTAAAAGAGAAGCATCCAGATGAAACAAGTGTTCCAGTTCACGTGAAGCAAATAGTAATCCTGGAACATAAACCAAAATCACTTAGATCATTCTGTCACAATATAAATCCTGTACAGTATTTTCTTAAGAATTCTTTAAAGAATGATCTTGTCTCTCACATTTGTTCAACATGATCAGTTACTTTTGGCAGTTAGGTATCTGTCTCTGATAACATTCTCCCTTATCATGGGATTGTAGGAGATGGGGCTGGAAAGGACCGCAAGAAGCTTCTGGTTCATCACACTGCCTTATGTTCACCTATCTATCTCCTATCTGACCATACGTACAGATCAATTTTTAAAACTTACAAATTTTTGTTTTTAATTCTGATTACTGAAAAAGACTGATATGAAAATGTAAAGTAGAGAGCAAAGTCCTCAACAGCACCTGGGACAATATGATGATCCTCCCTGCCTGCATTCCAACATTTTGCTCTGTCAAATGTATATTTTGTTTTCCTTTTGCTCCTTATGCTGTTTTACAGGGTTTGGTTTTTTTCCCCTAGAATTGTTGTTTTCTACCGTCTGTCTTTCCTTCACCCTTATTTTCTGTTATTTTCACAAAAGATGGTAAAAAGAGAACTCAATGAAATGACTTGCTATAGAAGATCTGTCAGAAGTACAGTTTCTTTTCAGTGAAGAAAATGGAAATGCAATAATCACAGAAATTATGCTGGTAAGTGTTGATAATCATCTTGAGACATTCCCAGTCCATTTTCCCCTACTCTGAATTTATCTTCTGGTCTGGACATGCTGTGCAAGGACACGGTGATTATCCAGTGTTGTGTCCTAGCAGCACATTCCCTTCCTCACTTCTTTGGCAGCTACTTGTGGTCTCCTCTGGACATCAGATTCCCTTCTCTACTCATTCAAGATAAATCTGATGCCAGTAGCATGACTGAAAGCCAGGCTAAAAGCGTTGGCTTACCTCCCACCTATGTACTTATAGGAATGTAATGTGTTGGAAAAAAAATTTAGGGAAAAATCCAGCCTGCTTCTTTGAAGGTTCTTATACTAATCATACCATTCTACACTCCATGACGATGCAGTGTGGGCCACTCATGATTTATCAGAACTGTTTAGTTATGCTGAATTTGGATTTCAATAACATAAATTTTTGCAGAGTTTTTTGCAATCAACTTTCAACCTCCTTTGTGATTCTTCTTCCCTCCTTTCTTTCTTTCTTTCAGTAAATGTTGCTATATCTGCATTGTTCTGCAGCCATTGCCATTGTGAAATTTGGGAAGAGCTAGGAAAACCAGTACCACTCTCTGTTACAGCTGGACTGATGTCCATTCAGGTGCTGCTCTGGAATGGATACTCAAGGCTAGCAGCTGAATTGTGAAACTCTAGTTTTTAATCACAAATTATGATTAAAAAGAAAAAGAACAAAAAAAAATTGTGTACAAAGAGGGAATGTTAAGCACTGGGTTTTTATAGTATAACTCAATAGGCTTGGACCTTTTTGTTTAACCTTATACTCTATTTGCAAGAAAAAGAATTAAAAAATTGAAAGGTCTGTTGAATTTCTGAATGCCAGATAGCAAAGACCTCTTTGCCCTGAAAATAGAGAAGAAAAGAGATCTTAATGCATGTGCAGTGTGTTGTAATACGACATTTTCTTGTATAAATTGAAGCAGTATATTGATTCACAGTTGTTGCTGTTGACTGAGAATGTTTTTGGGTGGGGACTGTCCATTTCAGTGTGGAGTCTGGGAAACACCCTCAAAATATTGAAAGTTATGCCAGGTGCATTTCTTTTCTGTAGAAAGATAAATGAGCTGCAGCAACAGAATACTCTAATAGTACCAGCAAAAAATCACATAGATCCCTGAAGATTTCTTTTTTTTTTTAAAAAAAAAATTGTATTTCCATGATTAAAAAATTCACAGAAAGTCAATTTATATCCAGAGCTTCCATTTGTTTTGGAACTGTTAGCCAGCTTTGATGCTGGAAAAGGATTCTTACCAGCTTTCTCTGTCTTCACAGCATACCTTCCAGAAGGTCTACTATGTATGAGCTGAAACAGAGATGAAGAGAAGTCTAAGGCTTCGCTGATGAAAATGATAAGCTGGTTCACCAGAAAGCAGCTAGAAATAGAATTTTTATTAAGTTTTTCTCTAAGAAGCACTCTAGGACTTGACATGGTCTGCAGAACATTTAGACCAGCAGTACCTGTGAATTTAGTTTGTTGATAATAGTTCAGTTTGGAGATCAGCTCCATCATTTTCTCATTTACCACCATAGGAAAGTAGATAAGTTTGATACATTTTATGCTGTGCAAATAGTAAAAATCTCAAAGACTTCCTTAAATGATGGCCTAAAAGCTATGAAGAAAACTCTTGCATGATAATTCCCAGAATAAAGGGAAGTCAAAAAACTAATGTCAGATTTGGGTTTCATGCGCTGATTTTCCCCAGCCATACTACATCAATTTAAATTTGTTTTTCTAGCTCCTTGAGCATGATATCTCTTTGCATGACTAAGTGTCATGAAATACAGAAGGGACTCAGCAGAAACCTATAGGCTGAGTTCTGCTGTATCCACCATGTGTTGCCTGAGAGGCACCTGAGACGCTGGATTCCAGCTCAGTGGAGTATTCAGAAGGGCTTGGGTGGCTCTACTAGCACTGAAGACTGTTTTCTTTTGCTCTTGTAAAACCATCATAAGGTGTTATTGTTTATCAGCATCCCAAGTGCCTGGGAGTAAGTGTCGCAAAAATTTGGGCCATACACAACATTTTTCTTACCTTGTATGCCTTTGCCTTCTGTGGTTGTATCCAAGACTTTTAGTACTTTCTATAATATTTTCTCTTTTTTCATCAGAGAATATCCTAAATCCTTCTCCTACCCTTTGATTTATAGAAGTATAACAGAGGTGAATCTTTTTCTTTCATTTCACTTATGAGGAAAAATTCTTCATCTGCATTTTGCACTATGTATTTTTTTTAAAGGCCTCTCTCCAAGCAAGAAATCAAGCAAGCACGTGTAAAATACATTGATGATCTATAAAACACAAAGAGAAAAGAGTAACAAATGGAGAAGATCTGATTAGCCAAAATGAAATAATGCATGGTTTTCCAGGGAAAATAATAGTGAGCACTGCCTGTAAATAGTATAGTATTTAGTATACCAAATACTATATATGTATAGTAATTAGGAGAAATAAAACAAACAAACAAAAAAATTACAGTATAGCTGAAACTAAGGGATATTTGCCGCTGGAGTACTTATAGCTTACTGAATGAATACACATTCTGATCACCAGCAACTATGTGCATTAAGAGTTAGTGACTTCCTGCAAGTAAACCCATTAAAAAATGAATCCATGTTTACTACCTACAGCATATATATTTTATAAGAACAGATCTCTTAACTGTCCCATGTATGCAATGTGTGCTATGGATTAAAAAAAGCAGTGCATACATGCTGGTTTATGGCACAAGGCTTGAAAGCAGCACATTTGTCATGTCAATAGATGGTCACCAGCCAAAATTTGCCCATATCCTCTTATCTGTGTATGTGTCAACAATATACTTATCCTGATTGTCTAGAGTTCAACAAAATCAGTCAAGTTTCTAGGGAGTATGGCACAATTTGTATGCCATGAGAAGACTCAAAGGGAACTTGTGTGCAGTGAAAGGAGGTGAATGTATACTTTTAAACTTCCTAAGACATTCAAGTCTTTGAGCCTTTTAATGTCAAGAAAGTACCCTAATTACTTAAACAAAAGGACCCGCCGATAAGAGAAGAGCTCAGACATTGGGTAGCATCTAAAACATGGGGCTGCCTAACAAGGTTAATATTTTTTTACATGTGCTCTGTCTTACTCTGTATAAATATCTTATCTGTAGTAAAATTGTTTGTCACAAAACTAATGAACCTGTTAAAACTCAGGAAAACCATGTGATACATGGAACTGCACAGACATATTTAATAAAGCCTGTAGATTCCAATAATGAGAAACTCAGGCTGATGCACTATGATGTTCCCAAAATGCTATCTGAAAAAATCCTCAACACTATTTTTCTGCCAGATCAGGCTGATAAATGCCATGATGCATCATGCAAGGGCAAGCAGCATTTGGAGGAGCTCTGAGAGACGTCCTGGTGGTCTCCCCTTCTACTCTGGGCAAGCACAGGCAAGGTCAGCAAGATCCCTATGGTGTCTGGAGACCACTGACATGCTGCATAGTGCTCTGGACAGATTCAGCAGGGCGCAGTTGAGTTGGGTCAGTGTAAACACCTGCACTCTATCTGACCTGCTAACTTCTGAAGAGGAATTTCTCCTAATTGGTGTCTATAAAGAAAACTAATGCTAGGCGTGGGGAGGAAAAAACACATATTGGTCAGATAGTGGGTAAGAACCTCAGTCTGACCCAGCTGTGTCTTGTCTGTGACAAAGAAAAGTGAAATGAATTGCAAGGTCATTGCACCCTCCCTGTATCAGACTGTCTTTCATACTCAATAAATGATGTGTGATTACAGTAAGCAGCTACCTTTGAGGGAGTATATTTTGGCAAAGCCTCTCCCCTCTCTCTTCAGCACTGGTACTATGGCTTTGTGCCATGGTATCCTCCTACCTGTCAAAATACTTCAGTCTGAATGCACTGACTGCTACCAAGTGAGGAGTAAACCTGGTGTAAGGCAGTCACTGATAGAATGCTCACAGTGGTGAAGTTGCTGGGCAGAGAGGTCGCTCCACCCATCCTCACAGGGGTCATTCTGATATCTTTAGGACATCCTTCTCAAACACGGGGAGTGGTGGTTTAGGAGCTAACAGGTTATTTTGTCTAGGTCTCTGGTTCATGGAGAATACAGCAAAGTGATTGTCTCCTTTATTTTTCTATTTTTCCCAGTCCAAAATTACTCAGTCAGGGTATAGACGGTTTTTGTCCATTTGTTTTGTTTCTCTTTTTTTTTTTGGCTTTGGGTTTGCTTTTTTTCATGAGGGGATGATTTTTTGTTATGTTTTAGTTTAGGTTTTTTGTACCTAAGGGTTGATTTTTCTCACTGCTTTCTCCCAAAAGCTCAACACTTGAATTTGTTTTTTTTATGGGTAATATAAACTGAAGACAGATTTTGTTTGCTTCTCTTTACTAAACTTCTCTTGTTAAAAATGACTGATGATTGTTTATCCTTTCTTTTGTGCTTTGAACAGGTATCAAATCCCATGTTTTGAGACAGGAATATAGAAGGGATCATGGATTTATCATCATTCATCATGCACTTCATTGTGCATGTGTGTGCCTGCACTGCAAACGGAGACTGCAGATAAATTCATTTGTCTCTTTGCAGTGAGCTGTAATTAGAATTCTGACTGGCTGGAAAGTGACTATATTACACTGCAAAACTACAGAGCTAGATTAACTTTTTCTGGAGGCTTTTCAAAATCACCATTTGCACTTTCTGGCATGCACTGAATAATAATGACATAGTGCAATATCTTTTTAATATTTTTCAACACAATAGCAAATATGAGCCCATGCCATCCACTGGGAGCCCACTGGGTTAAGTCATGCATAAACATCATTTGTTTTGGCTCCATCTAAAAGATCTTACAATCAAGTGAGCAAGACTAAGCCTGAGAGAACATATATCCTATACAGTCTTTATTGCTTCACCCCAATGCAGACAGTTTCCTAAAGGCGCAAGCGGAGTGCCCCAGTATAAGCAGCATCTGGCAGCACAGAGCTAGTGGAGTTACCCTGTTGCTGGCCTCTCTTTGGTTGATGGCACACAATGATGGCCCCTGTTTGATGGCCCACAATCTTTGGCTATCATCTCCACTCTTAGATATGCTAAAAGCTGAGTCAGCTTCAAAAGATATCAGAAGAGAGGGTAGTTAAGTGCCTGATCCAAAATGCCAAACTGTAGGGGTGACTTTAATGAGACTACCAGTTTCTTTGAAACACAAAATTGTTCTTCAGACACAGACAAGGGTTTAGAACTGACTGTATAGTCCTTGAAATAATATGGGTCTAGTCCTTGAAATTATATGTGTAACCTTCAAAACCTGTTCTGTAATAGCAGATGCAAATTTCTATTCCCTTGCCTGTGAACATCTTGAAGCAGGAATTCTAGGTCAAACAGATTCCTTAGCAGCCGTTAATTTGAGGTGCATTTTCCCCTGTAACAATATCAAATTCTTACCTTTTACTCTGGAATATGCTGTTCTTTTAGGACTAGTCAGTTTTTCTTATTATTTGAACAAAATCAAGTTCTGCTGTTAAAGGAGAATAAAATAAAATTACATGTCTGCTGCTAAAGAAAAAAGAGAAACACTGAAGTGTTCTTTCTTACCATCTCTAATACTGAAGCCTAAAAATGTAGAAAATGTACATCTGGATTAGGAATGTCTTTGAAAATTCCAGTAATAACTTTTAATGCTCAGATAAGGTTCTGTTTTGATCAATAGGTTTATTACGTTAAACAGCTCTGTGTACACGTGAAACGCAGTTGCTAGGGACAATTATTTAATTCTGTTTTCCTAGTGCTGCTTGTTTGTATAGATACTTTGAATGAAATACTAATATCAGTACAGGGAAGTTTGGGAAGTTTTGGTTCTCCATGTGTAAGAACTTGTGTCTGTGTGTGAATGACTGAAGGGATGTAAGGTATAAATCAGGATATTTAGCAGAATGGAAGATGGAAAGGTGCTACAATACCTTTAGCAAAGATGCAGGTTTAATAAAGTCTGGTCTTTTTCCCTTTACTTTTCTCACTTTACTTTTCTCCATTTACCCTTTTTTGGCCAGGAATTCTGTATACTGTAGCACTGCCCCCTTGACACCATCCAGAGGTTCTTTGATGTCACAAAGTCCTTTAGAAAAATAGATTTTCAATGTTTCCATTATTGTTTTAGTGTTTCATGTATACCAGGCCTACTGTACCATTTGTTAGCCTCTTCCATTTGTTTATCTTGCCTATTTTTTCTTGTCCTGAACTGTCAATGTCTAAAGGCAGTGGATGTCCTTCTGTGCTGTCATCAAGGGCCAAAAGAGCTGTGAGTTGCTTTCTGTGACTGGGCACCCAAAGTACTAAAAGATACATATATGAAAGATTTTCTGTGACCCATGTGGAAGCTACCTGGTTGTTAGAAGAAGGTTCTGTCAGAAGGACTGATGTACTACACTGTGGGAATGACTCATTCCATCCTGAAAAATCTTAAAAAATAATCAAAACTAATCTGCCACCAACTTTAAACTTGAAAAAAAGGAGCTTGAAACACTACAAGAAAACTCACACAGATGCTGTGATTTCTACTGGAGGAGAAGAACTTACCATGCTATATTTGCATTTCATTGAGTTTAATCATTGAAATAAAATACAATATAAAAAACTAATGATAGTGGCAGTATTAGTAGTACACAAAAGGAGAGAGAAAGAAAAATAAAACTCAAGAAAAAGTGATGCACGATGCAATGCTCACCA
Organism: Parus major; assembly: GCF_001522545.3. Classification (NCBI taxonomy): domain Eukaryota; kingdom Metazoa; phylum Chordata; class Aves; order Passeriformes; family Paridae; genus Parus; species Parus major. The sequence goes on along the minus strand of NC_031799.1, from coordinate 55,087,163 downwards.
CTTGCTGACCAATGCCCTGCTCCCCAAGCCATAGCATAACAGAATCAACTAGATTAGAATAGACCTTTGAGACCATCAAGTCCAACCTATGACCTAAAACCCCCTTATCAACTAAATCATGGCACTGAGTGCCACATCCATTCTTTTTTTAAACACCTCCAGGGACAGTGACTCTACCACCTCCCTGGGAAGCCCATTTGAGTGCTTAACCATGCTTTCTGTAGAGAATTATTTTCTGATGTCTAGCCTAAATTTCTCCTGGCACAGCTTAAGACTGCCGATCTTCAGATCAGCAGCTCCTGGCAACTCCCCTCAGTTTAAATACTGGACTAAACATTCTATGGTATGGAATACCCTTCTGGCCAGCTCAGATCAGGTGTCCTGGTTGTGCTTCCTCCCAGCTTCTGCCAGTGACAGCTTTTGCCCCTCTATGCCAAAGCAGAGGACACTAAAATGTCCTTAATTTAGAGTAAGCACTACTTACCAATGACTAAAACATTATTGACACTATTGTCATACTAAATCCTAAGCACAGCACTGCATTAGCTACTAGGAAGAAAATTAGCTCAATCCCAGCCAAAACAACGGCACACTCCTTTGTAATGCAGTGCACATGCATGCCTCCCAGATGACTGAATGACCTTAAAATAATTGCTTGTTTCTAGGAGTTCTCACCAAATCTGTTTACAGTTAAAAATTACAAGTTTTAATTTAATTACAACAATTTAATTACAAATTAAAAATTACAATCACTCAAGTAGGAAATTCAGTGTTAAAGATGCCACAAATGGAGCAATTCCTTGAGTACTGCTGATGTAAAGGGATCTCTATGTCACTGACTAATTCTCATCATATAAGAATAGCAATTAGGCCTAAATTTTATTCACAGATGATAGAGGTAGGAGGCATTAAAACAGCTTTATTTCCTTTTTGGTACTAGGAAAACCAGCAAAATCTAGAAGTTCCAAGTTCAGTAGCTTTACCGATTTTCCACTGAGCCTAATCAGCATGAGTTCCTTATTCTTAATTTTGGTGGTTTTAGTGACTTGCTCTGTAGTTGGACTTCATAATGCTACTTTGTGCCAACACTGCAGTAGATGTAGCATTCATTCCTGTCCCTCAAGGACAACACCAGCTGTGCAGCTGCAACACAGGCTCAAGGCCCAGGAGGTATGCTTAGCTGATAAATCACTATATTTGGCAGTGATTTAAACTAATACCCTTGCACTGAAGCAGGGTGCTAACACTAAGTAAGTCACTGTTCAGGGAGACCTCAGGAAGCCCTTTTTCCCACTGCTGAACTGCCAGGTGCCTGTGCAAAGGATTGCAACCTGCTGCAGTTGCAGCCCCAACCTGTTTGCACTCTCATAGTCAGACCTGTAGGCTCAGTTTCACAAAGAGCTCTAATCTTAGACTCTTTTTGGACAGTTTTATTACATCTTAATTATAGCTTGCACATGTGCAGTCTATGTTAAATACCAGACCACTCTGACTGATCAGCTGCAGCCTTAGCAGATCACGTAACCAACATTATTTTAAATAAACTTCCTATGTCATGGAGTTGGTTCTGTCATTTAAAGTTTTCAGTGAATATGACCTTCTTATTACTATTTCAATTCAGCAGTCCCAGAGAAGTCTTTGTATATTCAAGGAGAAATATTATATAGACTTTATCAAATAGAAAATGTAATAAATTCACTTCATAGTTGATCAAATATTTTTAATTTTTTCAGTGTGTTTTACTGTATATCAAATTATCCTTGTCTTATCAACATAGGGAAAAATTCTGGAGAAGGCACATATAACATGAGATGCTTTGGGGTAGCACACAAAATATGACACGAATGTGAATAACAGGTTTGTTATTTATTTCATTTTTCTTCCTCTCATGAGAATTTGAAAAGGATTGTAGGAAGTTCCTAAGATATTGAATATTGTTTCCATAAATAGCCACAAATAAGCATGAAAAAGCACTTCTGAACCACAAGAACTGGCTGGGGTTTCAAAATGCAGCTTGAACACACAGAGAGTTTAAATTTTTATGTGGCTTCTAGGACAGGCTTGTGGTGAAAGATAAGATTTAGCTTGCTTTACATCTAAACATATGACACTTTCTTAGGCATCCTGTATTTGATTTTTGGAAGATTTAGTACTTTCAGTTATTTGAAATACCAACTGATCCAAAAGAAAATGATAAGATTTTACAGCCAGATGTTAAAATTTTGACATATTAAGCATGAATAAATTCATACCTGTGCACTGAATTTAGGCATTTAAATTATTTCAATTGCAAGTTAATTCAAGAATTCTTTTTCTACCTTTCATAACTCAAATTTTAAAAGTCCTAAAGTTTTTCCTACTCCTGACTGTCACAGCCCAAAATGTTTTTTTTAACCTAATTTAAATAGTAATCTATTTCTCAAAGATCCCGTTCTGTTCAGGTACAGCTACACAATCAAATGAAGGTATGGCTGTAATATGTGGTAGTTTTTCCACACCAGCCTCATAGAACAAACACTGATAACAATAACAGTCATGGCATCAGGGCAGTCTTAGTATGTGCTATCAGAAAAGAAGCTCTCCAGGGACCCTTAGTTAAATTAAAAGCAGTATGCTAGGATATGGTACAGCTGCACTTTAATAGGTAGGCATATCTTTCCTTTCTCATCAAAACCACCAAGAGGGTTAGGAGCACAAATCTTTATTGACCACCAGTAAAATTTGTTATACTAACTCATTGAGGCACTTCATAAGTCTTCCTCTAACTTATCTTCACAGGTTATACATACCATAAATGTTGTTCTTCTGTCCATCTATCAATCAATCAGCAAATGAGGTTGTTTGAGCTAATGGTGAATTAATGATATACTAATGGTTCTCTCTGGAAGACTACAGCATGCTTTAGCTTTGTAAAAATAATTGTTCTTCTCCTCTGAATTTGATAAGTAGGTAAAACATACTACATTATACCATGCTCTAAGAAAATACCATTAACTACTTCTGTATTGATAGAGGTGGTTGTTAACAAGAATCATCTGCAATCATCTTTCTTGCTGCATTTTATTCTGCTGCTACAAGAGCCAGTACATAAGTGTGTGTGTGGCATTAACAGCAGTCCAGCAGTTAGTGTGGATCTCTGCTGTTACACATTACAGTTCATAGCCATTATTTTATAATCTAAGCGGAGCTTGGATCTATATGCATGCATGTCTACTGTATTAATTTCACAATAACTTCTCTAAACCAGCCCAACATGCCTCCTTTTACTTATGTATTCTTTATGGCCCTGAGTTCTGTTTTGTGCTGGTTCAAGATATAATATTAGTATGTTAATTTCTTTTCCTTCTGAAGACTTGAAACAGCTTTCAAAGTGTGACATAAAATCATTTATTTTAAAAACACCCAGATACTGCTGATCTAAGGTCCAGAGAGGCTGAGCAACATACCTGTAGGAATTCTCTGTTGCAAAGGAATAGTAAAGTAGAAAATAATGACAAAAACAGTATTTTGATCCTTAAAAAATATCTCTAGGTATCAGACATAGGCTGTAGACATGCAGAATAATTCTTAGAGGAACTAGCAAATAACATTTTGCATTGCACACTTAAATGAAATAGGATTTTACATTCCATTTAAGACCTGTTTTTTGTCTAGAACATGCAGAAAAATCAATCTGAATTAACTTTTAAAGTAGATTGGCTAAACCACTTTAAGTTTCTGTGTAACCAACTCTCATTTAGAATGTATTAATTTACTTTGGAAATAAATGTAGTTAGATTGAATTAGGGCCACTTTAATTTTGAATGAGAATGTGTACATAATGCAGTTAAAGTAATCCCAACTTTAAATTCACACCTTTAGTTAATTTGTATTAGTTTTCTTGAGTGTTCCCAGACATATAAACTCTAAATCTCACTGAAGTCAATAAACATCTCTTCAGATGTGCATTGTTATGTATCCAGAGAGAACAGAGCAAGCAAGACAGCCTAAAGGAACATTTCCTGACAGCCAATAATGCTGCAGACACAAGGTGAAGGTAGAGTTTCCTATCTAGTAAAAACTATGGTGAAAGCAACTGTGTCTTGTGAGTGGTATGATCCAGCACCTGAACGCTAAAAACACTTAAAATCACCTACTGTCAACGTTTCATTATAGCTGTGATAGCCAAATTTTTGATACGGAAATAATGTTATCAAAATTGACTGCAGTGGGTTGTTCCCCCTTGTCAGGCAACATCACCTATGACAACTGAGAAGCATTTAATGAACTGTGGGTGTTGATAGCACATGCCAAATTTCCTTCTTTCCCTGCAAACTGCGGGTCTTAATGACCTGGTTTGCTGCAGACCTGATGGCCACCCGCTGCCAGCTGTGTCTGCACTGTGTACAGCTTGCTTCTTTCAGGAACTGCAAATGGAAAAGTCTGAGAGAGCATTTATTTGGGCTACTGAAAAAGCAGTGGGAGATGTGAAGGAAGAAGACAGGGGCAATACAGTCTCTAATAAGTCCCATCTTTACTCTAACAGCGCAGATTAAAACTTACATGACAACAATGCACGTGCCAAGTGAACTACAGGATTTCTGCCCAGAATTTCTGTTCAGAGGTAACAAAATGCAATGGCTGAACGACTGAGAAATGCCAAGGCACAAACATGAAGCAAATCACTTGGCAGTAGCTGTATATGGATAACAGACTGTTCTAAGAAGTGAGAGAAACCAGATGTCTGGCCATCAGGGCTTGGTTGATTGAAATTTGCTTTTACACTTGCAAATTGAAAATACGGTAACACTGTCAATCTTAAAATTTAAAAATTAAGACTGGATGGCTTGCAGTGAATTTGACTATGTTTGCTATTTCAATAAGAGGAAAAGTTATCAAAATACTGTTAAAAAAATACTGAGTTGAAAACAGTTGTTGCTATCACAGATTTTTTTGAAAGAAGTTGTTGAAGGTATAAGCAATTCTGATTAGAATATTTTTAGCTGAGCTAATTTGCTTCATTTGGGCTTCATTTTACTTTTAAAGGTTGTAATTTTAAAAAGTTGCATGGAAATAGTCAAACTAAATTCTTTTTTCCAAAAGATGAAGCAGATCAGGAGAGATTTTTTGAACTGTATTAGCTTCTGTCTTAATCTTGCATAATATGATACACAAATCCTAACATTTATGTTTTTAACATGTACAAACAACCTGACAATTTTAACTTAACATGAAACTGTGCACTACAGTTAAATGAAAATTTATAGCAGGTTACCATATTAATTAAACATAACATTCTAAATCCACACTTAGACATTAAGATATAAAACAGTCTTCTTTTAGAAGAGCAACATTATTATATTTGTTAATAAAAAATAAAAATGTTTGTTATCCATTGGCTTATGGATAATTTGTTTTAAGTACATCAAGCTTGCTCATACACATAAGCTATTAGTGAGAGATAGGAAAAGAAACAAAATACAGCTGATAGGAAGAAGAGTGTATTTATAGAATGCAATGCATGACAGATTACTTTTTTTGCTCTTGTCACATTTTTCAATTTCCACTAAGGTGTCATTTTAATTATGCTTGGATACTAACAAATTTCAAGCCAATAACAAATTTCTCTCTGCAGCAAGAAACAGATTAGAGACATGGACTGCAGGCAGCTTGCTCTTGTTGAGTGTTTCAAATCTGTGATCCTATTTTATGGCTCTAGCCTGGTTAAAATTGTCTAATAAGTCATCAGAAGTTTTGTTTGTATGGGAGTATGAGCTCCAGGCAGCACTGAGCCCATGGCATCCTTTCACTGATATGCCTCCCACTCTCTTCCATGAAAGCTGGCCAATAGGATTGGTTTTCAGTTCAGCAGTGGAAATGAAATACATTATTATAAAGATTTCCCCTGATTTGACTAAATGTTGTTTATACCAGCCTTTTCTTGTGAGCAGTTTATCAAAAGAAAATGTTCAGCAATCTTTTAATTCAAAAGCTGCATCTCAAGTTTGAGGAAATTTCATGTACTCCAGGGCAAATCATAATGAAAATTTGAGGCTTAGAAACATCATTTTAATGGCAAAATACTTATTTTATCCTTCCCTATTTCATTTAAGCCATGGGCTTTCTATTATGATTATTTATGGTTATCATTTTGGCTGCTCTGAGCAGCAGTGTCTTGGCTTACTTGTCTTTTCCACTCAGGATGAAAAATGAAGTTTGAAAGAATGTTCATTACCTTCACGGCATGTGTTGACTGCACTGATTCTTCATCTGCCAAACTGCATATGCTGGCTTCTGGCTCATCTGGAGACCTCTGGAACTAAAAGTAATTGATCAAATTAATTCTAATATAATCCCACACAGACCCTGCTACCACTGCAGCTTGTTAACCTTATATGCAAACTGTTTATTTAAACTATCTGGATGACATCACAAAAACCACCTTCAATACATCAAAAAAGTACGAAATTAAAGCCCATTTTAACATTTTTTTCAAATATATGACTTGTGTTATGCTACATTTTCTCTAAAAAGCAGAATTTGGAACCTCAGTGCTTACAGAATTAATTTCAATTCAGTTGGCCCTACTTCCCAAATAATTGGATTTTCCCCTACTCTTTAAAAACTAACCACAACTTTCAAATGATCCAGTTTATCACAGCAGCTTTGTACGCAGTGTGAAGTGTCAGTTGAAGGATCTGAGCAGCAATTTTCTGAACTGTGCACTCTCTTTTATGTCAAATAATCACAGAATGCCCTGGGCTCAAAGGCACCTGGAAGATCATCTAGCTCCAACCCTGGTGCCATGAGCAGGGTGGTGATTCTTGTTCTTGGATTTTGTGGACTTTTATGTCAAATCCATAATAGATCTGTATCACACCTTACAGACTCCAGTCCACCTATTGCCTCCCTACAGCAGCTACGATTTCTGCTTATGCAAATGATTAAAGCAGTTCTAATAAACACCTTTGCAATTGTTTCCACCACCCTATGTTTTTCCTCCTTTCATGCTGGCTGCTAGAGGTAGGGTGCTGTTGGCACCAGTTATAAATGGTGCCTCGTGCAATGACCTGGCATAACGTGTGAAAGACAAAATGTGCCTGATCATTCTGTCACAGCACAACATAAAATTTGGTATAAGAGTAACTATTCATAAATCATCAGAAATGCCAAGGGTACCTAAGACAACAGAAAATGATTCTCATAACGAAACAAGAGTGAGGACATAAGTGTGGACACGACCACTAGTGATTTATGGGTATAGAATGTTCCCCGCTGATTGGGGATCCCAGCTTCAACTAGACACAACATGGTGAAATAAAAGTAGCACAGAAGTCTCAGCGTGAGGATTTCCTATAATTTATTGCTTTGGCCCAAGCACTCGACATGATGAAGTCATATATGTATATATATATATTTGTGTGTGTGTGTGTGTGTATATATATATATGTGTATATATGTGTGTGTATGTATATATATGTATATAGAAATTACTTTGCATAATATTGAAAAACTCAAAAAGCAAGTTTAATATATCAGAAATATATTAAGATGATCATCAGAATATAAAGTAGTATCTTTCAATCATTTGCCTTCATCATTAGTGTTTGGTGGGGTAGCAGCTAAGACCTGTTAGATCTTACAGTACTACCTCAGGGAAAATATTTAATGCTTACTAAATATGGATTCTGAATGGGCACAGTGAAGACTATCATGAAAGCACTCCTAGGAGGATAATACATTATAACCCTGTTCTGTGATTATTCTTCTGCTTAAAAAACAAAATTGCCCTTTGCAGGTAAGCCAGGCTCATTCTCATAGGGTTTCATGACAGCTTTTTAAATTCTCTTGGCTCTAGCCTAGTGGGTACTTTTCCCAAAACACCACAGTTGTAGCAGGAAGGATATAACACACATTACAGTTAATTTCTTGTAGGTTTCCTCAATGCTATATACCACAATCTCTATCTGCTTAGGGCTAAATGACAACTTTTTAGTTTAAGTTTTTTTTTTTTTTTCTGAAAGCAAATACTGAGATGCAGCCTTTTTACAAATCGTGATTTCTTTTTCAGATTTAGGATAAACCTTGCAGTTAAAATGAGAGATAAAATTCTGAAATTATGCTTCTTGTCTGGGACATAGAAGTCCTCAGTTCAAGTCCACACTACATTATTTCTCTTGTAGTAGTTTAGGAGCTTAGCTTTTTACAGCAAAGAAAGATAATGTACTGGTTGAAAAAATATATTATTCATTTAAAAATTAAAAACATTCTCATTTCTTGTTATTCATGCAAATAGCTGCAAAGAGAATAAGTTACTAAGCAATAATAACATTCACAATGCTCTAGCCAATTATTTAGGATATCAAGATATGAAATGTGAGGTATGGCCATTGTTTTTTTCAGCTTACATTAAGCAAATACCAACTATGGAGAGATATGGCTCCATTTCACACACCAAAATTCCCAAATCTGGTTTGTGTGCTGGAGTTTTGTTGGTTTTTTTTCTTTCTCATTGTTTCAGTTTTTGTAATAAAAATTACTCTGTTTTTCCCACAGAAAAACTTTCTGCAGGTGCAGATGTTCACAGTAGTCCAGTGATCCTTTAGACTGCTGCTTAGGGACAAATTCTCTAATACCTTAAAAACAAAACTTACTTATTGACAGGCATAGTAGGTTGCCTTATCCAAGCCCTTGGTAATCACTGAAAATCATCATTTTCCCTAAAGAATCATCAAAGAATTGAATCATCAGTTCCTCCAAGAGGGAAATGTAACAGCCTCTCTTCATGAACAGTGCCAGTTAGACAGAAAAATTTGAAATATATATCCCTCAAGCACAAGGTGTGTAGGACCTGCTGCTTCCACCTTGACAATCTGTACGAGGGTCCCCACAACATCAGGGGTAAACCTGATGTGGAAGGTACCCCCAAAACTTACTAGCCTGCAGGAGAAGCAAATCCAAGTGCTTTCAGTCTTACAAAGTCAACAGGTCATTCCATCTATTTTTCAGCTGAACACTGCACAGGCTGACAACGTTCCCTACTTGCCCAATCTCTTGATTTCTTTCCACACAGCCCGTAATTCTATATTAGTCTTCTATAAACAGGTCTTGGTAGATACAGGCACTTTCTGTTTATAGCTAGTGATTCTTCAATGCTTTGTGCATGTATGAATTCCTCTTTTTAAATTTTGAAAGGGTAACTAATCCCAACAGAAATATTACTGCAATAAAAAAACTCAGAAAATTGTATTTATGGGCACATCAGTTTCAAGTTCTTGATGGATTAATCAAGAATTTTTTTGCAAGAACTGTAAGAAACAAGGAAACAGGATTATATTTTAATTTTTCTTTAGAAAACAGAAGCAGTATAGACTACTTTTTTGGAAAGTGCCACTGGTTTATGCATCATTGCAGTTAATAACTTATTCTAGGTATTAAATCTGTCACATTCCTTTGACTTAGAATAGAATTGAAGAATTTACAGCCAGAGACCCAAATCTGACCTAGCAATTTGAAAGCATAACAGAGATATGAATCCAATTTTTCTCTGTCCAAACACTGACACACATACCTTGTATCAGAGAAACATCTGAACGAGTCATATTTAATATCAGACTAAAATTATTACAAAAATGAGAGCATGAGGATTATTAAGCACTCATTTGCTGAAGAGACTTCACTCCCGAAAAGACCTCACCAACAGGCTCTAGTTAATAATGCTAAAAATTTCTTCAAAGAACAACAAATTTGGTCTGCTCTTATTACCCACATTCCATGCCCTCATACTTAAAATAAACACTTCCTTTTTTGACTTCATGTAAAAAAACCCCTAATACACTCATTTTTGCAGATATCTTTGTGATAGCAGTTATCAATGTTAGACTAGTAAGATCCAAAGGATTACTCACCAGTTTGGTTTTGGTTTTTTTTTAATATAACAGGATTTTGTGAGGAGAGAGTGTGAAAATACAGCTTTGAAAATCCCATTTTGCACTGTCTTTTCAAAAAAAGTGCAGAGCATCTTTTCTTCTGTTGGGTTATACTGAATTTTACATTTGTGGCAATGACTACAAGACAAGGAAAGCCTACATCTTCTCTTGAAGATGTCAGAACACAAATCCACAGGTGGAAGAGTTTCATATTACTAAGTAAGGGTGAAATTGGATATGTGTGAAGTGGCGCTGAAGCAAGGAAATGATCTACCAAACACTTATGGTCATTGGGGACGTTATGCTTGAGCAACCAGGAAGACAAGGAATAAGAGGAGTGCGACAAAGGTATACCTGTGTGGGTCAGGAAGGCCAGTAAGGTCTTCAAAGGCATGGACTTACTTTCCAGCTTTTTCACAGGTAAGATTTTCGCTTCAAGGGGGTGGAAACGTTCTTGCAAAAAACAAAAAAACCCAGGGGGTTAGGCCCTCACCTCTTTCCAAAGAGCAGCGGGAGATAGAGCTGTGGCAGTGGCAGGGAACATCTCCTCCCACCGCATACTTTCTGGGCAGGTCCCAGCATTATCTCAGCCGCCAGGCCATCCACTCCATCCATCAGCCCTTGTCTCTGGGCCTGTGGGCCCAGCGCTGCCTCACGCCCCTGCCCATGCTGCTGGGGCTCCAGGTCGGCAGCGCCATTTGGGGCAGGGGGAAGGAGGACTGGGGCCTGCTCTCCCTGCTCCCATCCCCGTGTCCAGAGCTGGCTGAAATGCCAGTGTACACATACAGGACAAGGTCCTCTGAAAAGGGACAGAAGCTGAGGCCTTTGACGTGTTTCAGTTGTTTAGTTTCCACTTCTTTGAGGCTCAGATGGACATATCTAATCTCTCAGGATGTCTGCACATTTTCCCCCAGCAGCCAAAAGTTTGCAGGCTAGTGCATCACCTCGTGTCAGAGCAGGGATGTTAAAAGCACTAAGGATGCCAGCCTTCTCATTGTCTTCATGGGCTGATATCATGGTATCTCTTTATAAGAGATTCACTTTGGCTCTGAGGATGGAGGAATTTGCTCTTCAGCCATTCACACTGCTCAGCAGAGAGAAAAAATGAAAAGTTCTTGATAATGCTCAAACAGCAAGAAAAACCCAGAAGGGACTGTGCTTTTCAGATTTCAGATTCAATTCTGCTGCTGTCTGCCTAAGTCAGGAACTAGAGTATGGTTTAAATCCTTAGAGGGGCAGCTCTTAGATTACATGAAAGCAGGAAGATGGTTTGGTAACTAAATACCTTTTTTGATTTCCAGTCAAGAAAAGTGGAAAAGGATGACAGCTGAAACAAAATTCAGGTGTAATTACAAAAGAGTGTAAAGCAGGAAAGGAATGTTTTTACTCTCCATGTCTGGCTGCAAGATATTTCAGCTGCCAGGTATGACTGTAAGGGAAGTCGAGTCAGATATCAAATGTGTGTAAACAGCATAAAAATCACTTGGTTTCCAATAGATTAGTCTTTACATACGTACAGTGAAAAAAAGTTAGGTAGTATTTTGCATTTTGAGAGTTCTGGTGAAATTTCATAAGTGAAATATGTACGGAGAAATGAGGGATTAGGCCCTTAAGAGTGTACACAACCTTTCATGACTGCTAAATTGTAAAATATAATAATATAATAATATAATATATAATAATATAATATA